>NW_022436953.1:23434119-23923847 GCF_009761245.1 Sapajus apella
CACACGAATGTTCATTGCAGCACTGTTTACAATAGCAAAGACCTGGATCCAACCCAAATGCCCATCGAGGACAGACTGGATAGGGAAAATGTGGCACATATACACCATGGAATATTATGCAGCCATCAAAAACGATGAGCTTGTGTCCTTTGTAGGGACATGGATGAACCTGGAAACCATTATTCTCAGCAAACTGACAGAAGAGCAGAAGATCAAACACCACATATTCTCGCTCATAGGCGGGTGTTGAACAATGAGAACAGATGGACACAGGGAGGGGAGCACTACACACTGGGGTCAGTTGGGGGGAAATAGGGGAGGGACGGTGGGGGGTGGGGAGCTGGGGAGAGATAGCAAGGGGAGAAATGCCAGATGTAGGTGATGGGGAGGAAGGCAGCAAATCACACTGCCACGTGTGTACCTATGCAACAATTTTGCATATTCTTCACATGTACCTCCAAACCTAAAATGCAATAAAATAAATAAATGGGGGAAAAAAAGAAAAAAAGGCAAGCCACCCCATTCTACATAGAATGTATTTGGTTCTGGATTTGCAGTAGCCGATTATAAGGACTGAACTTTGCTTCCAAGAGCAAAGGGTGGAGCTAGGGGAGAGCATTACAACAGGATATAGAGAAAGGAGCACCAGAAAGGAGGAATGCTTGATTTCATTCTTACAAGTCCACATGGACTCTACCGGGGACCTTGGGTAAGTGATATGGCCTTTGTGTAAAATGTTACAAATAAATGAGGCAGTGTTCTCTACTTCTGAGCTCAAAGACAATGCTGGCAAAGACCAACAGAATCTGTGTGCCTTTGCAGAGATTGCAGAGAAGCAGTGTTGTCCCAGGCATGTCATCCAGTTCCATAGTTTGAACTATCACCTCCACATGTGGACCTCTCCCAGGGACATCCCTTGAGCGCTTCCTGCATTTCCATCTCTATGCTGGATATATCTACCCAGGGGTAATGCTGAGATCTTGCACACAGCAGAACTAAAACCAAAATAGCTATTTATCTGTCACCTACTTGCCACCACCAGCTTTTTTCCCCTTTGCCTTATTTCTATCCATGGCATAACCACTTCCCTACTCAGTCAGCTGCTGTCTTAAAGACCCCTCTCTGACCATCGTTTTCCTTGCTCTTTTCTTTCATTTGGGTATTCAGTGATTCATATATATATATATATATAATTGCATTTTAGGTTCTGGGGTACATGTAAAGAACATGCAGGATTTTTACATAGGTACATACACAGCAATGTGGTTTGCTGCCTCCATCCCCATCCCCTATATCTGGCACTTCTCCCCATGTTATCCCTCCCCAACTCCCTACCCCCCACTGTCCCTCCCCTAGTCCCACCCCCCACAGACCTCGGTGTGTGATGCTCCCCTCCCTGTGTCCATGTGTTCTCCTTGTTCAACACCTGCCTATGAATGAGAACATGTGGTGTTTGATTTTCTCATCTTGTGTCAGTTTGCTGAGAATGATGGTTTCCAGGTTCATCCATGTCCCTACAAAGGACACTAACTCATCATTTTTTATGGCTGCAGAGTGTTCCGTGGTGTATATGTGCCACATTTTCTCTGTCCAGTTTATTGTCAATGGGCATTTGGGTTGGTTCCAAGTCTTTGCTATTGTAAACAGTGCTGCAATGAACATACATGTGCATGTGTCCTTATAATAGAACAATTTATAATACTTTAGATATATACCCAGTAATGGGATTGCGGGGTCATTTCTATTTCTGGGTCCTTGAGGAATCTCCACACTGTCTTCCTCAATGGTTGAACTAATTTACACTCCCACCAACAGTGTAAAAGTGTTTCTATTTCTCCACATCCTCTCCAGCATCTATTGTCTCCAGATTTTTTTTCTATTCACTTTTTAATTATTTATTTATTTATTTATATTGCATTTTAAGTTTTGGGGTACATGTGAAGAACATGTAAGATTGTTGCATAGGTACACACATGGCAGTGTGATTGGTTGCCTTCCTCCCCATCACCTATATCTGGCATTTCTCCCCATGCTATCTCTCCCCAACTCCCCACCCCCCAATGTCCCTCCCCATTTCCCCCTGACAGACCCCAGTGTGTGATGCTCCCCTCCCTGTGTCCATGTATTCTCATTGTTCAACACCCGCCTATGAGTGAGAACATGCGGTGTTTGATTTTCTGTTCTTGTGTCAGTTTGCTGAGAATGATGTTTTCCAGGTTCATTCATGTCCCTATAAAGGACATAAACTCATTATTTTTAATGGCTGCATAATATCCCATGGTGTATATGTGCCACATTTTCCCTGTCCAGTCTATCATTGATGGGCATTTGGGTTGGTTCCAGGTCTTTGCTATTGTAAATAGTACTGCAATGAACATTCGTGTGCGTGTGTCCTTATAGTAGAACGATTTATAATCTTTTGGATATATACCCAGTAATGGGATTGCTGGGTCAAATGGTATTTCTATTTCTAGGTCCTTGAGGAATAGCCACACTGTCCTTCACAATGGTTGAACTAATTTACACTCCCACCAACAGTGTAAAAGTGTTCCTATTTCTCCACATCCTCTCCAGCATCTGTTGTCTCCAGATTTTTTAATGATCGCCATTCTAACTGGCGTGAGATGGTATCTCACTGTGGTTTTGATTTGCATTTCTCTGATGATCAGTGATGATGAGCATTTTTTCATATGTTTGTTGGCCTCATGTATGTCTTCTTTTGTAAAGTGTTTGTTCATATCCTCGCCCACTTTTGAATGGGCTTGTTTTTTTCTTGTGAATCTGTTTTAGTTCTTTGTAGATTTTGGATATAAGTCCTTTGACAGATGGGTAGATTGCAACAAATTTTTTCCCATTCTGTTGGTTGTTGGTTTACTCTAATGATTGTTTCTTTTGCTGTGCAGAAGCTCTGGAGTTTAATTAGATCCCATTGTCTATTTTGGCTTTTGTTGCCAATGCTTTTGGTGTTTTAGTCATGAAGTCCTTGCCTATGCCTATGTCCAGAATAGTTTTGCCTAGGTTTTCTTCTAAGGTTTTTATGGTGTTAGGTCTTATGTTTAAGTCTGTAATCCATCTGGAGTTAATTTTAGTGTAAGGTGTCAGGAAGGGGTCCAGTTTCTGCTTTCTGCACATGGCTAGCCAGCTTTGCCAACACCGTTTATTAAACAGGGAATCCTTTCCCCATTGCTTGTTTTCGTCAGGTTTGTCAAAGATCAGATGGTTGTAGATGTGTGGTGTTGCTTCTGAGGCCTCTGTTCTGTTCCATTGGCCTATATCTCTGTTTTGGTACCAGTACCATGCTTGGTACTATGGTATACTACCATAGCCTTGTGGTATAGTTTGAAGTCAGGTAGCATGATGTCTCTAGCTTTGTTCTTTTTGCTTAGAACTGATTTGGCTATGCGGGCTCTCTTTCGGTTCCATATGAAGTTTAAGGTGTTTTTTTTTCCAGTTCTGTGAAGAAGGTCATTGGTAGCTTGATGGGGATACCATTGAATATGTAAATTACTTTGGGCAGTATGGCCATTTTCACCATATTGATTCTAACTAACCATGAGGATGGAATGTTTCTCCATCTGCTTGTGTCCTCTCTTATTTTGTTGAGCAGTGGTTTGTAGTTCTCCTTGAAGAAGTCCTTTGCATCCTTTGTTAGTTGTCTTACTAGGTATTTTATTCTCTTTTTAGCAATTGTGAATGGCAGTTGGTTCTTGATTTGGCTCTCTTTAAGTCTGTTATTGGTGTATAGGAATGATTGTCTTTTTTGCAGACTGATTTTTTATCCTGAGACTTTGCTGAAGTTGGTTATCAGTTTCAGGAGATTTTGGGCTGAGATGATGGGGTCTTCTAAATATACAATCATGTCATCTGCAAATAGAGACATTTTGGCATCCTCCTTTCCTAATTGAATACCATTTATTTCTTTTTCTTACCTGATTGCTGTGGCTAGAACTTCCAATACTATATTGAATAGGAGTGGTGAGAGCGGGCATCCTTGTCTGGTGCTGGATTTCAAAGGGAATGCTTCCAGTTTTTGCCCATTCAGTATGATATTGGCTGTTGGTTTGTCATAAATAGCTTTTATTATTTTGAGATATGTTCCATCGATACCTAGTTTATTGAGAGTTTTTAGCATAAAGGGCTGTTGAATTTTGTTGAAGACGTTCTCTGCATCTATTGAGATAATCATGTGGTTTTTGTCTTTGTTTCTGTGTATGTGGTGAATTACGTTTATAGACTTGCATATGTTGAACCAGCCTTGCATCCCTGGGATGAAGCCCACTTGATCATGATGGATAAGTTTTTGATGTGCTGTTGCAATCGGTTTATCAGTATTTTACTGAAGATTTTTGCATCTATGTTCATTATGGATATTGGCCTGAAGTTTTCCTTTCTTGTTGAGTCTCTGCTAGGTTTTGGTATCAGGATGATGTTGGTCTCATAAAATGATTTGAGGAGGATTCCCTCGTTTTGGATTGTTTGGAATAGTTTCAGAAGGAATGGTACCAGCTCTTCTTTGTATGTCTGGTAGAATTTGGCTGTGAACCCGTCTGGACCTGGGCTTTTTTTGGGTTGTAGGCTATTAATTGCTGCCTCAACTTCAGCCCTTGTTATATTTCTATTCAAGGTTTTGGCTTCTTCCTGGTTTAGGGTTAGGAGGATGCAAATGTCCAGGAATTTATCCATTTCTTCCAGGTTTACTGGTTTATGTGCATAGAGTTGTTTGTAGTAATCTCTGATGGTGGTTTGTATTTCTGTGGAATCTGTGGTGATGTCCCCTTTATCATTTTTTATTGCATCTATTTGATTTTTCTTTCTTTTCTTTTTTATTAATCTGGCTAGTGGTCTGTCTATTTTGTTGATCTTTTCAAAAAGCAGCTCTTGGATTTATTGATTTTTTGAAGGGTTTTTTGTGTCTCTATCTCCTTCAGTTCTGCTCTGATCTTAGTCATTTCTTGTCTTCTGCTAGCTTTTGAGTTTTTTTGATTTTGCTTCTCTAGCTCTTTCAATTTTGATGATAGGGTATCAATTTTAGATCTGTCCTTGCTTCTCATGTGGGCATTTATTGCTGTATATTTTCCTTTCGACGCTACTTTAAATGTGTTCCAGAGATTCTGATACGTTGTGTCTTCATTCTCGTTGGTTTCGAAGAACATCTTTATTTCTGCCTTCATTTCATTGTTTATACAGTCAACATTTGAGAGCCAGTTGTTCAGTTTCCATGAAGCTGTGCAGTTCTGAGTTAGTTTCCGAATTCTGAGTTCTAACTTGATTGCACTGTGGTCTGAGAGACTGTTTGTTATGATTTCCATTCTTTTGCATTTGCTGAGGAGTGATTTACTTCCAATTATGTGGTCATTTTAGAGTAGGTGTGATGTGGTGCTGAGAAGAATGTGTATTCTGTGGATTTGGGGTGAAGAGTTCTGTAAATGTCTATTAGGTTTGCTTGGTCCAGGCCTGAGTTCAAGTCCTGGATATCCTTGTTAATTTTCTGTCTCATTGATAAGTCTAATATTGACAGTGGAGTGTTAAAGTCTCCCACTATTATTGTGTGGGAGTGTTAATCTCTTTGTAGGTCATTATGAACTTGCTTTATGTATCTGGGTGCTCCTTTATTGGGTGCATATATATTTAGGATCATTAGCTCTTCTTGTTGCATTGATCCTTTTACCATTATGTAGTGTCCTTCTTTGTCTCTTTTGATCTTTGTTGGTTTAAAGTCCATTTTTTCAGAGACTAGGATTGCAACTCCTGCTTCTTTTTGCTCTCCATTTGCTTGGTGGATTTTCCTCCATCCCTTTATTTTAAGCCTATGTGTATCCTTGCATGTGAGATGGGTTTCTGGGATACAGCACACCTATAGGTTTTGACTCTTTATCCAATTTGCCAGTCTGTGTCTTTTGATTGGGGCATTTAGCCCAGTTACATTTAAGGTTAATATTGTTATGTGTGAAATTAATGCTGCCATTTTGATGCTAGCTGGTTGTTTTGCCCATTAGTTGATGCAATTTCTTCATTGTGTCAGTGCTCTTCACCATTTGGTATGTTTTTGGAGTGGCTGGTACTGGTTGTTCCTTTCTATGTTTAGTTCTTCTTTCAAGGAGCTCTTGTAAAGCAGGCCTGGTGGTAATGAAATCTCTGAGAAATTGCTTGTTCATAAAGAATTTTATTTCTCCTTCACTTATGAAACTTAGTTTCACTGGATATGAAATTCTAGGTTGAAAGTTCTTTTCTTTAATGATGTTGAATATTGGCACCCACTCTCTTCTGGCTTGTAGGGTTTCTCCTGAGAGATCTGCTGTGAGTCTGATGGGCTTCCCTTTATGGGTAACCTGACCTTTCTCTCTTGCTGCCCTTAGCATTTTCTCCTTCATTTCCACCCTGGGGAATTTGATGATTATGTGCCTTGGGGTTGCTCTTCTTGAGGAATATCTTTGTGGTGTTCTCTTTATTTCCTGGATTTGAATATTAGCCTTCTTTGCTAGGTTGGGGAAGTTCTCCTGGATAATACCCTAAAGAGTGTTTTCCTGCTTGGATTCATTCTCTCTGTCACATTCAGGTACACCTATGAAACATAGATTAGATCTTTTCACATAATCCCATATTTCTTATAGGCTTTGTTCATTTTTTTTTTTACTCTTTTTTCTCTAATCTTGCCTTCTAGTTTTATTTCATTGAGTTGATCTTCAATCTCTGATATCCTTTCTTCTGCTTGGTCAGTTCGGCTATTGAAACTTGTGTTTGCTTTGCAAAGTTCTAGTATTGCGTTTTTCAGCTCCATCAATTCATTTATATTTCTCTCTAAGCTGTTTGGTCTCGTTAGCATTTTGTCAGACCTTTTTTCAAGGTTCTTATTTTCTTTGCATTGAGTTGGATCATGATCTTTTAGCTCAGAGAAGTTTGTTATCACCTACCTTCTGAATCCTGTTTCTGTCAATTCATCAGACTCATTCTCCATCCAGCCTTGTTCCCTTGCTGGTGAGGAGTTGTAATCCCTTGGAGGAGGAGAAGCATTCTGGTTTTGGGTATTTTCATCATTTTTGCACTGGTTTCTTCCCATCTTTGTGGATTTAGCTATCTGTGGTTTTTGTGGTTGGTAACTTTCAGATGGGGTTTCTGAGTGGATGTCCTTTTTGTTGCGATGAAGTTATTTCTTTCTGTTTCTCAGTTTTCCTTCTAACAGTCAGGACTCCCTGCTGTTGGACTGCTGGAGGTCTGCTCCAGACCCTGCTTGCCTGGGGATCACCTGCGGTGGCTGCAGAACAGTCAGGGTTTCATCCAGTTTCTTATTCTGTTATCTTTGTCCCAGAAGGATACCCCCCAGATGTCAGCCTGAGCTCTCCTTTATGAAGTGTCTCTTTGGATATAGTGGGATCAGGGAGCTGCTTGAGGAAACAGTCTGTCCCTTATAGGAGCTCACGTGCTGTCCTTTGAGCTCCGTTGTTCTGTTCAGAGCTGCTGGGCAAGTATGTTTAAGTCTGCTGCAGCGGAACTCATAACTGCCTTTTTTTCCCCAGGTGCTCTGTCCTTGGAAGGTGGGGCTTTATTTATAAGTTCCTGTCATTCTGCTGCATTTTTTTTCAGAGCTGCCCTGCCCAGCTAGGAGGTAGCCTAGTCACAGTCTGCCAGCAGAGGCGTTGCTGAGCTGCTGTGGACTCTGCCCAGCTGTTGTGTGAACTTCCTTACACTTTTGTTTATAGGGGTATAGTTAGAACTGCCTCAGTAATGGCAGTGTGCCTCAGTAATGGTGGACTGTCTCTATAATGGCAGGCTGCCTTGATAATTGCAGATTGCCTCGGTAATGGCAGACTGCCTTGGTAATGGCGGACTGCCTCAGTAATGGTGGACTGCCTCAGTAATGGCAGACTGCCTCAGTAATGGTGGACTGCTTCAGTGTTGGCGGGCTGCCTCAGTTGTGGCGGACTGCCTCGGTAATGGTGGACACCCTTCCTCCCACAGAGCTGGACCATCCCGGGTCCACCTGTGTTTGCTGTGAAACTCTCAATCCAGAGCGTTTCAGATTGCTGGTCTTTGTGGGGGTGGGACCAGCTGAGCCAGATCACCTGGCTCCCTGTATTAGCCCCTTTTTTTTCAGTTGAATTGATGACTTTATGTCCCAGGCATTCCAGTTGCCAGTTTCAACGGTACCTGGATTTGTGTGAGTTTTTGTGCAGAGACCTGCTGCACCGGCTGAAACATCTGTGCTGGAGACTCGTGTTGCTTTTCTGCCCGGGACTCTCCTGGTCTGTGGGCAGTAAAAATTCGTTTGGAAATGCAGTGATCACTCACCCTCTGTGTTTTCATTGGGAAATGCAATCCAGAGCTGTTCCTATTTGGCCATATGGGATCAGTCTATTCAGTGATTCTTCTTTAGCAAGTTCCCGTTTTCTTCACTTTCCATTTCTTCTACCATCACCTTAGTTCTCTTTCCCCAGATGTTGACAAGTAAACTCCAACTTGAACATCTTCATCTCTTGAAGAATAAAATCAGTGAGCCTGGCATTCTAGATCCTATTAATCAGGCTTTCTCATTTCTTCAGTCCAACCTTCCATGGCTTCTTGTTTAAGTTCCCAATGCTAACTGTCCAAACCATCTCCCTAACCATTCACCAATCATACTGATTGCTTTTTTTTTCACTTCCAAGATTTGTTACCTGCTGTCCATTTCCATGGAATATCCCATTCTCCATTCCCAGCTCTGCATCTCAAAATCTCATCTATTCTTCAAGGTGCAACTCAAACATAACCAGCCAGGAAGCCTTCTTTGATATCCCTGCTGGAAGTGCCATCTTGCTCCCATGGGGAAGGTGGTGAACATTCTGAAATCAGTCAGACCTGGGTCTGAATTCTGCCTCGCCATGACCAGCTGTGGGACTTTAAGCCTCAGTTTCCACACCTCTAATATAAGGGTAATACTACTTATGTAGGATTTTAAGAGGTGGTGTTTACAGAATTTCTAACAGTGCTTTGCATATAGATGAAACCCAATAAATGATCACTTCATTAATTTCCTCCAAACTCTGTTTATTGTGTCTTCTTTTTTGCCTCTACATTGGTATGTATGTGGGTCTTTAGTTTATGGTTGTTTTGGAGAGGCATTCAAATTCTGGTTCTGTTGCTTGTGAGCTGTGTGATCTGAGGCAGGTCACTTTACTTCTCTGTGCTTCAGGTTTCTGACATGTACAACCGGGATTGTAAGCATACCAACCTCAGAGCATTGTTAAATGAGCTAATACATGAGTTTGGCAAACTTATTTTCCTGTAAAGACCAGACAGTGAATATTTTAGGCTCATGGGCCATATAATATCTGTCACTACCACTCAACTCCACTGTTGTAATGTAAAAGCAGCCATAGACAATACCTAGCAAATGAGCATGGCTGTGTTCCAATAAAACTTTATTCACAAAGTGGGTAATGGTAGTAGTTGCCCCTGAATTAATGTATAAAATGCTCAGAACAGAGCCTGGCAATTATTAAGCATTCAGTTACTACTAGTGGCTATTATGTGTAATGAGTCATATTTTCTTTATTGGACTGTAAGAATCATGAGAGCAAGATTTATGGTTGATGCAATTTAATCTTTGTGATTATCAGAACAATTTCTCCTCTCCACCCACAAAGAGATCCAAGTCCTAATTTCTGAACCTGTGAATATGCTAGCACACATGGCAAAGAGGAATTAAGGTTGCAGATAAAATTAATGCTGCTACTCAGTGGATCTTAAAATAGGGAGGTTATCCTGGGTTATATGGGCGAGCAACGTGTAATCACAGTCTTTCAATACAGAAGAGGGAAGCAGAAAAACACCAGAGACATGGCAGAGTGAGAATAACTTTGCTGTTGCTGGCTTTGAAGAGGGAGGAAGGGGCCGTGATCCAGGAGCGCAGGCAGCCTCCATAAGCAGGAAAAAACAAGGAAATGGTGTCTCCCTTGCATCCTCCAGACAGGAATGCACCTTGCTGGCCATTTGACCTTAGCTCTGGGATACCTGTCTTAGCCCTGGGAGACCTGTGTCAGACTTTTAAATAGGATTATAATATAATAAATCTGCATTGTTTTAAGTCATTACATTTATGATGATTTATTGCAGCAGGAAAAAAAAATGAATGCTATTTTCCACGTGCCTAGTGCAGAAACCACAAACTCATCATTGATGGAATGGATATGTTTCTTATTTCTATTTCATGTCTGTGTTAGGAAATGATCTGACAACATATGCTCCTATTACAAACATTGTTGTGCTTGTAAGGATTTTATCATCAGCTATTTATCTTCATACAATTGCTGACCTGTCAATAATTATTGACTCCTTCAATGCGTCCAGACAGCTCTGCAGACACAGTGTCTGCTTTTGGGCATTCCTTTCCTTTTCTCTCTCCTCAGTTTTTAGTTCATGAATTATTTGCACCAGCCTCTTCCTAGAACACCATTTGAAATGTTCTTATGTAATACTTCATCTTCTCCCAGACCCAGTGACTTACAAGAAAATGGTTTTTCCCTCTCCCTTCTATTTCTACTCTGAATTTTAACTCTGTGAAATAGTTTCTTGGTTTTTGAAGTTGCCTTTTATATTGCAAATCTGTCTCTGCTCTTCCCTGTTTCCTAAAGGGAGTGTTTAAAAGTTTTCTGGACTTCTTTTCCCGCCTAGCAGAAAATCATTAGCCTTATCCCTGTGTATTTTTATAGAGTGTCTGTAGAAATGTTTCTTAATTTTGCTTTGGCTTAAGAAAGACACATGTTCCCCATAATACAGAGTCTGGCCTTCCTTGGAGCTCTCTGAATATTAATGTTTCCTCTTGTTTCCCACTGAATTGGCTTTTATAGCAGCAGAAGACAGGTTGGAACAACATCTTCTCTGTGGTAACTGGAGTGTAGATGAAAGGATGTATACTCCCGGGACTGCTCTGTCAGTCTTTCCATGAATACTTACTTAGCCTCCCTGGTAGGCACTGTGAGAGGTTATGAAGACAAAAAAGTTACTCTACCTGACTTCAGAATGCCCCGATGTTAGTGAGAAATAGATGTGTATGTAACAGGCCATAATACAACTCAGGTTTCTCCTCTTGTGCTCATGGCAGACATTCTCCAGCCTCCCTGGAAGGTAGGAGTGACCACATGGCTGAACTCTAGCCAGGAAATTTGAGTTGTCAACCTAAACAACAAGTAGAGATAGGCTCTCTAAAAGAAAATATGTGTATTTGGGAATAGGGCATTGCAGTGGTAATGCCATAGGAAACTATGTGCATATTCAGGGAGGTAAAGGAAGACAGAGGTTTTTTTAGGAAAAAATAAGGAGAATTATATAAGCGTTTTGAAATAATTATCCTTGGCTACAGAGATCAATAACAAGGGTGATGCTATTCCAATGTTGGACAGGCCGTTGCTGGGCAGATGTCATCTATAAGTATTTTTTTGTGTAAGGTTGCAATGCTCTTTATGCAAGGTTCTGTGTTTTTGTAGAGGCTTTTTTGTTATCAGGCCTAAGACATACAAGTTAGAACTCTCTCTGCATGGTCTTCCCCGGCTCTGTTTGTCAAGATTTTCTTAACATTAGTGATGCCATTTTGATTCTGAACATTTTCACAGAGTAAACACAGAGGGGGCCCCTTCAGGTGTGGGCATGACACCCCTTCTCATGACCTTCCATTTTTTTTTTCTCCTTCAGATTGGGCAAATGGACATGGTCCCCAGGGTGGCTGAGGCAGCGGTGTGCTAAAGTGATATGCGTGGCCAGGCTGTGTGGAGGAAATCAGTTGGTTCTACTGATTCATTCACCATTCCTGAACTGTCACGTGGGCAAGAAATAAATACAGGCACTGTTGAGGTGTTATTACCTTTAGTGTATTTATTTGAATAGTTAGCATCACCTTAGCAAATATATGAGACAATTTGGGATATGCATAAATGGCATTTACAAATTTTAATTGTTTATTTTTGTTTCAATCCTTAATAAGAGCAAAATGAGCTTAAAATGAGCAAAACAAAACCATGACTTCATGCATGCATATAGGGCTTGGCTAAAGTAGGTATTTAAGTTCAAAAGGTTATAGCTTGAAAAAAAAAAAAGAAGGTAAATTATGGTACTAGGAGTATGGTCAAAAACTGATGGCCAAGTGGTGATGTGGGGAGCAAGGGGTAGGCATGATGGTCTGTGTCTACAATTTGGGGGATTCATACCCAATTGTTTCTTCAGTTCTATGACCTAAAGTTAATACATCTGGGCCCTTTCAGAGGCTCAGGTACTGCATAGTTCTTGACATTTATTCCTTTACAATGACGTCTATTTACAAATAAGAATGCAACATAGCAGAAGCAAACCCCTTCCTTGTTATTTTTTTCTCCTGCTAGAGTGTTGCAGGGGTAGAACTTCCTGATTGCCAGCTTGGTTTTTTTCCTCCTTCTCTTTCTGGACCCCAGGTGCAGCGTTGAGTTATATTCTCTTACTGTTGCTGTTGTCTTTGTCATTGTTAGTTTGGGCAAGTCCTGTACGCTTTATTTTTCCTTTTCATGCCCACACTCTTCTCTTCCCTCCTCTATAGGCACTGGCTGCAATGGATTTATATATGTCCTTAAATTTATATGTATCCCTCGAAATATTTAATATTGTTTGTTTTGCATGCATTTTGATTTACCTAAATAGTATGGTGCCATAAATTCTGTTGTGGTTTTTATGTTTTTACTTTTTTCTTCAATGCTGTTTATTTGTTTATTGTAAAATCTTTTCTGGTGCTGAATGCACATCTAATTTGTTGCTTCTTTCTGCAGTATAGCATTTCATAGGATTTTCCTTCTATATTTTTCTTATCTATCTCTGTAAGTAATGGACTTTGCAAAATTGTGTGTGCTTTTGTTTTATGATACAGGATAAGATAGATCCTGGTCTGTGTCTTAAAGAGAAGCCAGCTCTTACTGAGAAATGTTTTATGTAGCTATATATAAAATGAGACATGAGATAATTTATAATATGAGATTGATAGCTATTGCTATTAGATTATTTATGTATAATCCCATATATATAGAATATATATAGAGAGAATTATATTAAATATATAATCCAATAGCAATAGCATGTGATGAAGATTATATCTGAATTATAGAACCATGAAACTAAAAATGACACTAAAGATGATAATGTGCAGGGTTTTAAAAAAGTTCCAAGGTGCGTTAAGCAAGTGTTTGAATACCATTTTGAAAAGTATAATTTTATCTGTTTCCAAACAGCATGAATGAAATAGTATGCACATTTAAATGTGATACATATCAGATATTAACATGCAGTTTTTAAACTGATATTTCTACGGGAGCCGGGCAGATAGCACCCAGGGGAGTGGTTGGCATGTGACCCCAGGGAGAGGTAATAGGGACTGAGGCAAATCTTCGGGTAGTCACCTGGTTGGTTTAGAGGAGCAGCCACTGTTTGGTCCTGGTCAGTGCCTGTCAGGTGGGAGTGTGAGTCCAGGGTGGTCAGATCTTTTAATTTTTCATCTCATTTTATAACACTCTGTCAGCCAAACAGGCAAACAAAACAAAACAAAACACCCAAACACCAAAAAAACCCCAGAAAACAAACCGTGTTTGTGGAACAGATACAGCCTATGGGACACCTGCATATGCCCTGAGCTGGGGAAGGAATTTCTACTTGAGACTAAACTAGGACCCCTAAGGAATTGAGGACATGGTTTTGTTGCCTGGTTAATGTGGGTGTTCTTAGGAGGACAAAGAATTCCTGTGTCAGGAGGTCTTGTGTGTTTGCATGCAGATGTGGCCTTCTCACAGTGAAGGGGGCAGCATCATGGCCCTAATGAGGCTGTTCATGGCTGTCACAGCCTTCTAATCAGAAGGCTGAGCCTCCACAATATCTGGTCACTTTTCTGCAGTCAGGTTTTGTTGCTGTCCGATTGGACATGGGACAAGTAAAATCTTGTGCCATTGCCTGCTGGGTACTGATGAAGTGCCCAGGAATACAGATTTCATGGGTGTTTGAGGTGTGCTCCCTCTGGAGTCTCTGTGGCACCACTGGTCTCTCTGCACCTGCATCAGGGTAAACACTCTCCTGTGGTTAATTCTGCTCAGTAGTGTCCCCTGGAGCTCTGAGTTGTATCAGGGGTGATCCCCAGGCACTCAGGTACTCCCCAAGTCTTTGTGGAAACGCCACAGAAAACAAATCCACCTCGAGCAAGGCTCTGCTTTTCCCTATCTTCCCTTATTTATTGTACAGTGGAAATTCCAGCCTGTCCTAATTGGGGTTCTTCCTAAAGCAGACCCTGAGACGATTATTTGAGTGTAGGTGGTTTATCTGGGAGTTAATATCAGGAGTCACTAGTGAAGAAGTAGGGAAGATGAGATAGGGAAGGTGTTGGGAAAAACAGCAAAGGAAAAAGGACTGACAGAGTGCCTACATAAATTGGTTATGAGTAAGATATAAACAAGGAACAACAAACTGTGGAAGGCCGCAGGAAGCCTCTGAGGAGGAAGGCCTCTCCATGTCTCATGTTCCAGTGCAGGGTGACCTAGGCTCCGTTACCATAAACAATGTGCTGAAGGATATAAAACCCCTTCGTAGCAGTATGATGTAGCCAGACTTGTAGGCTCCTTGTAAAGCCTGCATTCCATCGGCTGCATGTAGATAATAAGCTAAAGATAGCCACATGTTCTTGTTTTGTGAAACTCCCAAACTGCCACTGTTATCAATCCTTAGAATGACACACCAGTTCCGGCCACTGATTCACTTCTGGCTCACTGATTCACTCCACCATTACTCCACCCCTAACCTGTAGATCAAAGTGATTGTAATCCATAAATAGTGTGGATGATCAGAGCTCTGGGCCTTCACTGTTTCCTCCAGAGTAATAAAGTGATGGCCCCCTGGTCCCACTCTTTGCATCCTTAATCTGTCTTTTTCTCATTCCTTTTTAGGCACCGAACTTGGGGTACCTATGGGTGATGTAGGGCTGGCTTCTTACATTCTGGTGCCCAACGTGGGGCTCATAGATCCCTACATTCTAGCACACCAACGTGTGGGGCTCATGGATTCCCTACAGGAAGGGATATGAGGCCTCAGAGTGTGTTAATGAGTGGTCATTCCTGTGCAACAAGGCTCAGTCCCAGGGACTCTCTGCAGAACCTCGGAGAGATCATGGCAGCAGAGAATAGGAAGACTGGGCCATTTGTCCTCCAACTGTACCTTCCTTTGGTTGAGGGCTGTTCTGGGGAGGGGTGGTAGTGACATTAGACCCTTCACTCTTCTGGGTTGTGCCTGCTTGCACTGGAGCCAGCTCCTGTGTGTGCTTGCAGTGGTGAGCTGTCTGCATGCTGGAAACTCCTACAACTACAGGTGAGCTCAGGTGGGCCAGGGATATGCAGGTTAAAGCACAAACATCTATCTGTCTTCTCTATAGCCTGTGTCTGAGAGTCACAAGGGGTAGATAAAACATGATAATCTGGGAACAAATGATAGCTGGAGCTATGATTTGCTATATGTGATATGATTCTGCCTGCCCTGTAGGTTTTTATCTTTGACTTTCGGTTTTCTCTTAACTCCTCTGTATTCCCCATGGATGACCCTGGCATCTCTGGGGCATTCATATGGAGGTTTGCATTCATTTCAATGGGCCTCCAGGGGGCACAAGACTACCCTGATTATTTGGCCAAGATCAAGGGAGGAATTCCTATAAATTATATCCTACAAAGCTCATTTGTAGAGGAGAAACACCAACACAGATACAAACTTGGCATATGCAGTGAAAACACCTACCAGTAACCATTCAAGAGTTGCCTCTAGCTGCCATACATGAAGGAGTTATTTATTTTTTTTGCTATTTTTTTGTTTTTGTTGAGATGGGGTCTCATTATGTTGCCCAGGCTGGGGCATAAACCCTCTGTTAGTTCAGAGATTATTTGGTTCTGTACTGGATCTGAAGACAGACATCCCTCACCAAAGTGGCAGAAATGAAACCATCAAAGATATTAATATAGTTTAAGTAGAAATGGCCAAAATTCTGGCATGTGTTTGGGATACTTTCCCATGGAATACTTATGCTCTGGGTCTTACAGATGGAATCTCTTGCTTTAGTAACAGGCTCGAACCAGTGGGAAATTGAGAGCCAGTGGGAAATTGAAAGCCAAGGTCAATTGTGTGGAAACGTCAAGAGCGCTGATTCGACATTACAGGCTGGAGAAGTCAGTCCAGTGTTTTGGCTGGGGGAGGTTGTAAACTTCTGAACATAAGGTTTCACATTGACACAGTTATTTTAGAATCAGAAGTCTCCAGGGTCAGGGATTATGGTCTCTTGGGTTTAGATTGCAAAGTGTCAGGGTTGGTGGGTAGAGTCTGCTAGAAGTGGGGTGCCCCCATTCCACAGGGTGCCCAGGCATCCTGCCTAGAGTAAACACCCTTACAATGACAACTATTTCTATTAATTGAGTGCCTATTTATGTCTTATTCAACAGTGAGTTACTGAGTCCTTTTGAAATGTCAGGCACTGTGCTAAATGGTGGAAATTCATTAGGGAATAGGACAGATGCAGGCTGTGTCTGGTGGCTCACACCTGTAATCCCAGCACTTTGGGAGGCCAAGGCAGGTGGATCACCTGAGGTCAGGAGTTCACCTGGACAACATGGTGAAATCCTGTCTCTACTAAAAATACAAAAATTAGCTGGGTATGGTGGTGGATGCCTGCATTCCTAGCCACTCAGGAGGCTGCGGTATGAGAATTGTTTGAACCGGGAAGACAGAGGTTGCAGTGAGCTAAGATCATGTCACTGCACAATGGCATGGTGACAGAGCCTGGGTGACAGAGTGAGACTCTGTCTCAAAAAAAAAAAAAAAGGCAGCTGCATGACCTGCCATCCTGGAGGTTACCATTTAATAGAGAAACCAGACAAGAAAACACCCCAAACACCCCTGCCACCACATAAAAGAAAATAAATTACTGGACCATTTTCAACTGTGATGGATATGATGGCCTGGGTGGGAGTGTGTGGGGGAGGGAGACTAAGATAAGAACACCAGGAAAAACCACCCAGGAGACAAGGTTGTAGCAGAGAGGTGATATGACATGAAGCAGCTGGCAGGGAAGAGCAGGGAGCCAGGGGAAAACCATGTGTAAAGTCTGCAAATCAATTATGAGAAAAGCTATGCATTTGAGCAACTTGTAGATGAATATCATGTTTGTAGCTGTCTTTGGAGACAGACAGGCCTGAGCCACTAACCCATCTTCGCCACTTCTTAGCTACGAGTTCTTGGAAAAAGACAACCTGGCACAGCCTTGTTCTTCTCATCTGTAATCCCGTAGGGTGTGAAGGGAGGAGAGAGGATGGGAAGAGCTTGACTTGCTCCTGGCACTGTGGCTCTCAGATTTGGATGCTGCTTCAAACACAGGAAGCATCTAAAAATACGGACGCTCAGGATGCACTGTCTTGTCTGGGAATCCTTGGTCTGTTTTATTTTTTTGTGTTTTGTTTTGTTTCTGCAAGAACCAAAGACTAGTGCCAGAGCCAGGGTTGCAGGAGGTTCAGCCAAAAGAAAGCTCCGACTGACCCCAAAGACAGCAGACTTCACTGGAGGGAGAATTTGAGGCAGAGAGGTTAATGCATACATTTACTGTGATTCTTCTCTTTAGAAATTTCTGGACTTCCTATTCTGTTTGCCCTCAGAAATCATCATGGATCTGAGAATGATATATTTTCAAATGCTGGTCACATGCTCAGTAGACATCTGATGCACTTTCAGAAATGCTCAACTGAGGGACTTGGTTCTTCCCAATAAACACTTAGAAAGAAATGAAGACTCTCTCACAGGGATGAGTACCTGCAGGGACTTTGACCTTCTGCCTCACTCCTCAGATGCACCTGCTAAGGGCCTGGCTCTAATCGTCTACCTTTCCTACATGATTTTTATGTTTTTGCTTTGTGATCTGTCTGTGTTGATGGCCTATTCAGATACACAGGTGATTCTCACTATTCACTGTAGTGATATTTTATAAAGTCACCTTGAATACTTAATTAGCAATACTGAACCATTGTTTCTAGGGGAAATACAGGGTTAGATTCCTGTGAGCCTCTGGTCACAAGATTTCCAGCAGTCAATTAATACACAACTTGTAGATGTGTGTTTTTGTTTAAAGACACCTTCATAGATGTTGATTCACTAACATTGAACTCATGGCAAACAGTGCTGTAACTCATGCCTGAATGGAGCTTCTCTAATACATGTATTTTCGCTATAATACACATCACAACCTTCTTACCCTTAGAAACAACAGATGGTGCTTCAGCAGTATGTCATTTTAAACAGTGAAATCACCAGCAAAAAGCACAACATGCAAAAAAATGTGGCATTAAATAGACCATTAAAAGGGCACTTGTTTATAGTATGAGAGCTGAAACAAGAAGGCAGAACATAGTCTTGTTCCATTTCAGCTGGGAATGTGCATGCTGGGTGACTCAATTATTTTGCTGCTCTGTGCATGTCTGTGAATGCCCATGAAAGAGCCTGCATACTGATTTCTGGGTTTACAAATATGTTTTAGTGAGTAGACAAATTTGTTAATATCAATCTGCAAACAGATTGACTTTGTGTCTCTGGCTTGGGGGTTGGGAGAGGGGATGGCATGACCCCTGAAAGGGTGGCAGGTGAGACACAAAGAGCCCTGCATTCAGAGCCAGGTGAGGAACAGGGAGTATAGACTGCTCTGCCCCGATCAGCAGTGTGATGATGGGCAACGCCATCACTATTCTAGGCCCTTTCTCTTCATTTCTAAAGAAGGGGACAAGCCCTTCTTAAACTACATCTGAGATCATTTTGTCTCCACTAAAGTGTGGTGATTTTGAGTTCTACTCTCATGTAGGAACCAAACAAGTGTCGTGTGAATCACTGATGTTCATCTGCTTCTTTGTGTTTAAGAGGTAACCACTTTTCTCTTCCAGTCAGTCCTTTGGGCCTGTGTTTTCTCATGTCAAGATCTTGAGCCTTAAAGTGCAAAAAAAGCTGTTTATACCTTGATTTGCAAAGAACATCCTGGCTTGCAATTGTGGAAAGATCAAGGTGACTAATGAAGACTCTCATTATATAAGGAACATGCAATTCTAGAGCCAGGGGTGTCTTTTCCAAGCAAAGGGGCAATCAAAAGTGTTGTAGCATGGCTATGGGTTAATATATCAACAGAGGTGAGTGGTGTGGTTAATGCTTCATCGCACAATCTGTATGCAATTTTGCTCAGTAGGTGAAATGGCAAGAATAACATAGCAAAATTTTCAGAGGAAAAATATCCAAGAAAAGACTGCAATGACATGTTTATTATGAAGTGGAATTATTTGTTCTAGGAATTAAGGAGCACCCACCACGTGGATATATTCAGCCAATCATTTTTAATTAGAGTGAGAAATGATCTAATAAGCCTGTGTTATGATAACAGCAATTAACTAAAGAGTATACAGTAAGAATTCCCCATTTTTCTTTCTCATAACTAGGGGAGGAGGCACCAAAAATGGGCTGGAGAAGAAGGTGACCTTTCCAGGTAGGCAGGTGAGAAAGCCACCAAAGCACTTCCTGAAATTCATGCTAACACATTTCTAATTAACTTGGCCCAGTTCCCACTGGAAGGTGGAGAAAATCCATAATGTGCTAGAATGCTTTATTTTTCCTCTCAAATCAGAACCCAATTTGTCACTGCCATGTAAGAAGTGAAAAGGTCATCTTCTCACTTTGAAGTTTCTGAATCATTTAATAGCTAATTTGGACTGCTAATTACTACCTTTCACTTCTGTAATTATTTTGAATTATTGTTCTCCTGCTACTATTAATGGGCTAGGCAGGGGACGATAAAACATGGCTCTAAGTTCCAATTGGCTAGCCCGGCAAATTGAGCCACTTTGAAGTGGCAGAGAGGGCTATGCTATTTCACTCAGCTTTGCAGCGCCATTGACAAAAAAAAAAAAAAAAAAGATATAAAATAAAACAAAAACTCAGCAGCTGAAACATTATTTGCATTTTCCCAATCTGGAACTGCTTTTCATTAATATTTTGCATGGTGACCCTCTTTCTGGCTGAGCCCCAGCAATAATGAAGTTAAGCATACTTACTCCACTATTCTAATTGCTTTTGTGGTTCCCAGATAGACCCAAAACACCTGTGTCTTAATTATCTATCCACAGACCTTCTGGAGTCAGCCATGTGGCCAGAGAGCTTAGGAGAAACCTTGATCAAACACTGAGAACTGATTAGATGACATCTTGGGAATGTTTTCAATGTTATAATTCTGGAATGCAGTTTCTGGGAGCATAGTCATGTTGGTCCTTTTAAGTCATTTTGGTAAAATGTTTCAGGTTGACCTTAGACAGATGGTCAGTCATGTTGGTGGTAAGGAAAGAGTATCAGAAAGAGTTTGCTGACTGCTCCCAAGCAGTAGCCACAGAGTCTACATTCATTCTTTAAAACCCAAGTCTGTATTCCTTCCTTAGGTTCTTAAGAATGCCCTAATATCCCCAGGAAGCCCAGCATCTTAAGCATTCATCAACATCTCGCCAGAGAATCTAGCTGTGGTTATAGCTCTGGCAAGGATGGAGAGGGACCTGAAAGACAGAAAAAGTTGAGAACAAACTTTCTCTGCTCTGCCAGGCACAGTGGCTCATGCCTGATCAGGCTGAGGTGGGCAGATCACTTTAGGTCCAGAGTTTGAGACCAATCTGGTCCACATGGTGAAATCCTGTCTCTACTAAAAATATAAAGATTAGCCGAGCATGGTGGCATATACCTGTAATTCCAGCACCTTGAGAGGCTGAGACAGGAGAATCACTTAACCGCAAGAGACGCAGGTTGCTGTGAGCTGAGGTCACGCCACTCACTCCAGCCTGGGCAACACAGCGAGACTCCATCTCAAAGGAAAAAAAAGAAAACAAACAGACAAACAAAAAACCTTTCTCTGCTTTGTAATTTTAACAAGGGCACACCCTTCTCATAATGTTTGATGAAGTTACTGTAATATCTTTTGTTGATGTACTTTATATATTATATAAATTTATTAATTTTATTCAAATGGTTGAGTTAGCTATTACTAGCATAGTTGGAAAGAAAAATTTGGTGTAGATATGGCAGGTAAATGTTGAAAAGTGACAGAATTTGAGAAGTACAGTTTAGGGTACCTTGGAAGTGATAGGGCTGAAGGGTTAACATTGTATGTCATTTGTTCACCATGGGATAGGAGTGACAGCATCAGAGAATGTATTCTATTTGATTTTTTCACAGCATTAATCATGGCCATCTGTCAGCTGCAAGAGAGGCCTCATGACATTATGGAATAAGAATAGGATTTGGAATAATAAATATAATAGCTACAATTTATTAGGCTTTTGCTTCCAAGCTGTGGCTGTGCTCAGTTCTTTACATGTATATTTCAATTCCCCCCTCTGATACAGGCATCATAATCAATCATTCTTATAGATTAGTTTGGTAGGCAAATCATAATGGCCACACAGCCAGGATATGGCAGAGTTACTGGATGTGGGCTCAAGTTTCTCTGTCTCCAGGGCCATACTCCCATTATTATTTTGGGAGTCCAGAAAGTTCTTTCTCTGGGTAATAGGAAAATGAATAATTATATTATAAATAATAAAAATAAGGCTTGTGTGGATTAGTAAGACCTAAATATGTTGAGGAATAAAGGACTTGTATTTGTTGCCACTGTGACTACAGGTCTTCTAAGCGTCTTACTGTGATTTTCTTGGTGCTTCTTACCCTAGCATTAGTAACCATATCATTCTCTATCCTGCTAACCCATGGGATTCAGTCCCACCCAACTCCAGGAAGACCCCTCCCAGGAGGGTTTAGATACTGATGTACGAGAACACCCAAACATAAGGCCCTTCAACTAGAAGGCCCTGGTCTTCTAATAAGTTTCTCTAACACCATTGTCTAGTCACAGGTGTGTATTTTGTATACCTGGAAGAGTCTAGCTCCATGGGTGAGGGTCTTTGGAGGCTAAACTGCTCTGGTCTCACTGAAAAAAATAAATTAATGGACTTACTTTATTTTTAAAAGCAGTTTTAGGTTTGCAGAAAGATTGAGCAGAGGATATGGAGAGTTCCCATATTATACCCCGCAGTTTCCCCTGTTATTGTCTACTTGAATTAGCATGCTTTGTTACAATTAATGAACCAACATTGATGTATTTTTATTAACTAAAGCCTATAGTTTACATTAGAGATCATTATTTGTTTTATACAGTTCAATGGGTTTTAATAAATATATAATGATGTGTCTACCATTATAGTATCATACAGAATAGTTTCACTGCCCTAAAAATCCCCTGTGCTCCACCTGTTCATCCCCCTGGAAACCCCTGATCTTTTTACTGTTTCCGTAATTTTGTCTTTTCCAGAATGTCATGTAGTTGGACTTACACAGCATGTAACTTTTTCAGACTAGCTTCTTTGATTTAGCAATGTGCCTTCATGGTTCCCCTATGTCTTTTCATGGCTCGACAACGCATTTATTTTTATCACTGAATAATATTCCATTTTCTGAATGTACCAAAGTTTATCCAATGAAGGGCATCTTACTTGATCCAACTTTTGGCACTTATGAATAAACCTGCTATAAACATCTGTGTGTAGGTTTGTGTGTGAACGTAAGTTTTCAAATCATTTGGGTAAATACCAGGGAGCGCCATTGCTGGATCATATGAGAAGAACATGTTTAGTTTTGTAAGAAACTGCAAAACTGTCTTCCAAAGTGGCTGTACCATTTTGTATTCTCACTAGCAGTGAATGAGTGTCTCTGTTGCTCCACACCCCCTCCCGCCCCAGCATTTGGCATTCTCAGTGTTCTGGATTTGGGTCATTCTGAGAGACCTGTAGTGGTACCTTGTTGTTTTAATTTACATTTCCCTGTTGACATACGATATGGAGAATCTTTCCATATGCTTATTTACCATATGAATAGTTTCTTTGGTGAGGTGTCTGTTTAGATTATTTGCCTATTTTAAGAACTGTTTTTTCCCTTATTGTTAAGTGGTAAGAGTTCTTTTTCTATTTTGGATACCAGTTCTTTAAGATATGTGTTTTGCAAATATTTTATTCAATCTCTGGATTGTCTTTTTATTCTTTTAATGGTCCCACCTTTTAAAGATACATAGATTTATCTCCCTGGGTAAAGTATCTAGTTATTGCTTTCAAGACCTTAGTATTATTTTTTCTACAATCTTTTTGGCAGAGCAGTGTCTGCTTTGAGTTTTCTAGTAGCCTGTTCATGCCATATTTTATAGACAATGATGTGATCAGTTTCTCTTATGGAGAAGAGTTTAAGAGTAGAAATTAATGTATCAAGTATTTAGGGAACATCTGCTATGTGTATTGCATCCAGGAAGGTGCTGTGTGATGATGGTGAGTGAGGCAGACTGAGTCCCTGTTCTCGGAATTTACAGTCTAGTGGGAGAAACATAATGAACCAATTGCAGCCTAGTGTGGAAAGGAAAATGGAAGCAGATCCTGGGGTGGGTGTGGGGGTCAGATCATGGACCCTAGCTCAGCCCAGAGGTACAGGAAATGCTTTGCACAAGAAGTGAGAGGATGCTTGAGACCTGAAGGATGAGCTGGAGTTAGGCAGTGAGAGAGGCAGGGAGCGTACGATAAGGAGACAGTACCAGCTGAGTGAATGGCAGGTGCCTCTGGATTATTTTAGACACTTCATGCTAAAGACATGATTGGGTTTTGGAAACCAAGGAAGGTGGTGAAATTTGCTTAAATTTCCCTTAAGTTTCTTTAAAAATGAACATTTAGGATTCTTTAGGGACCATCTTTAGTCAGTGGTTCTTAAGTCAGACTACATTTTAGAATCCCCTGAGATGCTGTTAAAAATTACCCACACTGGGCCCCCAGCCAGACCATCTGAATCAGTCTCAGGGGACAGAACCTGAGCCCTGGCATTTGTTCAAGGCCCCCAGAAGAGTCATCACTGTCATGAAGGGAGGGGGTCTTTGCGGGACAATCCACTTCTGTTTGTGTGATGACATTCTGCTTTTAAGTGCAGGCAAGCTCTGTGCATGTATGTGTTTTTTTGGTGGGCAGGTTTATGCAAACCTACCACCAAGAGTCAGAGGAAGCTGAGAGACAGATGCTCAGAGGAAACATTGAAGAGGGGCTTGCGAACAGAAGAGTTGCTCAGAAAGAAACATTAAAAAGGTTCTTGCAAACAGAAGCCATGTCTAAGTCTCAGGCGGTGGTGAGACAAGACGAGACGGTGGGTCTCTGTGTGGCATTATTCTGCATACGCAGGGCTTCTATACCACAGGCAAGGAGCTGCTCCGAAGGGATGTATAGGACAACTGAAGTACAGTAGCATCAAGGGCGTTTTGACCTAAGGGTAGGATTTACAGTAATTATGAGCTCTTATAGTTTTCAAGTAAGTCTATATGTTTTTGTATTATCTTATATTGATATTTAGTTAATAAATAGAAAGTCAGTAAACTGATCAGTCAGTTGGAATTAACATAGAATAGGTGCTGTTGGTCCTTATGTCTGGAATATTTATATTGGAGGTTTGAATCTCTGGGTGGGGTTGATCCACATGCTATTGAACCCGTAATGATTAAACGTTGATATTTGTTGCTTTGGGTACTGATGATGGAGTAATACTGGGCAACACCATGGTTTCCATGTTGCCAACCAATAGGGGAGTTTGTTTTGAGCAGGAAGATATCCATATATGTATATTTACATGTATTTTGTCTATATATCAATTTTATAGTTGAAATATATTAATATACATATTATAATTTATTATACAGGTATTGATTGACTTACGACCTATGCAACTTATGACCATTTGACTTTACGACCACAATCGCTAGCCACGACTGCTCTGTGTCTGGCAGCGCAAACGTTGCCCAGCTGGGCGTACGACAGTGCGGACCAGCTTCCGGCAGCACTACCATCTCTGCGTGCATAGATTTCAACTGTACATATAGCCTACTCAACTTACGACCAAATCGTGTTCGTAAGCCGAGCACTAGCTATATACAGCTATAATACAATATTACCTGTATATTACATCACTTATTTTATATTATAAAATTATTATAAATTATGTATAATTATGAATTATATAAAATTACATGTATATTTGAAAAATATAATGATATACAATAATTACAATTTCTTTTATATATTATATACTATGTAATAATGATACATAACACTGGGGATCTCTGGAGGCCAAGGCTTGTGTGGGCTGAGGGTGTGGGATCGGGCAGAAGAGCTGAACTGGGGAGATGTGCTGAACACTAGTTGCAAACTGGAGGCACTCCAGGTGAAGAAGCACTGCTGGGATGGTTTGAACTAGAGGTTTGGTCATGGCAGCCATCTGGACATTTAGAGGACTATTTTCTTTGTCATGCTCTGCAGACCACTTGGGGAGATGAGTCCCAGTACCTCTGCCATGTGTGACATGGATCTGGGCCACTTTTATTTCTGTATTTGATGCTGGCTGGAGACCTTTTTCTTGTCTTCTTGTCTTTTCTCAAGAGTATTGTCTTCAACCTGGGTCATGGTGACCTTTTGTTTTTTTTTCCCAGTTCTCTTGGAGCAATACTTTCAATAAATCAAGCATGGGTTAAGCCACACTGCCAGGGTTGGAAGTGCTCATAGTGCTTCTTTCAGTGGTTCTTAATCTCAGTCAACTGGCAGAACTACTGAAGTGCTTTTAGAAGTTCCTGTCTGGGTTTACCAGGTGCAGAAACTCAGAGCCAGAGGTGACCCCAATAATTTAATCCCCCAATTCCCACCACTATGGAAATTTGCAGAGCTCTTAGGCTGCCCATAACTTTAGACTTCCCATAATCTGTAGGAGGAATCTGAAGGGGTAGAAAAATCCCAGCTTGCCTTTGGATCCAATTTCTTCATTTTACATATGGGGAAATGGAGGCCCACAGAACAGGGTCACACCTTTGAACACATAGCACAGTGTGGATGAAGAACCACATCTTCAGCTCCAATCTGCTTCTGATAGCTCTCTCAGAGTTTATGAAGCTCGAGGCGAGAGCTGCCGAGGAATACAGGCACTGCTCAGGTCTCGGCTTAATTTATCCTGGTCTGTCTGACGGAATATAATCTCTGTTTGCTTCTGGAAAAAGGGGAAGCTCTAAATTCCTTCTAATTCTAACTTAGATGTTGTATGCTGCTGAGCCTGCCTCTCTCTGTAGCCAAGCACATTGTGGAATGCAGGGAAACGACCACAGCGTAAAATGGACAAAAATGAGTTTGAAATGGTTCCTAGTGAATCCTTCCTACCTTTTAAAATTTATGTCGTTGTTGTCAGATAATTCTCCTTTCTAGCAATCTATTAGGTTTTGTTTCCAAGCAAAGCAGCATCTTTTGGAAAAATGAAAAAAAATTACCTTTGAATTAAACCCTTTGAATATACGTATATGCTTTTCAAAAATGATAGTAGTTCACTGGCTAATGACATGTATTTGATGAGTGAATATTACACTGTGAATGAGATGAGTCAGAAGAGCTATTTTTTAAAAGGCATCAATTATGATTGCGATATGTATGGTTTTGGAGATAAAAGGGCTTTATTTTGATATAAAATTCAAATGTAGAGACTTGGAAGAAACATTGATAACCCCAAGAACCCCTGGTGTGATATAAATGTTACTGCTGGTGACAGAAAGTTAAATGAATTTGAAATAAAAACAATTAATTTCATTGCTTCCTGGCTAAAGAGACCAGGGACACAGAAGCTCCATGGAACACTGTGAGATTTGTGATTTAGTTGTAATAGATGTCCATAAATGGGATTTAGAACTGGATTTCATATATTAAAAATTGATTGCTTTGGATAAAGAACAGTTCTAATGTCAATTACTTGGCCTTTATGGTCCAATGTGGTGAATATTTCATGGCTTGATGTATAGGGCTGTTTTCCAGGTGTCATATATTCACTTACTTGCCTGGCTGTATCCCTCGGGTATCTTTTTTTCCCAGTTGAAAATCTTGTTTAGAGCATAGACTCTCCTGTTGTCCCTAGAGTCTGGTTTTCTTGGTCACTGAGCCTGGCATTTCACACGAATTGGTTACGGCAAAGACGTTTCTTGCCTGCCTGAAGAGATGTGGTGCTTCTGGGTATTGGCGTTTCAAATTAAATAGTGGACTGTTGACTCCTCTGAGCATAATTCTTCCAGGAATGTGTATGCTACTGGGCATTGTTCATCTTTTTCTGTTGCTGTCTCTTCTCTATAGTTAGATTGCAAGCTTTCAAAAAAATCCCAGTGCAAATAGCTTTAGAATTTTTCTGATTATGAAAATAATGTTTTTATGGTTTGGGGTTTTATATTTAAGTCTTTGATAGGTGCAGCAAACCACAAGAGCACATGTATACCTGCGTAACAAACCTGCATGTTCTGTACATGTATCCCAGAACTTAAAGTAAAATAATAAAAAAAGGTTAATTGAAAATAATTTAGAAACTATAGGAACATATATTTAAAAAAGAACTCATAGACTCTCCACTCAGAAATATCTTCTGATAATACTTAAAGTATGGTTGTCCAAGATTCTTTTTTTATGCTTTCAGATATCTATTTTTACCTATTTATTTTAACAAAAACATGGTGCCATCCAATATATGCAATTTTGAAACCTGTTCTTTTTATTTACCAAAGTGTCGTAGACATATTTTATGAATGCTATGATTTTTTAAAGGGCTGTGTTGTGTTTTATGGAATAGGTGTTTTGTAATTTATCAAATCCATGCCTTATTAATGGATGTTTGGGTTGTTTTCAGTTTTTCATGATTAAAAATGAGGTTGCAATAAGTGTTATATTCTTTAACTGCATCCTTACAGACTTCCTTAGGACAAATTCTTAAGAGAGTCATTTCTGAGAAATACATACACAGTCTTCAAAACTTCTAAAATATATTGCTAATCTGCCATTTACTTAATCTTTTAAATCATTGCCAAGAGAAACGGGAACTCGTTGTTGCTTTCATTTGTATTTTCTTGACTAATTTTTTTTTCTACTTCCTAGTTGTTTTTATACTGTATTTACTGGAAAGCTAATTCCATGCAGGCTGAGATTATCATCATTTCTTCTGTATCTCCTATTTCACGAAGAGTGTTTTTGACATATAGAAGGAGCTCAAACATTTGTTGAATGTTGAATGAATTATCTTTCTTGTCTTTTGCTCATTTTTTTCCATAAAGACTGCCTGCTTTTTAATCACTGATTTTAAAGAACTTTTTCTATACTAAAGATATCAGCTCTTTGCCATAGAGTGCAAATATTTTTCCCAGTTTGCTTTTCATGTTTTAACTTTGAGGATTTTTATTTTTGCATATAGAAATATTTATATTTTAACAGGGTCAATCATATTAACATTTTCTTTAGTTTTATCTTTCCTGTTGAGCTTGAAGAAAAGGCTTCCTCATTCTAGCTTTAGACAACTGCAGCCTTGATTTTTTTCTAATTACTTTTGATGGTTTCACTTTAAGCTTTTAAGTTATTAATCTCCATGAAAGTGTTTCAGTGAAAGGTAGAGATTTACTTTGAATTCTTTCCTTCCGTATGGTTTGCCAGTCGTCACAACACACTCTCCTTTCCTCGTGGTTGTAGCCTCAGAAAGCAGGAGCTGGAGGGTGAGAACTAACATTTCCTGGGGGACAGTTTTCAAGACATGTGAAACTTGCCATATTTATGGCACTTATCCCTCCTAACATAGCCTTGCAAGGTAAAAGTTATCCCAGACTAGTAGACTGAGGCTTAGAGAGGTAAGAGGTATGTTCGGAGTCACTGAGTAAACTGGGATCCAGGGATCTCAAGCCTCTGCTCCTTTCACTGATTCCTGGGTCCCAGCCTCTGGGTACTCAGGGCCAGTGGACTGTCCTGACCAGTAGTGGAGCTATCAGCACTGATGTGCTAACAGCAGACCTTCGACAGCCATTAAAAAAGGAAATTCTTGAGTTAAGATGTTTAAAGGGAAGTATTATTTTGGTAGAGGAAGCACAAATGTATTTAGAGCCTCCCTTTCTAGTCCTAGTATCTGGTAGAGTACCTAAAACATATTTTTCTTGGCTCCTGGACTCGATGTCAAAGAGAAGTACAGAGGTTGGAAGCAGATTTAAGCACTCAACATGTAATGAACGTTAACATGTGGAAAATAAGGATAATGATTATTATTTAAGATGTGTGAAATTCATTCAAAGTCATAAATAGTTGGAAATTCTAGGATGGCAAGCATCATTATTTTTTTGTTAAACATAATTTGCTCCTTTGAGCTGATGCCCAGCGCTTTAATTGATGTTGTTAAGGAATGATGTTTTTGTGCAGTAGTAGTAGTTTAATCGTGTGTAGTTTGTATGCAACAGCAGTATTTTACCTTAATGCTTTTTCCAAATGGTCACATCAACTAAATGTGAATAATTATTTGAGTATAGTTTTAATGATGCTAAAAATTTAAATTATGCAGCAATGTGAATCTCTGACAAAACACATTTACTAACACTGAAGGAATGTGAGACAATTGTGCATTTTTAGAGGCTTGTATTTGTGCATATGGCACAAACATTTGCATTTTTACATTCATTTATCTTAATTATTGGACACAGTTGAAAACCCAAACTTGGGCAAAACTAATTGTTTTTTGTTATATAGGAATAAATAATATATCTGTTATATATATCTTTATAATAATAAATAATATTTAATACATAATACAAAGTAAAATAATAAAAACTATATGTTAGATAATATAAACAAATACTACATAAATATATATTTATATTAGGTATAGTATACAATGATTACTATGATTATATAAATATATTTTCAATAATATTTACATTTTAAAATTGAAAGATGATATTTTGTCATTATTTGCAAATTTTTCCTTCTGGTATTGCTTGCTTTTCATCTTCTTAATAGCATCTTTTGAAGAACATACACTTTTAATTTTGATGAAGTCCAGTTTATTAATGTTTTTTCTTTTTAGTTAGTGCTTTTTGTGTTCTAAGAATTGGTTGATAGCAAGAAGGTTATGAAGGTTTCTCCTATATTTTCCTCCAGAAGCATTTTGGTTTAGCTTTTACTGTCAAAAGGTAATTTCAAATTACTTTTTACTAGGATCCATTTCAAATTACTTTTTGTGTATGGTATAAGGTATGGGCTAAGAATCATTTTTTTCCATGTGGGTATCAAGTTGTTCCAGTAACATTTATTGAAAAAATTCTATTTTCTCATTGAACTATGTTGGTGCCTTTATCAAAAGGCAGTTATGTGTATACATAGTGCTGTTTCTGGGCACTGCATCCTGTTACATTGCTGTGTGTGTCTCTTACACCAGAACTACAATATCTTAATTACTGTAGCTTTATAATAAGTTTTGAAATCAGGTAGTGTAAATCATCCAACTTTGTTCTTCCTAAAGTGTTTTGGCTATTTTTGGTGTCTTCATATACAAATAACAAGTAACTTGTTAACTGGTACAAAAGCGTATGCTGGGATTTTGATTGGGATTATGTTGACTCTGTAGATCAATTTGAGAGAATTGACATATTAATAGATTTGAGATATTAAATCATGAGCATGGTATATTTCTCCATTTATATTTGCCTTATATATCTCAGCAATGTTTTTGATGTTCTGGTATACAGGTTATACACATCTTTGATTGAAGGTCTTCCTAAGCACCTCATATATTTTGATGCTGGTGCAAATGATACTTAAAAAATTCCAATTGTTTTTTACATATATATATATATATATATATATATATATATACACACATATAAGACTTTTGTAGATAAATCATATTCTGGAACATTTTTAGATTAATTATTAACAACAATATTTTAAATATATTCTTTTGGATTTTTCTATATAGATAATTAGGTTATCTGCAAATAAGGACTTACTTCTCCCTTTCCAATCCTATTGCCTTTTATATATTTTTTCTTGTCTTATTTCATAGCTAGAACTTTCAGTACAATAATTGAATAGAAGTGGTGAGAGCAAACATCCTTACTTTGTTCCTGTCTTAAGAGAAAAATGTTTATTATTTCACCATTAAGTGTGATGTTAGCTGTAGGTTTTAGTAGCTGCTCTTTATTAAAATTGAGAAAGTTATATTAATAGCATGCTGAGAATTTTTATCGTGAGTGGTTGTTTCATTTTGTCTGATTTCTTTGCAGTATGTATTGAAATGATCATATGATTTTTGCTTTTATTGTGTAAATATGACAAACTATGCTGATTCATTTTCAAATATTCACTCAATGTTGCATTCTTGGGATAAACTCCACCTTGTTATGATATATTGTCACTTTTATTTGTTACTAAATTTTTTTTTAAAAAAAATTTTGTTGTGGGTTTTTGCATTTCATTCATGAGAGATTTGGTTTGTAATTTTTTTCTTCTAAAATGTCAGGTTTTGGTATTTGTTTACGTTGGCTTCATAAAATAAATTGGAAAGCATGTTCGCTACCTCTATTTTCTGGAAGAATTTGTATAATGTTGACATAATTTATTTAGTAAAGTTTGCTCATGTCAGAGGAGAACCTCTACCTCAATGGCAAGGGGTAAAATCTGACAAAACTTCATAGATGTTGAAAGTGGGCAGTGAGACCTCATGGATTAGAGTAATACAGTTTATTACTCACAGCAATGTGAACAGCAGGAGCAGTTCCTACTGCAAGTCCAACAGGGTGCTGTGACAGGATCAGATGGTGAATATGAATACAGTAGTTTGTGCTGCAGCTGAGAAACCCAGAGCCAAGGACTCAGCATCCTTTCTAGCAAGCAGTCAACAGGCCAGTCTCCCTACCCTAAGGAGTAAGTAGGGCCATGGTAGTTCCTACTGCTTGCTTTCACCCATTTAACTGCCCATATGACTTGCTACATAAACTGCTCAGTATTACGGGATGGTTGGGCCTTGCAGTTTGTCATTTTCAGCCAGGACATGCTGGAATGCACAGGGTACATGACACACTTGCCTCTCCCAGGGAAATCACTTGAGCATGAGGTTTTCTTTGTGAGGTTTTTGATTTACAGATTCAATTTCTTTCAATTGTTCTGATTTTCTGTTTCTTCTTGATTCCACCTTGGTAATTAATGTCATTCAAGGAATGTATCTGTTTTATCTGAGTTGTCAAATTTATTGGCAATAAAGTCTTCATATTATTTCCTTATTATTCTTTAAATGTCTGTTGAATGTATTTATATTTCTACTATTAGTAATTTGTGCTTTCTCAATTTTTTAAAATTTATTAGTCTTGCCAAGGGGTGTATCAATTTTGTTGTTGTTTTTCCCAAGAACCAACTTTTGACTTTGTTAAATTTATGTATTTATTTAGTCTATTTTCTATTTCATTGATTTCTGTTTTTACTTTTGTATCTTAGTTGATACCCAATTAGTTCTTTTTCATCTAGCTTTATAAGGGGAAACTTTGGTAAATGATTCTAAATATTTGTCTTTTTCTATTGTAGACATTTAAAATAATAGCTTCTCCCTGAGCTAGCTTTAACTGCATCCCACATATTTTGATGTGTTGTATTTTCATTATTATTCAGTTAAAATATTTTCAACTGAAATAATTTTCTTGTGACTTCTTTGATCCATGGCTTCTCTACAAGTATGTTATTTAATTTCCAATTATCTGTTTTTTTTTCTATTTATTTTAATTTCTAATGTAATTTTATTATGCATAGCAAACTTTCTCTGTAAGGTTTTAATCTTTTGAAATATATTGAACTCATTTTATGACCTAGCATATAATCTATCTTTGTGATTTTGTGTGTACTTGTAGAGCATGTGTGTTTTGAAGTTGTTGATTTTAGTGTTCCAAAAGTATTAATTTAGTCAAGTTGGTTTATAGGGTTGTTCAGATTTTCTTTAATCAATGTTTTGTTTATTTGTCCTATTGATTACTTGGAGGCAGATATCAAAACCTCCAACTGTGCACGTGGATTTGTCTTTTCTCTCTTTAGTTCTGTCAATTTTTGCTTTATGTGTTTGATGCTCTGTTATTTATTTGGTGCATACATATTTCAAATTGTTAGGTCTTCATTATGCACTAATTCTTTTATCATCATGAAATATCTTTTTATCTCTGGTAATATTTCACTTCTTGGTTTTTGTATTATTTGACAATAATACAGGCACCTTGGCTTTTTAATGATTATTGTGCGCATGATCTTTCCCTCCCTTTCTTCCCTCCCTCCTTCCCTCCCTCCCTCCTTCCTTCCTTCCTTCATCTCTCTCTCTTTTTCTTTTCTCTTCCTTCCTTCTTTCCCTCTTTCCTTCCTTCCTTCCTTCCTTCCTTCCTTCCTTCCTTCCTTCCTTCCTTCCTTCCTTCCTTCCTTCCTTCCTTTTCCTTCTTTCTTTCCTTCCTTTTTCTTCCTTTCTTTCTCAGAGTTTTGCTCTTGTTGCCCAGGCTGGAGTGCAATGGCGCCATCTCTGCTTACTGCAACCTCCACCACCTGGGTTCAAGCAATTCTCCTGCCTCATCTCCTAGTAGCTGGGATTACAGGCATGCACCACCAGGCCTGGCTGATTTTTGTATTTTTGGTAGAGACAGGATTTCACCATGTTGGCTGGGCTGATCTTGAACTCCTGACCTCAGGTGATCCACCCACCTTGGTCTCCCAAAGTGCTGGGATTACAAACGTGAGCCACCGCACCCTGCCTTCCATCTTTATACTATAAACTTATGTCTTTATCTTTAAATTCATAACGACCAACAATATTAAAGTTTGTCATGTTGCTGTTTGTTTATATTTGTCCTTTCTGTTTTATGTCCCTCAGTTACTCCTTTCCTGCTTTTTTGTTTTGGATTAATCAAATGTTATTTAGTATTCTATTTTTTTTTCCTTTATTGACTCCTTAGCTACATCTTTTATTATTATTTCTCTAGCGTTGCTCTGAGGCCATTAATATGCATCCTTAATCTATCAAAGTCTTAGAGGAAGTAGAGTTCCACTTCACACTTCCATTTCCACGTTTTACCCACGACACTTTCCACTTCCTACTGTACCCTTTCCACCTAAAAAACAGTTTAAGTCTGCTTGCCCATACCCTTCTCTTTGTGCTATTGTTGTCATATATTTTACTCCTTCATAATGATAACTTACAACTTACAATGTTATTTTTGCTTTAAACTATCCTTTCAAGACTTCTAAAATATCAAGAGAAGAAAATGCAGTCTTTTATGTTTGCTTACACCTTTATGTTTGCTGCTGTGCTTAATTTCTTCTGCACATTGACATTCATTTCTTTTCATTCTGAAGAACATCTGTTGGCCATTGGACTTTCAAACTAAAATCTTTAAAAAATGTTTAGGATTTAAAAATATTAGTGTTATTTTCTGTAGTATTTTTAGTAATTTTTTTTTCCATTCAAATCTTCTTCCTCTTTTTTTTTTTTGGCAGGAGTGGGTGGCTTTACTGGCTGATGTGTATTTTGAATCTTTGTCCTCTTTATCCTTGTCTCTCTAATAGCATTTATCTCTTTGTTCCTCTTTAAAAAATGGAATTCTGAAGTGGTCTCTATATTCTCAGTCACACTTAATCTTCTTTTTGTGGCTTCTAATGGGTCTCTGTGAAGATCTTTGTCATTGCTTTTCTGAGCTTCACTGCCAGCTTGCTTTTTCTTTTCTCCTGTAGTCTTTATCTTCTTTGTTTTTTTGTGTGTGTCTTATTGAGCTCTTTTCAGAGTAATTTAGCTGTCTGAATTTATGTAGAATGATTTGTCTAAATACTTCTGTTTTCCAGGTGAATTCTCCTGCTCATATATATGTTCTTCGTCAACTCTTGCATTCTTCTTTCATTCTGTAACTCTTTACCCTTCTTACTTTCTGTCGTTCTCTGTTGATTTCTTTCTGGTTACTACTCATTTTTAAATGTAAACATCTCTTTCTTTGCCATATATGTGTTGAAGAATAGTAAGGTATTGTGGCAGGGGGCGGGAGTGGGGGCGGGCAGTGAGCTAGGGCTATTCATAACTTATTTTAAGGCTGTTTTCTTATATGGACACCACATTCTGTTAGATTTTCTGTCCAAGGGACATGTTTCTCCTCTATTTTTGGCACTGAGTGGGGAGTTTACTCATGGTGCAACCCCCCAGGCCACAGGCCTGTTGAGTCATGATATGAAAAGAAGTCTCTGCAGTGCTTCCTTCCCCAGCCCTTCAAGAACCTGCATCCAGAAGGCATGAACATGGTCAAGTGGCACATCACATGGTTTCTCCTTCAGCTCCCCTCCCCTGCCATTCTGCACTGACCCGCTGAGAATCTATTGGAATGTTATTCTTTCATTCCTGCAAGCCAGAGCCCTCCCACCGGTCTTGATGTCTAATAGGTCAGCCTTTCAAGAACACTTGTGGGGAGACCTGTGTCCTGGTCTGGATCAGAGATGTGATGTAGTAACTTTCAGAGCCCTGCTTCACCCTGGCCTATATTTTACAGTATTAGGTGGCTGTTCTTCATTTTGCATTTTGGGATTATGACATTACTTTGCTTCATTGACAATGGAGACTTTAAAAAATCTCTTTTTTGTTTTTTTAAAATAATTTTTCTGTAGGTTTCAAGGTAAGGAGTAAATTACAAATTTTTTTTCCTTTGCCATGTCTAACTGGGAGTTCATACATTAGGTTTCAATTGACCTTAGTCAAATTGGTTTCTGTAGATGATCCTCAAGAATAAAATGCTAGGGAAAAGGGTAAATACTGTAGTTGCTTCTAAGCAAAGCATTTAACTGTATGTAATTTTGTTATTTAATCAGAAATATATGTTTCTTACTCTAAAATTTGCATTGCAGCAATTCTAACGTAATCAGCTATCAAAAAGATGCAGGTCTTTCATGTACCACCTTATTTATTTAAAAGACATTTATTGAGTATGAACTGTATGCTAGGCATTGTGCTCATTACTGCTTCAAAAGGGCAGCATCAATATGGAGAATGTTTTCATCATCTTTTCAGGTTGTGGTAAACATCTGTCATACCTTGTATAGAGCTGAAATCCAGCACACATTGACTGATTAATGTGTATATTTTAGTGACTAGTTTGGAACTTAAAGATGACACTTTTTTCTCAGTTGTCCTTGGGGTCCTTACTCCCTATTTGTAGTTCATTGTTAAGACTTTATTTTTATTTAGTCATATGTAAGGTATCTCCTAAATTTTGGGCCCCTTGAGGATAGTAATCACATTACCCTGAAATCTCTGAAATAATTGATAGAATTCTATGAACTCAGGAGAATTCAACACATCTTTGAGATCAAAGATAATAGTGTTATGAACCTGGGACAGGAATTCTGAATGGATACTAAATAATGTATGTAAATAAACGTTTATAAAAACTTGGCCTTTGTGCATTAGTGAGACAGGCAGCATATGAAACTGTCTTCTTAGCCTTTTTGTAACACTTCATTTATCCTTTTTCAAGTCTTGTTTTTGCATCAATTTACTTATTTTCATTACTTTCTTCTGAATGTTCTTCATATATATATATGCATTTTTTATTTTTGAGACGGAGTCTTGCCTTGTCTCCCAGGCTGGAGTGCAATGGCACGGTCTCGGCTCACTGCAGCCTCTGCCTCCCAGGTTCAAGTGATTTTCCTGTCTCAGCCTCCCAAGTAGCTGGGATTACAGGTGCCTGCCCCCACACCTGACTAATTTTTGTATTTTTAATAGAGATGGGGTTTCATCATGTTGGCCAGGCTGGTCTGAACTCCTGACCTCATGATCTGCCTGCCTCAGCCTCACAAAATGCTGGGATTGCAGGCGTTAGCCACTGCATCCGGCCCTGTTCTTCATATATTTTAAGCATCCCATCCCAACCTTCCTTGATATCCCATTGATAATAATATGAATTCAATCAGAACCCAATAGAGATATTTATCTCACATTCAAAGAGAAAAATATCAGTTTCTTGGGATGTAATTAGCTCCTAAGTAAAAAATACTGAATTAATTCCCTAAAAGGGTGAAGGTAAATAAGTTATTTAAGGCCTTTAAATGTATAGCTTAATAGCAAGCTGTGCATGTGAAATGGGGAATAAGAATACCTGGAGTGGTAAACCTTGAGATGTGTCACTGATTTGAGTTAAATGGAGTGGAGAGAGGCTGTTTATCCTCACAATGAAGTAGGCGGCACAGCAAACGCAGGACTGTTCAGAGCTCTTGAGCGGTTTATGAGTTTTTCCATGCTAGGAGGTAAGGCAGGTGCTTAAAATTACTGAGGTATAGCCTAACTAATTACAGAATCCTAAAGTGAGAAGTGCTGATCAGTTGCATTTGGAAGAAGAGCTGACAATTAAACCTTCAGGCTAGGCAAATGACAGACTGAAACTTGGAGCTGCATCAGTCAAAAATATATTTATACCAATCAAAATTGAAATAACATTGCCATTCCTAAAATATCCAAACATATCATATCTCTCAGCACAGAGAACAGGCCCAATAGGATCTCCTCATTAGAGCACTAACGAGTATTTTAAAAGCCATAGCAGGACCATGGAGCATACTCAGCAGTGATTTCAGCATAGGTTCCAATATGAAAAGAGAAAACAGTTTTGGAGGCTCGCATAAGCCAAAAGTTAAAGAGAAGCAGCAGTTATTAAGACGACCAGAGATGCATTCTTTTTATTTTTTATTTATTATTTTTTTAGATTTTGGGATACATATGAAGAACATGCAAGACTGTTGCATAGGTACACACGTGGCAGTGTGACTTGCTGCCTTCCTCCTCATCACCTATATCTGGCATTTCTCCCCGTGCTAACTCTCCCCAACTCCCCACTCCCCACTGTCCCCCCCCATTTCCCCCCAACAGACCCCAGTGTGTAGTGCAAATCAAACACCGCATGTTCTCACTCATAGGTGGGTGTTGAACAATGAGAACTCATTCTTGAAATGTAACAAGTCCCTGGGGCTCTTTTCCAACTCACTTATGCAAGACTTCATCCAGAATTTCGAGAAGTCCTTTCTAACTGGATTTGACAATTTCATGAGAAACAGGTTGAGGAACCTTCTCTAAGTGCATGCTTATGCTTGTTTTTCTTTTGACCTTCTAGAGCTGCTAGACTTGATTTTCGTGTTTCTGGTTTGGACATTTTGTGTGACTACACTGAAAACCTCTTTGAATGGCAAAGACTTTCAAATCATCAACAAATGTCGCTTGAGGATTTGGGGCAGGTCTTTCACAGATTATTTATAATAACAAATTTCAGAGCGACTGCTGCAAGCTAACGGAGATTTATACTGCACTTGATCTCTGGAGCGCTCTCATTTTATGAGGTCTCAAGGTTTCTGAGATGCCTGAAGATAGTACAGTTTTCATAGTTACAGAAAAATAGGTTTACAACTAAGTCTGGAGTAGGTTGAAGCTTTGGATCTCAGAGCTAAAAAGGACTCTCACCATCCTTATTTTCTTCACTCCCAGCAAAGACCCTTGGAGACCTATACCTTCTCTGGGCAGGACTTACTGAACTAGAAAGTTGAAGGTGGTTGTGAATTTTGCTGGCCGTAGTCTTATGTTTTCCCAGTGATTGTCATGGGTGGTGGCGGCCTATGGCCGAAGTGCCAGATGTTGGGGCTGAAAGGAAAGTCAGAGACAAACACATCCCGTAAAAGTACACAGGAAGGGGCTGAAAGGAAAGTCAGAGACAAACACATCCCGTAAAAGTACACAGGAAACAAGCAGTCATTTTGCTTCATAGTGTTTAGGATTTCATTACTATGTTAAGCTTGGAATTACACCTATGGCTTTGCGTGAGCTCAGATAATTACTGTCACTTTGCAATTGACCAGTTTTTTATAAATTCCCCTGATGCATCTTTTAGCAGGTACTCCAGCGATGAAAATCTTATTTGAAAAGTAATCTCAATCTAGGCTTAATGTGTATTGGAATATTCTATCGATTTCACTATACACGGGTCTTATTTTCCCTACCTTTTATAGTAGAGCTAAATGCAATTATTTAGTTAAAAGTTCTCTCTCGCCACATTAGGCATAAATGTTTTTTAAAAGATTCATAATATTTGCGTCTATAAAATCAGTAATTTTCATCATTTTCTTCAGTTTGCTTTGCTGCTGAAAATCGAACTCTGTGTTAGCACATTTGTTCCGCATGTGACCACTGGAGAGCTCTCATTTTATGAGGTCTCAAGGTCCCTGAGATGCCTGAAGATAGTACAGTTTACAGTTCTAGGATAATAGGTTTATAGATAAGCCTGGAGTAGGTGGAAGCTTTGGATCTGAGAGCTAAAAAGGACTCTCCCCATCCTTGAAGGCTTTTAGGCCTGGTGTCCAATTAGAGGTTGACAAGGAACGGTGACTTTGGCAGCTACAATAGAATACACATATGGAAAATTATGGAAACTGTAATAGGCTGGACCCATTTCATTTTTATTCCAGTGGCTACATTTATATGTCAGTGACTAAACTTGTTTATCTTAACATGAAGATATTCCCATAGAAATCCTTAGAATATTGAATATACACACTGCTTTGGCAATAAATTGACTAAAAAATGTGAAGACAGGCAGAATTTGCATAATTTTGACGGTCTAAAGTAATGTTTTGATTTCACTAATTTTAAGGATTTTTTTCTTTTATAACTCACAGCCAACCTCTGTTAGTGTTAATTTCCGTGATGTGGTAATTGGCAAACTCTTGCTAGTTATTTCAGATGGCTCATAATGAGAACTTTCTTCATCTCAGTTTCAAAGTTGGTTTTAGACTGTGTGCACTTGGCATATAGAGAAATGGAGTGCTGAATAGTTATCCAGTTGATTAGGTCATTGTAGGCAGCCAATGTGGGTGATCTGAGCTGGTGCTGAGGGGGAATGGGGAAAAATAACATGAGAAAGAGGCAGGAACTGCAAAGTAAGCTCAGTGAAAGGTCGCGCTTTGAGTCTCCTGTACTCCTTTCCTTGGCAGCTTTATTTGCCTGTAGATCAAGGTCACCCAACTGTAAGAAATAAAAGAAGCTTTTAGACCAGGCTAGGTTTCCTTAGAAGAGTCAGCCTCCTTGGTTCTGGTGGCTCACATTTGTTCTCTGAATACCTGGCACTGGCACCCTAGCCTGTGGGAGATTTAAACTGACCCCTTATACCCATTTTGATCTCCTGTGGCTTTTTTATTTCAGACCCATTGTCCTGGGTGGGTGCCAAACTCCTACTTGGATTCTGGCTTACTCCTCCAGGGAGATGTTTGATTATCGTGTGTGTGTGTGTGTGTGTGTGTGTGTGTGTGTGTGTGCGCGCGCATGCATGCATGCATGCCCATTAGGGTTACTTATCAACCATTTGTTAACCTACTAACTTAGCTCAAACACTTGTTTTTCATATTTTCTAGTTCCCTGGTTTTGTGCCTTGAAGGCACCCCAAGATTCCCACCCAGCCAGTGGAAATGGCAAGCAGTTGTACTTTAACCATTTGCAAGGCAAAGATCTGAAACATCTTTCTTTCCTTTAATTGGATCTGTTTCCTTTTCTGTCCCCAGGACTTATGTCTTAACTCATAACCCCTGAACATCTGAATGGAGCATGACACTCCAACCAAGTGTAAGTTTCAACACAGCAAATGTCATCCCTTGATTTCCAGAGAGAAGCCCCTGAGTGCCCAGAGAGAAGCCCCTGAGTGCCCGCCTGTCTGAGGAGAAGCAGGTGCAGAATAGGCCGCTCTAATCAGTGCTAAACACACGTCTTACTGAAACCTGAGTGTGCTGTGTTTCACAGTGCTGTGGTTTGATGGCAAATGCAGATGATGAAGAGAACACTATGCACTCCATTAACAAATGTGTTGTAGCTCAGTCATAACTAATGATAATGAAGTGCTTACTGAACGCTCAGTGCTAATACTCGATTGAACTGGAGAGCCTCCAGCTGTTGATGTGATATTCTGGATTCAATAAAAAATAGATTAGATTCTCACCAGGCTGTGCTAGGACTCCATACTAAGAACTCTCTGTTGAGACGTACGCAATAATGTCCCTACAATGGCATGAATAACATCTTGGCTTGATATGTTAATATTGAAAATGTACCTGACTGTTAATTTTGATGTTTTCTGAGGACTGAATGTTTTGGAGATTTCCCATTTTCCTATAAAACCATTCCTTGGTGATTTTTAGTGATTATTACGAAAAAGATTAGAGAAGCAATAGAGAGCAGAGATCAAGATCAAAGATATAGAAACCAGGATCACCTGGTTTTGAATTAAAGTCCTATCATTTTTTTCGTTATGTGATCTTAGGCCTTAGTTTCCACTTTTGTAAAATTGGGAAAATAACAGAACTTTCTTCTTGGAGCTGTTGTGAGGATTTGACAATGTTCTGTTCCTGTCGTGACAGAAATTGTCAGATGAATTGCACCTCCAGAGTTGATGTATTCTGGTCCATCTAAATATGGCTTTAGGATAATAATCCAGAAACTTCTGCATAGGACATTTAAATCTGGGATGAGTTTGCAAATAGTATCAGTGTCCCAAGTGAGGTCCAGTCCAGTTCAATGTAATCATAATACTTCAGATTCAACAAGTTTTGTAGGCTGCAGACATGACTGTTTTTGTGCATGTTTACATTATTAGGACTTACCACGGTACTTGTAACAGCCACAACCAACAACTGGTCTCCCTGCCTCCAGTTTTGCCTTCTTCCTAATCTTGTTTTACTGCCAGTGTTTGCTTTCCAAATGCAAATTTAAACCTGTTTCCTGCTTGCTTACCGCAATCAAGAAAGAGGTGCTCTTTGTTTACCAGGAGCACCAGCTGTCTGAATGATCTACGTCTAGAACCTCCAGGCTCTACCCACTGGTGGAGTTGGTGTCAAGGGAGGGCCATTAGCTGGCTCCCAGGGGGAAGTGGATGGCATACTCAATTTGGGTCCCTTGAGCATCATAAATAGATTATTTGCCAAGATATAGGGGAGGATTTAGAAACACCAATAAGGGATAATCTAGCACCAATCCTAGCTGCTCTCATCTCCCTAGGCCTGCTGGGGCAAGGAAGGGGCAGTTACTGGAACCCAGGAGGCCTCCTGACAGGAGCTGTGGCCTTTGGCAGTGGAACAGAGGAGCTGGGAAATAAACCCCAAACCTCACCTTCCTCCTATCTTTGGTTCTCCTACTGGTGACTTCCATTGGACAATCTGGTTTCTAGCTAGAAACCGGAATGCCAAGGAGCTGTGAACACAGGCCAGACTGTGGGCTTCCACTCATCAGAGCAGGGTGAGAGGAAAGGTAGAGATTAGGTTTGAAGGGCCAAACATAAGATAGCCCCAAAAGTTCACTTCGCTTGAACCCCATGGAAGGAGCTCCTCTCAAGGAGAAGGGGTGCGAAAGCAATGCTGGGCAAACACACGCTGTGGAGATCTCTCATCTACATGGAGAAGCTGCTGGAATCAGCATCTCTTGATGTTGAGTCCAGTGTTCTTCCACTACACAATTGCCTGAGGTTCAGAACTTGTCCTGTGACTACAGATGTCATATCTTATCCGATTCTTGGAAAATTGCACCTGAAACTTTATTCATGCCTGGCTTTTAAATGTCTATAATTTAACTTTTCAAATTTGGATATTCCTTATAAATCGAATAGTACATTTTTAGTTATTTTTCATGTCTTCCATCTCCCACAGGTAATTTATACTACTTAGTATTTAGAAATTACCTATTGAATACAGTGGTTCTTAGATCAATCTTAGACAATTCTCTGGATGGAATTTGACGTATCTGGTGGTAGATTTATACTTTTCCCATTGGATCCTTGTGCATCCTCTTCTATAAAGTTTTCAGGTTACAATTGATAGGCTTAAAAAAAAATAGATGTCTAATTCACTCAATCAATTTCACCTTGTGTAGAGAGAATCAATCTGCTGAGTTTTCTAGACATTAGCAATACATAAAAATCCTATAATAAAGTATGCTATCATCTCTTTTTGAGAATGAGTAATGAGGCATGACAATTTCTTTCTGAAGCAATAATCAAGAAAGAGAGCCCTGCATTTAATTCATTATGTGAGTCCACAGAAAGAGCAAGGGAAAAATAAATATTTTCACACATTTGAGTCAACTTCAGGCCTAAAATTATAGGTTCTTGCAACTTTGACTTAATTGCTATCACAAAGAAGCACAAGTTGCTGTGATCAGAGAGCTCATAGAATACAAAAGCACTAATCCTTGACATTTCAGAAAGTAATATCATTATCTTTGCCCCAACCTGTACTGATTTTCTTTCACAGTAAATTAAAAAAATATATATATCACAATTGAAGAAAAAGCCAAAACTTGGGATATTTAAATGAAAGTCCTGCTGCCAAAACAGAGCCTGTTAACAGATGATAAGAACTTAGCTCATAGCATTTCCCAGTATCTACATTTACAATGAATAATGAATATTCTTATTAACATCAGGGCTTGGCTAATTTGAAAGCTACACACTTTCTTAATACCAAAAATCAAGTCTCAGTCTTTATAGCCTGTCATCAGAGTCAGTATGGTGGTTGGAATGTGGGCTGGGAACTCAGGGAAGGAGAAAGGCCCTTCTCACGGTCATGAAGACCCCAGGGAATAAATTGCAGTGAGTGGGCACGGGGACGGGGAGGTGACACCTGTACTTCCATCCTCCAAACCTGTGACCCATGGAATTGCTTCCTCATCTTGGAGTCCTGTTCCAACTCTGTCCTTGTTTGTAATGTCACAGTTTCACTCGTTTTTCATCATTTATTCACTTTATAAAAATTATAAATTATTTCAAGCATGCAAATATTTCAAGCCAGCGTGCAGTTCAAACAACAACATTCATGTATCCGTCTCACCACTTTCTCAAATATTATATTTTTATTATGGTTGCTTCAGATTTTGTTCTTTTTTGTAAGAAAGAAAACCAGACAGAGAGAGAGAGAGAGAGAGAGAGAACGAGAGAGAGAAGAATATTCCTGGAAAGGAGCAGAACAGGACCTCACTTCCCAACTCCAGCCTTTGATTCATTCTCTGAGGTTATTTATAACCACGTGAGGGGCTTTCTCTTGCCCAGTCTACTATTGTTGTTGTTAACATCCTATACCCCTTGGATGCCATTTGCAGATCCCTCATTAATAGTGGGGTGGGGCATCATTGCATACATTTTTTGGCAGTTCAGTCTGTCTCTTCTATTGATTTGTAAGGGGAAAGAATACTTTGTCTTTATATGTGGTATTTAATAGATATTGATCCTTTGTCAGTGAAATAAGTTGCAAATATCTTCAGCTGTGGCTTGTGTTCTGTATTTATAGTATCTTTTTTTTTTTTAAATAAAGACCTTTAAAGTTTAAAGTCTCTAGCTATATCAATCAAACCTTTTGTGGTTTATTGCCTCTGTGTTGCTTTAATTACAGGCTGGTGAGGGAAGTCTTTCCTGCTGGGAGATGTCCATCGAAGTGCAGACTGCTCAGAGCAAAACTGCAGGCTGGCAGAGGATGTGTCTTGCTGGTGCCTTGGCCTGTTCACCTCTGGCCAGGCCAGTAGAGGAGCTGAAGAGTCTTTGCCACAGTTTGAGAAACAGGTCTGGAGCCCCATGCTGTTCTCAGATCACTAGGACACCCGGAGATGGCAGGGTCTCAGCATCCTAACCACAGCACATCCTCCACCGAATGAGAGCTCCCCAAACTGTCCACTTTCTCTATCTCTCGGTTGCCTTCCCTCTCCCATGTCCCCAATGTCACATGGTTGGCAAGTGCTAGACCCATGCCTCAGCCTAGCCTGGCAACCCTAGTCTGTTTCAGCACAAGAAGATGGGCAAGGTGAGGGGAACAAACCTGCCATTTGGAGGCGCCTATGGTTTTCAACCCATGAAAGAAAAGGCAGACGTCACTTTGTAAAAGCAATGAGGAAGACAGATCCAAATGTCCTTGGGAGAAAGCCTTTCTAAAAAGCAAACAAAGACCCTATACTGAAAATACACATTTCCAAGGGGATCCTAAGAAACCCATTTTTGTGATCAGCTGATAATTTCTCCCCTTCTCCTAAGTGGCTCCAAACTCAATTCAGACTGAAAAACTCAATGGAGAGTCCTAGAGCCTCTAATCAATGCTTTGTGCTGGGGGACCCTGGGCACTCTTTCTGTCGTTTAGAAGCATTCATTTAACCTTGATACAGTGCGGGGTGGGGTGGCAGGAAGGGCTTCTCTCTACTTTCCGCCTGCTTGGCGGGGAATCTGTGTGAAGACACATTTTGTTTGATGTCAGCTGGCCTGTCCTAACAGGCCCCGCACAGGCAGGGATGGAAGTGTCATAGCTTGGCAGCCCTTCTCAGAGTGTGGACTTGCCTCTAATCAGCTCCTCATTGCATTTAAAAGAATGAGAAGCTCATCCTTCCTGTCAATAATGTGTGGCAGTGGTCTGGCATCTCACTGGCCATAGGTCTTCATGGGGTCTCTGATCTGTGTCTGAGAGCTGCTCTGGAATGCCAACAAATGAGATTGTCAGCTGTTTTGGGCACTGGGGTGTGGAATGACGTATATAGTGACATCTTATAATTTGATTTTGCTTTCAAAAGGTAAAAAGAAGCCTGTCATTTATTGGGAGCCTCTGTATGTCCCTTCTTTCCATTCCATACAGCATCATGTCAAGTCCTCTAACAATCCTGGGAAGGAGGGGGGTGTGCCTCTATTTTTTCACATGAACTTTTAAATTTAGAGCAATTTTAGGTTTGTAGAAAGATTGTAAAGATAGTACAGAGAGCTGCCATCTACCCCACAGCCAGTTGCCCCTCTTATTAACATCTTATGTGAGTATGGTATATTTTTACAAAGAATAAATCAAGATCGACACATTATTGTTTTATTTTATTTTCTTAAGATGAAGTCTTGCTCTTGTCTTCCAGCCTGGTGTGCAGTGGCGTGATCTCAGGTCACTGCAACATCCTCCTCCCGGGTTCAAGCAATTCTCCTGCCTCAGCCTCCCGAGTAGCTGGGATTACAGGCGTGCACCACCACACCCAGCTAATTTCTGTATTTTAAGTAAAGACGGGGTTTCACCATGTTGGCCAGGCCGGTCTTGAACTCCTGACCTCAGGTGATCCGCCTGCCTTGGCCTCCCAAAGTGCTGGGATTACAGGCATGAGCAACCACGACTGGCTGACACATTTTTTTTTTTTTTCCCATTTATTTATTTTATTGCATTTTACATTTTGGGGTACATGTGAAGAACATGCAAAATTGTTGCATAGGAACACACGTGGCAGTGTGATTTGCTGCCTTCCTCCCCATCACCTACATCTGGCATTTCTCCCCTTGCTATCTCTCCCCAGCTTCCCACCCCCCACCCTCCCTCCCCTATTTCCCCCCAACTGACCCCAGTGTGTAGTGCTCCCCTCCCTGTGTCCATGTGTTCTCATTGTTCAACACCCGCCTATGAGTGAGAACATGCGGTGTTTGATCTTCTGCTCTTCTGTCAGTTTGCTGAGAATGGTTTCCAGGTTCATCCATGTCCCTACAAAGGACCCAAACTCATCGTTTCTGATGGCTGCATAATATTCCATGGTGTATATGTGCCACATTTTCCCTATCCAGTCTATCGTCGATGGGCATTTGGGTTGGTTCCAGGTCTTTGCTATTGTAAACAGTGCTGCAATGAACATTCGTGTACACGTGTCCTTATAGTAGAACGATTTGTAATCCTTTGGATATATACCCAGTAATGGGATTGCTAAAGAAAAAACTAACAAGCCCATTCAAAAGTGGGCAAAGGATATGAACAGACACTTCTCAAAAGAAGACATACGTGAGGCCAACAAACATATGAAAAAATGCTCATCATCACTGGTCATCAGAGAAATGCAAATCAAAACTACATTGAGATACCATCTCACGCCGGTTAGAATGGCGATCATTAAAAAATCTGGAGACAACAGATGCTGGAGAGGATGTGGAGAAATAGGAACACTTTTGCACTGTTGGTGGGAGTGTAAATTAGTGCAACCATTGTGGAAGACAGTGTGGCGATTCCTCAAGGACCTAGAAATAGAAATTCCATTGGCTGACACATTATTATTGACCAAAGTCCACACTGTGTTCAAATTTCTTTAGTTTTTAGTCTAATGTCTTATTTTCTCTTCCAGGATCTCATTCAGGATCCCACATTCCATTTGGCCAACATGTCTCCTTAGGTGCCTCTCGGCTATGGTGGTTTCTTGTACTTTCCTTGTCTTTGATGACCTTGACAGCTTTGAAGAGTACCAGTCAAGTATCTGTAGATTGTCCCTTAACTGGGGACATTGTTTGACATCTTCCTCATGATTGGACTTGGGTGATGCATTTTGGGAGGAAGACACAGAGATAAAGTACCATTCTTATCACATCATATCAAGTATAGGTCATTTTTTGCTGATGAAGAAACTGAGTCTCAGAGGACAGTGACCTGCCCAGGCCTCCCAGAAACTCTGGTACTAATTTGAATCCAGTTTTGCCTGGTCTTCAAGTCCATGCTCCCTTCATTCCATGACATCACCCTATCTCAGGAGATGAGGGAAAACCAGGCTGGAGAGAGACAACCAGGTTGCAGAAAGGTGGAACTGTCCTTCAGACAGCCACCTCTTCCTGTGCAATGCCCTTCCCCAACTATCTTACTGGTATAGTTGTGTGGAGTTTTAGGGGTGAAGTAAGAGAGTGGAGGGGTGTGTCCAAAGTGGAGGTGGGGTGTCCAAGCCAACTGGAAAAGGCCAGATGTTCCCTCTGCCCTCAATTAAATGCCAACTCCCATTTGAGGTTAAAATGCCTATTTCTTTCAAGTTCCATTTAACTTGCCATACTTGAAAGTGACAGTTCTGGCAGGCTTATTAGCCCAGGCAATGTTCTCTTAGGTTCTAGTCACCTGAACACCACCTCTACAATTTTGGTTGTATTTCCAAACTACCTGAGCTATTATTTACTTAATTACAAATTTAACCTCATCCCAAGCCATACTACACAATGAAAGATTTTATGTGCCAGTTATGTTTTTTCCTGACTCACATTAAAATAAGTACCGAACTATTGTTATTATTAATAAAGCCTCATCCTTCGCTCCTACCATGTACGTGGCAACAACTAGTAGTGTGTGTGTATCCCTCTCCAGAACTGCTGAGTCACCCAACAGGGGAGGTTGGGAACAGAAGTGGGCTCTTTTTATTTCTTTGTAAATTAACCTTTAAAAATCAAGGCACACAATTTTCAAAACTCCGATAGCACAATCAGGAAAATGAGCCATCCATCCCCCACCCCGAGAGCTGGTCAGTTCTACCCCCAGGGATAGTGACTTTTAGATCTCTGAGTGGCTGCTTCTGCTTTTTCCTTCCTTTTGCTCAACTCTCTGTGGCGGCAGGTGCTGCTGGTGCCCTGCCCGTGTCCCTGGGGCTTGCCACTGTAGTGCCCAAGGCCTGACTTCTAACTGCAGAGGTCTGGGTTCTTGGTCTGGGCAACTTTTCTTGCCCCTGGAGCCTGCTCTGCCTCCTCTACAGTAGGCAGAGAATGTGGGGAAATGAATGTCCCTTGGGAGCCATCCTCCCCCAGCGATAGTGGGGCATTTGTGCAGCCATGCCCTGGCTCCATTGCTTCTTGGTGGAGTGCGTCTGATGTGCAGGTGTTATACTGGCTCCCCAAGCCACACAGGGGTGGCAGGAATATTGCACTTTCGTTAGTCGCCTTCCTAGTGGCCAACTCTGCTTCTCACCTTGCACCTCATTTCACTGTGTGCAAATCTGGATTTATTCTCAGGCTGGAAACTTGTGTTGCACCTGAGCGAGTCAAGGAATGTGCCACACTCTGAGAATGAATTAAGAGTCCTTTATTAAACCGGCAACCGAGAGTGGCTAACGCCCCAACTTCTCTTGGCCCCTAAGAAAAAGTTAGGTGGTCTTTTATACACTAGTTCTACCAGGAAGGGGGGGAACCTAGCTGAAACAAAGTTTTCACAAAGGCAGAGTCAGCAAAATGTTAAAAAGAAAAAACTGACACATAAGAAATAAAACAGTGCCAGGTGTGAGGAGTACTGCTGTCATGAAAGACAGGCAACTTATAAAAAAGGCTCTGGGCGCCCACTGCAGCTGCGTTTCCAGGCTCTGCTGACACCACTGTACTCGGCCTCTCATCAACAGGGGAATTTCTGGGTGCCCGGAGTCAGTCTGACCTTGCTTTATACTATAGTTACATACTTGATGGGGAGAAGGTTACTAAAATGCAGAAGCCAAGATGAAGTCTGTTCAGCTCAAAAAGGCTAACATAAAGCCTGAACAGCGTTTAGTCAGGGAAAAGGAGAGTTAGTGTCAGCTGGCAAAAAGCAAGGTATCACCCTCGTTCAGAGCAGGGATTGCGTTTTCTCCTTTAGGTCTGGTGCAATGCCTGTCATCTGAGAGCTACTCAATCAATGCTTGTTGGATGAAGAGCAGGCTACATGAGCTAGGAGGAAGTGATTTCCTGGGCTGGTTTGTACGTGGCGGTGCATGATGCTGTAGCAGTGTGGCCGTGTCTGCAGCTTTTCTACATAATTGTATTTTACTCAAGTTCCTTTGATTGAAAACAATAGAAACCAACTCTGGGTGACTTAAGAGAAGGTACTATATTGGAAGGCTACTGTGAAAGCTCATGGAATTGAGGGAGCTAGAGCCAGATCAGCTCCAGGGTGGAACAATGACAATGACAGTAATAGTAGCTAACATGTACTGAACACTTCTACATGCCAGGCTCTGGGCCAAAAATGTCATCTGAGTTACTTTTCACAGCAACCCCATGAAGTCATTACCATTATTATCATCCCCATTTTGCCAACGAGCTACTTGGGGCAGAGAGGTTAGCGCCCAGGCGGGCTGACTTTAGAGTTTCTATTCTTAACACACATGGATGCCTCTGCAGCAGGCATTCTGGATCAACTTTCTAGGTTGTCACCTCTGAGACTCAGCTATGATGGCACCCAGTCTCTGTCTCTCTACCTTCTAAGTTTCAGATTCTTGGGAAAAATTGTTAAGTTGGCTCCACTTTGATCAGCGCCGAACAAGGGGCAGAGTCAAGTGACACAAATATGACCCTTGGGGGACCCTCTCTGTGTGTTGAACCATTCCCAGGGGAGGAAGACTAGGGTCTGGGGAGTGTCCCCCTCTCTCCTACTCTTAAAGCTTTTGCCTTCTATGTCTATGTTTATGTTTCCATTGTATAAATTATGGTTCTCAAAGTGTGGCCCCTGGATCAGTTGAGTCAGCATTGCCTGAAACGTGATAGAAATACTAACTCATCTGCCCCATCATGGACCTATGGAACCTTAATCTCTTGGAGTGGGGTTAGAATCCAGAGGTCTTAGTGATTAAGGCATGCTTGACTTTTTGCGTTTTGTGTGCGTGGGCATTGGGAATGGAGGTTCCATTAAGGCATCTTCAGAGCCCTTTCGCCAATAGTTGTACTGTTAGGGTGTACTCGGCTGGCAGGAGGCTGGCTTTGCTCTCTGCTGTTTCTTCCTATTCCTTCCTGACAGCTGGTTGACATGTTTTACTCTTTGAAAATCACATAACAGAAATTAGAGCCCAAGGGTCTACTTGAATCCTGCCAAGAAAGGTAGATAGGTCAGAACTTTCTCAGTTACAGGAGATGGAAACATGACTTATACTTTCTCAAGCCTCAAAATATGTTTTTTTTTTTCTCTTAAATATCTGAAAATTCCAGGAATTGGTTCAAGTTTCAGGTAGAGGTGGATCTAGGTGCTCAAGTGACATCACAAATATTCTCTTTCTTTTCTCTAGTTTCTTCTTTGTTGGTTTCTGACATGCTCCCTCTAGATGAAGATCGCCGGCAACTCCAGGGTAACATGATCTTTTCAGTTCATGATCTCAAAGGGAGAAAGAGCTTTTCTTTGCCAGCATCCATATTTATCCTTTTTCCAAAGATCTCTGATTAGCCCTGTTTGGATCACATGATCTTTCCTGGAGCAATCACTGTTTCCAGGAGCTATATCCCCTGTGGTGGAAGAGACAGAGGAAGCTGCTTGACAACTCCGCGGAATCCTGACCATCGAGGATGGGTTAGACTCACAGGTGTGCTCAGAAATGTTAACAACCTATTCTGGTGAAGGGGGATGGGGGCCTCCGATTTGTGTTATCTTCTGATGTCTGCAGTGCAGCTACTCCCAGTATGGCTAATGTCAAACTGCCAACATGACAGTACTGAAGATGAGGTTGGGAAGAGAGGCTTGGTAGTGTACCATCATATATTAATAGTATTTCCTCTGCTGAGATAGAACAGATGCAAATAACCTCAAGAGTATAGACAATTACAAAGGGAAGTAAAATAATTAGAAAGTGGCGTTTTCAGTAATGATCATTTTTCTATAATTTATTTCATTATAACTTTATGTAATAAACTTTGTTTTTAATAAAGACCTTGTTTAACAACTGGCCCACAAACTTCCTAAAAATTTAAGTCACCTCTCTCAAGCTGGTGCAAGCTAGGTCCAGCACACCAGTGGTTAGAACCTGACAGGGCAGAAAGAGAGTAGGTATGTCCACTGTACCTGCCAGTTCCCCTTCTACTCCTGGTGGGGATAAATCAGATTCATTCTGGAGTGGTGCTTCAGGTGGCTTTTCAAGGTTGAAGAATATTAATAGCTTAACAGTAGGTCCTTATAGACATCCTGGCCTGCAGCCACTTGCTTTTGAAGCATTGTCACGTAGGGCTCAGATGTGGGAATAGAGCACCTTTAGCCTGTAGGCATAAAAGCACCGTTCACTGTCAGTTTCCCAGTAAAGAAAGACAGCATTACTCTATGCCAGTCCTAAATGCATTAAAAAAATATAAACTAAGAAGAAACAACCTCTTGCTGGTGTCCACTTTGTCAGAATGAAAAGTTGCTTATTGACGATTGTTCACTATAAAGGTTCACAAGGCAGAAGGAATATTGAACATGTCCCTATTAATCCTTTCTCTATTGTTTGCAGAATCTCACTTGTTTTGAACTTACTGGGAAGGAGTAGTACTTCATACCCACCTTTTGCTCTACCCTTGAAGCTTCTTTCAGCTTATAGGGGGCTGAGGCTGGAGGCAGGTGGATGAGGCTGGAGGCAGGGGGGTGAGTGAGGAAGCTGCAGCATCAGTCCAGGTGAGAGATGATAGAGGCCTAAATGTGAGCATGGAGGTGGGTTGGGGAGGTGACTGATGGCAGACTTCAGCCAGAACAATATCCCAGAGACCTAACTTTCAGCTAAAAGAGCATAGGCCAGTAATATGCATGCTTAAAAAATGTAAACCATAGGAAAATAAATGTACTCTATATTCTAATAAATTTAATATATTTCTTGGGAAAAGCTACTTAACAAGAGCTGAAGAAACTATTTCATGACAAAAGTCAGATCCATTCCACCCACCAACATGCTGCAAATAAAGTCACTTGTACTTGGGGATATAAAAAAGAATGAAGCATTATTTTACTGGGGATATTTTCAGTAGGTAAAGTTAAGAGAATCCAGTAGGTAAAGAATTAATGCTTTCACAGAATGTGGTATATCTCACTAAATATGGGTGTTTGGGTATGATTTATTATCTACAAAATATCTAGTAAAGGCCAACACTTAGACATTAGTTCCATTTTAGAGTCTGCAGTCAAAGAAAACTCCTAGGGCAGCTTGCTTAAAAAAGAATAACTACGTTGCTTCCCTCTTGCATGGGCTGAAACTATCAAACCAATGTTTCTGTGGAAATCGAGTCACCTTTTCATCAGAGAACAAAGTGGCCAGGCAGGGACCAACCTAAGGTATAAATGCAAAAAGGTCACCCAGTGTTTCTGCCAGAAGCAGCACAGCTCCAGTTAAATAATGTTCACCTGATCTGTATTAAAGAGAAGTTGAAGGACAAAAGAATAATCCTTTAGAGCCTTTGAGACGCTGTTGGAAGTCTTTCTAATGTCAATCAATAGCACTAAAATGCACATCATTGTGCACCATCAGCAAATATCCTTCAGACGCACCCTAGAACTACCTTTACAAAGTGAAACATTTTTGGGAATGTTGGAAATATGCAAATACACCGGCAACATCTAACAGACCCCTGACTGAATTTTTAAAAAGTGGCAGGTGTCTCTTTACATAGATCTTATTTACTTCCAACAAATGAATGAATTAGTATCAATTTCCTATTTTCAGATTTGGTTTTGGGGTCCCAGTAAATTCTGCTTCTGCAGTGACGTGGTTGGATATTAGCACTACCGTATGTTTTGCTACAGCTGTCACTGTTTGTACCAGGCAATGTGTTAGGACTTTACAAATACTTTCCCTGGAAGGTACAGGATACAGTTCACAGATAAGGTTACTGAGTCTTAGAGAAGTTAGGTAACCTTCAATGTTAGGAAGGGTGTTGAACGACATCCTCCATAGTAGATTTTATGTTCTTAATTTCTACTTTCTATTGGTTGCCCTGTTAAGTAATAATGCTACTCAATACACATGGTACACTTTACAGTTTGTAAAGTGCTTTGCCAAATGTTATCTAATTTGAACATAATTCCCCAAATGTGATGATTTAGAATTATCCTTAGTCCCTGCAGTACTCACTTTAAATATTGATCTACTTTATCCATAGAGGGAAAGCAAAATGATTGAGGCCCAGAGTAAAGGCCAAGGCCATAATTACCCTGGGACAAGGTAGTTTTTACAGGGCTCTCTAACTCCTTTCTCTGATCTCTGTAAAAAGGTCTGCCTCTTTGGTATCACACCCAACTATTAGACGCCACTAATTGCCAGCTGATTGCTATATTAGTTCAACAGTGCCCTGGGGCATAAATTACTCTGTGGTTTAATCCCAGAGGTAGTTTTTGAGGTCAGTGTCTGAAGTTTTTTCTGACTCCAGTAGGGCTCTTCTTAGGTGTTCTTTCTCTGGTTCTCCCTGGTGAACTAGCTGGCCTATGGTTTAGCTGGTTGCTATTAATTGAGAAGCCTTCTCTTATTTTTTTGCCACCAAAATCTCCATTGTTTTTGATAGTGCCTTTAGGCCTGTACTTTCTGTTTCAAATTAAGTCAGTTCCTTTGGGGGTCTGCTTCTCACCCTGGGCAAAATCCCTGAGTCTAAAGGCAATTGAGGCCTCAGTATTCATGTCCTGATGAGCATGGAGGTAGAACTCCATGCTATGAGTGAAGGATGGATGAAAGAAGGGAGCCCCTGATTTCTTGACTGCACGTACCAGGAATTTAACCTCTTCAACTAGAGATGGCAGCCTGCTTGTCCTGGTGAGTTACAGCCTTAACAAATGACCTGAGAAGAGAGGGACCCCCATCTTCTTGGCCACAGCTGCCCAGGGTGGATAAGGGGATTGGGGGCTGAATTGGATTGGAGAGAGGGCGTGGGTTGTGGTTCAAGTCACAGACTCTTGCAGTTCTTACTGAGTTTTAGTAGATTTCCTTGAATACATGCTTCTTCATTTGCTATGTGCCCTTAGGACAATTTTCAGATTCTTTAAACAGTTGCTTGTTTTTTTTAATAGTTTTACCAAATATGCTTGTTTCACTGGGGAATAGGTCTGTAGAACTCACACTGCTATCCAGGAAGTGAAACTTCCTGGTACAGGCATACCGTGGAGGTATTTCAGGTTCAGCTGCAGACAACCACAGTAAATCTTGCAACTAAGCAAGTCACACATAATTTTTCTTAGTTTGTTTCTCAGTGAATATAAAAGTTATGTTTACATTATATTGTAGTCTGTTAAGCATGTAATAGCATATGTCTACAAAATATGCTTATTAAAAATACATTATTGCTAAAGATGCTAACAATCACCTGAGCCTTCAGTGAGTAGTAATCTTAATGCTGGTAGAGCGTCTTGCCTTGATGTTGATGGCTGCTGACTGATAAGGGTGGTGGTTACTGAAAGCTGGAGTGGCTGAGGCAATTTCTTAAAATCAGACAATAATTAAGTCTGCCACATTGACTCTTTCTTGCATGAAAAATTTCTCTACAGCATGCAATGCTGTTTGATAGCATTTTACCCACAGTATAATGTTTTCCTCAAAATTGGAGTCAATTTTCTCAAATCCTGCTGCTTTTTCAACTAAATTGATGTAAAATTCTAAATTTTTGTTGTCATTTCAACAATATTCACAGCAACTTCATTAGGAGTAGATGGCATCTGAAACAACCACTCTCCTTGCTCGTCTATAAGAAGCATCTGCTCATCTGTTAAAGTTTTATTGTGAAATTACAGCAGTTCGGTCACATTTTCAAGCTCCACTTCTAATTCTAGTTCTCTTTGCTAATTCTACCACATCTGCAGTTACTTCCCCCAGTGAAGTCTTCAACCCCTCCAACTCATCCATGAAAGTTGGAATCAACTTCTTCCAAATTAATGTTAATGTTGATATTTTGACCTCCACCCGTGAATCATGAATGTTCTTAATGACATCTAGAATGGTGAATCCTTTCCAGAAGGTTTTTAAATGTACTTTCCCAGATCCATCAGAGGAATAACTGTCTATGGTAGTTATAGCATTATGAAATGTATTTATTAAATAATAAGATTTGAAATTTGAAATTTCTTCTTGATCCATGGGATGCAGAATGAATGTTGCATTAGGAGGCATGAAAATGACTTTCATCTCCTTCTACATGTCTGTCCATCAGAGTTCTTGAGTTACTAGGTGCACTGTCAATGAGCAGTAATATTTTGAAATTTTTTTCCTGAGCAGTAGGCCTTAATAGTAAGCTTCACATAGTCAGTAAACCATGCTGTAACAAACATATTTTTATCTAGGCTTTGTTACTCCATTTATAGAGCACAGGCAGAATAGATTTAGAATGATTCTTAAGAGCCCTAGGAGTTTCAGAATGGCAAATGAGCATTGGCTTCAACTTAAAGTTATGAGCTGCATTAGCCCCTAACAAGGGAATCAGCATGTTCTTTGAAGCTTTGAAGACAGACATTGACTTGTCTCTAATTATGAAAGTCCTAGATAACATCCCCTTCCAACAGAAGGTTTGTATTAGTCCATTCTCATGCGCTAATAAAGGCATACCTAAGACTGGGTAATTTATAAAGGAAAGAGGTTTAATTGACTCACAGTTCAGCATGGCTGGGGAGGCCTCAGGAAACTTAAAATCATGGCAGAAGGGGAAGCAAATACATCTTTCTTCACATGGCAGCAGCAAGGAGAAGTGCTGAGCCAAAGGGGAAAAGCCCATTATAAAACCATCAGATCTCCTGGGAACTCACCATCACAAGAACAACATGGGGGTAACCACCCCCATGATTCAGTTATCTCCTGCTGGGTCCCTCCCATGACATGTGGGGATTGTGGGAACCACCAATGCAAGGTAAGATGTGGATGGGACACAGCTAAACCATATCAAGGTTGTTTCATCTACAATGAAAATCTGTTGTTTAGTGTAGCCACTTTTATCAATGATCTTAGCTAGATCTTCTCAATAACTTATTGAAGCTTCTGCATCGGCACCTGCTGTTTCACCGTGCACTTTTATGTTATAGAGAGGGCTTCTTTCCTTAAACCTCTTCAATCAACTTCTGCTGGCTTCCAAATTTTCTTCTGCTATTTCCTTACCTCTTTTAGCCTCCATAGAATTAAAGTCAGGGCTTTTCTCTAGATTAGGCTTTGGCTTAAGAGAATGTTGTGGCTGGTTTGATCTATCCAGACCACTAAAGCTTTCTTCACATCAACAATAAGGCTGCTTTGCCCTCTTATCATTTGTGTGTTCACTGGAGTAGCACTTTTCATTTCCTGCAAGAACTTTTCATTTGCATTCACAACTTGGATTAGCTGTTTGGGGCAATCCAGGCCTAGCTATCAGCTTATCTGGTATTTTGATATGCTTTCCTCACTAAGCTTAATTATTTCTAGCTTTTATATTTATTTTTTGATATATAATGTTTGTACATAATTATGGGGTACATGTGATATTTTGATACATGTGCAGAATGTGTAATGATCAAGTCCGGGTACTTAGGATATCCATCACCTCAAGCATTTATCATTTCTTTGTGTTAGGAACATTTCAAATACTTTCTTCTAGCTATTTTTAAATACACAATGCATTGTTGTTAATGACAGTCACTCAAGTATGCTATCAAAAATTAGAATTTATTCTATATTTCTTGTTTTAATGTTTGTATCTATTAATCTGCCTCTCTTTAACCACCCCCACATTCTCCCCAGCCTCTGGGAACTATCATTCTACTCTTTGCTTTCATGAGATCAACCTTTTTAGCTTCTACATATGAATGAGAACATACAATGTTTGTCTTTCTGTGCCTGGCTTATTTCACATGACATAAAGGTCTCCAGTTTCATCATGTTTTTGAAAATGACAGGATTTCATTTTTTAAAATAGCTGAATAGTAGTCCATTGCGTATATATATGTATATATATACCACATATGTATATATATATCACATTTATATATATGTGTGTGTGTGTGTGTATCTATCTATCTATATATACCACATTTTCTGTAAGTTTTTATTGTGAATGAATGTTGAACTTTTATCAAATGCTTTTTGTGCATCTATTGAGATGATCATATGGTTTTCATCATTCGTTCTATTGATGTAATGTACCCCATTTATTGATTTGCATATGTTGAACCATCCTTGCATGCGTAAATAAATCTCACTTGATCATGATGTATTATCTTTTTGAAGTCTTGCTGAATTTGGCTTGCTAGCATTTTGTTAAGAATATTTGCATCTATGTTCATCAAAGATACTGGCCTGTAGGGCTTTTCTTTTTTTTTTTTTTTTTTTTTGTCCACTTGTCTGGTTTTGGTATCAGGGTAATGTTGGCCTTGTCAAATTGAACTCTTTATTGTTATGTAATACCCTTCTTTGTCCTTTTTTTAAGCTATTTTTTACTGTTGTTGGTTTAAAGTTTGGTTTATCTGATTTAAGAATAGTGGCCCTTCCTTTTTTTTTTTTTTCCATTTGCATGATGGATTTTTCTGTAATCCTTTACTTTGAGCCTATGGGTGTTGTTACATGTGAGATGAGTGTTTTGTTTCGTTTTTTTTTTTTTTTTTTGAGTCGGAGTTTCGCTCTTGTTACCCAGGCTGGAGTGCAATGGCGCAATCTCGGCTCACCGCAACCTCCGCCTCCTGGGTTCAGGCAATTCTCCTGCTTCAGCCTCCTGAGTAGCTGGGATTACAGGCATGCGCCACCATGCCCAGCTAATTTTTTGTATTTTTAGTAGAAACGGGGTTTCACCATTTTGACCAGGATGGTCTCGATCTCTTGACCTCGTGATCCACCTGCCTCGGCCTCCCAAAGTGCTGGGATTACAGGCGTGAGCCACCGCGCCCGGCCGAGATGAGTGTTTTTAAGACAGTAGATGGATAGGCCTTTTAAAAAAATTCAACTTACCACTTTGTTCCTTTTATGTAGAACATATAGACTATTTACATTCATTACATCCAGTATTAATTTACATTAATACTTATATGTAAGGCTTTGATCCTATTGTGACATTGTTTGCTGGTTGTTTTATAGTTTCTACTGTGTGGTTCCTTCACAGGGTCTGCGGGCCATGTAGTTAAGTATGTTTTTGTGGTAGCAATATTGGTCTTTTTTTCTTTCTTTTTTTTTTTTTTTCATTTTTAGAGCCCCCTTAAGGATCTCTTGTAAGACTGATCTTGTGGTAACTAATTCCCTTAGTGTTTGCTTATCTAGAAAATATTTTATTTCTCCTTCACTTAGGAAGTTTAGTTTGGCAGTATATGAAATTCTTCGTTGGCATATCTTTTCTTTTAGAATGCTAAAAATAGGCTCCCAATCTCTCCTGGCTTGTAAGGTTTCTGCTGGGAAGTCTTCTGTTAACCTGATACATTCCCTTTGTACATGACCTGACCTTTTTCTCTCAGTGCCTTTAAATATTTTTCTTCATTGTTGATTTTGGACAGTCTGGTGACTATATACTTTGGAGACATGCATTTTGTATAGTATCTCAGAGGTGTTCTCTGGAGTTTTTGTATTGGATGTCTACCTCTCTAGCAAGATTAGGGAAATTTTCTTGAATTAGTCCCTCAAATATGTTTTCCAGGTTGTTTTCATTCATCTCTCTTAGGAATGTCAATAATTTGTAGGCTCGTTTGATTTACATAATCCCGTATTTGTCAAATACTTTCAGTTTTTTAAGTTCCCTTTTCTTTATTTTAATTTGACTGGGTTAGTTGGAAAGACTGGTCTTCATGTTTTGAAATTCTTTCTTCTGCATGGTTCAGTGTATTGACACAGTTTTTAATTGTATTTTGAAATTTCTTAAGTTAGTTTTTCAATTCCAGAAGCTCTTATTGATTTCTTTTAAGATGTTTATTTCTTCCTTCATTCCTGGATAGTTTTAGAAGTTTCTTTGTGTTGATCTTCAACCTTGTCTTGCATCTCGTTGAGCTTCCTTGCAATCCATGCTTTGAATTCTTCATTTGTCATTTATGCATTTCCATTTTAGTTATGGATCACTGTTGGAAAGCTAGCATGATTCTTTTGTGTTGTCACTACATTCAGATTATTCATGATGCCAGAATTATTGTGCTGATTCCTTTTTATCCAGAGACACTTGCACTTCATATTTTTATAATTATTTTCTTTTGATGATCTTTGATGTTACTCATGGGTAGAATTTTTTTTTGTTTGTTTTCCTTTCTTTTCTCATATTATCATTTAGGTTTTTCTCTTTCTCTTTGCCCTCTTTCCTAGGGGTTGTTACTGTAGAAAATGCTGGGTAGGATCTTTTTGCTTTGTTTCTATATTTCTGTGCATTTCTGTTGACAGGTTTTTTCACTGGGCTCTGGAGTTCTACCTACAAGCCAGTAGATTGTGCTTATAGGTAAGAGGCAGACGTGACCAACATAGCTGAGTGTATATTTGATAGTTGCTTACTGGGAAAAGCTCTCTGTTGCCTCAGGCAATGGCCTAATATATGGAGTACACAGAGGTCTGAACTCCCTGCTTATCCGTCCCCCCAGTTGGGGGAGGGGAGTGCAAGATAGGTGGAGCTGGATTTAGCAAGTCTGCTTACAAGTCCGCTAATGACAGGCACAAGCACCAGCACTGAGGGAGAATCCAGTTGGGTGGCCACAAAGTGACCAGAGGTGTGCCTAGGCCTGGATCTAGGAAACTTCCTTGGCCCCAAGTTCTCTGCATGGGAATGTGTGGTGGCCTAAACTCCTAATCCAGGAAAGTGGGTGCTCCAGATGCCTGGAGATCTTCCCAGATGTGGAGCAAAGAGGGCCTCCCTGCACCAAGATCTCTGCACCGAAAGGGTAGGCCAGCTCAGGCTGCTGCTCTAGGTGAACAGGTGCCCTGAAGGCCTGGAGATCTGCCTGGGTGTGGAGCAGAGAGGGCCCCATTGCACCGTGATGACCTGTGTCCATGAAGGGAGGAACGTGTCAGGATGCTGGTCCTGGTGAGCGGGTGCTCTGAATACCTGGATTAATGCTGGGGCGGGGCAGGGGATAGAGCAGGGAGAGTCCCATTGTACCACAATCTCAGCAGGGCAGCAGGCTGGGACACCCTGGGACATGCGGATTGTTTCTAGGTTGCTGAGACTGCAAGTCTTGTCACCCAGGAAAAACTGAAGTTATAGCAGCTCTCCATTGCCCCAGGCCTGTGATGGGGGAGAGCACAATTCCAGTGCCTACTTCTGAGGTGCTTTCTATAGTTCCGGCTGTAGAGGCCCTTACCCCACTCCAGAGCAAGTGCTCCAATCCTTGGCCCTAGATTAAAATGTCCGCATGGCCACACTGCTGGATCACCAAAGAACGGCTGATTTTGTCTGTATCTGGATTGAAAAGGGGATCCTGCTCTCAGTCCCAGGTCTGGGAAAATAATTGCAGCTTTTCCGGGTGTCTTTCTTTCACGGTATCTCCAAGCCTCTCTCCAAGTTAGCTTCAGGGATTGCAAGAAACAGAGTGCTCTCCCTCAGCCCCAGCTGCCTGCATACCCAGTGGAAAGGTGAGTCACAGAGTGGGGCTCTTTGCTTCTCTCATGAACTGGGGCTTCACTTACTTTTATCAGCCATCACAGGGCCCGTTTATGAGTTCTCCTCCCTGGGATTTGGAGTGTCCTTCATGGTTCTGGTAGGTTCCCATTTTCCTTCTTGAATTAAAGCTCACAGAGTTGACCTTTATGCACTATCTTGCTTTGTGATACTCTAAAATGTGACACAGAGACATGAAATGAGCACATGCTGTTGGAAGAAAAAGGCCCAGATAGAACTGCTTGGCACAGGGTGGCCACACATCTTCAATTGGTAAAAAAAATGCAACATCTCTGAAGTACAATAAAGTGAAGCACAATAAAATGAGGCGTGCCTGTACTAGTGTTAGCATCTCTGTTCTATAGATGAGACATCTGAGGAACAGATAAATGTGACTTGCCTGAGGTTTTCTAGCAAAAAGCACAGCTGAAATACAAAGCCAGGCAGTCTAGCCCTTGAGTTTGCACCAGGCCAAAGGGAAGGAAAGTTTTGCAAGAAATGGCACATAGAAATCTTCAGGTGGAGGAAAGGATCCAGAGCAAATAATTCTTAGGGACTGTAATAAAAGCTTTGCTGCCCACCTGGACACTTCTGCATGCTGAGTCCTGTGCCAAGTCATGCTGACTTCTTTGATCAGGCCTGAGGCATCCTGCAGGGAGCCTGGGCATGTACCTTTTGGGCGGAAAGTGGATATGGATTCTGTCTAAGGCAGTATTCTCCCCCTCTGTTGGATGACAGTCACCTCACAGAAATCTCTGTGCTTCTTTTTAATTGAGGACTTTGTTTCTGCAGTCAGGGATTTCGGGTTAACAAAGGTGATTTGATTCAGATCTTTCATGCGGGCCCTAATTGACAGTGTCTTCCTGAGATGCCTCCTTGCTCAGGCCTGCCTCCCAGGACCTGCCCTAGGCTTATCTCTCATCATCACAATGCCCCTGCCCCTTCCTGTATCTTCCTCTTCCCTCCAGGCTCACAGCCTCCCAATGAGAGCACTTGCAGATCCAATCAACGGAGCAGCCGTGTTGGGTGAGTGTGCAGCACTTTGCTGGCCACTCAGCAGCACCCTCCTGGAGACTGAAAACCTTAATCCAAATAAATGAAGTCAGTGATGAGAATTTCAAAGCATAGTGATAGCTGGAATTTTTTTTTGACATGAACATAACCTGTGGCATCTACTTGCCTCCCGAATCATATACAGTTGACTCTCCGTGTCCATCGGTTCTGCATAAGCGGCTGCAACCAACCAAGGATTGAAAAATTTTTTTTTTTTAAAAAAGGATAGTTATGCCTGTACTGAACAGGTCCAGTCTTTGTCTTGTCATTATTCCCTAAACAATACAGTACAATAACTATTTACATGGCATTGACATTGTATTAGGTATTATGAGTAGAGATGATTTAAAGTATATGGGAGGATGTATGTAGCTTATATGCAAATGCTATGCCATTTGGTGTAAAGGACTTGAGTGTCTGTGGATTTTGATGTCCTCAGGGTGTCTGGAGCCAATCGCCAGTGGATACTAAGAGATGACTGTCTCTGCCTGCTTTATAGCACTGCCTAGATATTGAATAGCCATCTTGGCAGTGCATGTCCAAGGCTAAACTCTTAATCTTTAGCCCCACATCTGGTCTCCCTCAAGTCTTTCCTTCATAGTCTTAACACATTTCCTTTCTTCACCACCTACGCCTCATCTGTAAACAGGTCTCCTCCACAACTGTGTTTCAAATCTCCTTCCCTCCAGCTCCACTGCTACCATCATCTCAGGCCAACTTTCACCTGAACCACCACAGTGGCCCACCTAACTGGTCCCTACTAGGCCCCATCTATTATCTCCTCAGCAGCTAATCATTAAAAAATGTGAATCAGATAATATTTCTCGTGCGCACCAGCTTTTCACAGCTTCACATAGCACTTAGAACAGAAACTCACTTTGTGTCACAGCCCACATGGCTATGTTTCTCCAGCTGCATGCACAGCAGAAAGAAGTCAATGAGGTTAGGAGTGTGAGAAGGACTTGGGCACCATAGCTGGTTCGAGATAGAGGGGACACCTGGTGAGGGGTGAAAGCAGCCTTGGGAGTGGAGGGTCCCTCACAACTAGTGAGGAAACCAGACTCAGATCTGCAGCCACAAGCAATCCTTCCTTTCTCTCTCTTGTCTCCCTCTCATTTCTCTCTCTCTCTCGTTTTTCTCTCTCTCTCTTCTCTCTCTCTCATCTGTCTCTCATTTCTCTTTCTCTGTTGCCTGGGCTGAAGTGCAGAGGTACAATCTCGGCTCACTGCAGCCTCAACCTCTTGGGCTCAGGCAATCCTCCCACCTCATCCTCCAAAATAGCTGGCACCACAAGCATGCGCCACTACACCCAGCTAATTTTTATACTTTTTTGTAGAGATGGGGTATTGCCATGTTGCCCAGTCTGGTCTTGAACTGCTGCACTCAAGTGATCTGCCTGCTTTAGCCTCCTAAAATGTTGGGATTACAAGCATGAGCCACCACACCTGGCACAATTCTGAATAAGCTTGGTAGCTGCTTCTCCCCAGAGGCTTCAGATATGAGGCTGGCCAGTTGGCACTTTGATTTTGGCCTTGTAAGACCTGGACAGAAAAACCAAGAGAGCTTCCCTGCAGTCTGACCTATAGAACTGCGAGATAACACATTTGTGTTGTTCTGAGCTGCTAAGGTTATGGTAATTTGCACTGCAGCAATAGAAAACAGATCCAGCCTGTAATGTTATTCTCTTTCCACTACTAGTTTCCTGATAGCCCATTCTCCTGCTCAAGCTCCGCCATCCCTGATTAGCCCATCTAAAGTAGGTCCACCTGCTATTCTCTCTCTTTCTTTTTCCTCCTAGCATCAGCCACAATTTGCCATATCTACTTTTGGAGAGGCAGTACAGCATGGGAGAGCTGGTGCAACGTTCACTTACGCAGACTCTGGAGCTGCAGGTTCCAAATCTAGCTCATCCTATTTGCTGCTTGTGTGACCTTGGCTAAGTTATTCACCTTTCTGTGCCTTAGTTTTTTCATCTGTAAAGTGGGCATACTACTACTAGCTCAGAAGGTTTTAGTGAGGATGGAGTGAATAAACATCTATTAAACATTTAGAACAGACATAGAGCAGGCTCCTGTAATTGTGGTTATTAACTATGTATGTGTTTAGTGGCTTTCTAGACTTGGAGTCAGCAAACAGCTGCCTGTGGGTCAAATTCAGCGACCCCCTGCTTTGGTAAATAAAGTTTTATTAGAACAGTGTCATGCCTAGTCATTTATGTACTGTTGATTGTACTTTCATGCTACCATAACAGAAGTGAGTAGAGATGACCACATGGCTTCCAAAGCCTCGATTATTCTCTGGTTTTCTACAGAAAAAGTTTGCTGTAAGCAGAAGGCCCCAAGAAGGCTGAGCCCACATTTGTTTTGTTCATCTCTGCATCCTTATTTTTTGGAACACTGCATTGCACACCATGGGTGCACCATGCAGCAAGTTAAGGTGAGCAAAGCTGAATTGTGTATTAAGCCATTGTCTCCATCCAGGTAAGAAAGAAGGTGGGATCCCTCCTTGCTTCCCCTGAGTAGCATGAGACCCTGTCTCTAGCATGGTGTAAAGTTCCACAGCACCAGAACCAGCGACTCCACTTCGTCAGTGTTCGATTCATCTCTTCACCAGCCTCATTAATGCTCACCTGCTAGGGCATCTTGGGCTTTCACATGAAGTGCCATTTTTACTTTCTAAATTAAAGCTGCTTTGTAGCTGTAGTTAATAAGCTCAGTATTCTTTGGCTATTTGTCTCCCAGGTTGGTACCTGAGTTGGAATGTCTGGGGTGTCTCAGATGTTACAGTGTCCAGCTGCCAAGTCATAAGCTGGTAGGAGCCACAGAACACATGGTGTTTTAATGAAACTCTGTTATGAGCTTTAAATTGCCTCCTTACAGAAAAGCCCAAAGATAGTGTTAGCCTTTGACCTGTGTTGTTGGGAAATTTTAAAATGTTTGAAGTTTTTATTAATTACTTCCCGCCTTTCCTGCAGCTGTGTTTTATAGGGCTGGTTCACTGCCATCTATCATGATATTTTCACATTTCTATTCTCATATTCTTTAATTATTCCATGGGAGCTTTCAGAGAGTTTTTAATTATCAAATATATGACACTTGCGGGGAAATCAGGTTGCCTTTTCATGAGGTGAAAAGACAGAGCTGATTGCTAATTGAGCTGTTTGTCGTTGGGATCAGCTGTATCAGCATCTACCGAGTTGGCATAAGGGAATGGAGGCTGGTAAGTCCTTCTTAAATATTCTCTTACCGATGCCTCAAAGCCCACCTCTGGTGAATCATTTTCTTGCCTTGTGCACTGTCTGCTCCAGAGCTGTTGTTTTTTAATCTTCTGCTGATGTTTCATTGAGTGATAATAAGTTTCAAAGTCCTGTGCTTCCTTCTTGAGTGATTTGGGCAGGTGAAAGCAAAACTGAGTGTCGGGAGTCTCTGAGACTCTGGTTGGGAAATTGGGGAGGGGCTGTTTTACAGCTTTGCCTCACTGGGTCAGTCTGGTTGTGAAATCATGGTGGGTTGATGTGATTTTTAGGAGGTGAGAACTCAAATAGTAGGTTATACCAACCTACTCCGGAAGGTGAAGCATCTTCAGCCTGGAGATAGCTTTGGTGTCTCTCGCTCTCCTTTTACCCAGCAGTCCAGGGTGAGCAGTGGAATTTCCACCTGTAGCTCCCAAGGTCACCAGACAAGAGGCCTCATCACCTGAAAACCTTCACTGACTGACCTCAGAGCACATCCAATCTCTGCAGTTACACCTAGTTACTTCATATACGTGAACGCTGCCCTCTAGCATAGAAAAATCTACCCAAAACTTAAGTGCATCAGTTTATCTTTAAAATGGGCACTAAACTATCTTCATAATGGGATTGTGTAAATTGAATAACTAATACACAGAAAAGGCTTAGAATAGTCTTTGGCCCATAGTCATATTTAACAAACGTTAGTAGTTCCTGCCACTTGTGCTATTCCTGTGGCTGCTATTATACAATTTGATATGCTTTTTCATTTTGTTGTAAACACTGCCTCATGTTTTAAAATTTTTGATGGTTGTTATTATTTGTGTTAACTATTTTACGATTTTCAGTCAAATTTTTTATTCTAAGTAAAATTTTGATGCAAATCATTTTGATATAAATTATTTTAAGGATTTGAAAAATAAGATGGATGTTTAGCGGTCAAATTACTGGGTGAAAGAATACCACATTTTTGTCACCTTGTCCTTCTACATGTAATATATGAGTATGACCATCTCACCATCCTTGCTAATGCCATCACTGACTAAGTGTCCAAGGTGGAGGATAAAAATAGTTCTCTCATAGTTTTAATATGCATTTATTTTATTACTACTGAAGTATGACTTTATTTTAAAAGTTTATTTGATATTTTTATTTCTGTCTCTGTGACTTTATATATTCTCCGCTTATTTTTTTATTGTTTGTCTTTGTCTTGATCTAGAGGAATGCTTTATGTATTATAAATTTCATATATTATGTTCATGTGTTTAACATTTATTTGCAGTTATTTTTCTTCATCTTTTCCTAATATTTTAATGTTGCTTATAGGATCTTGTTATCAAATTTTAAATCTATGTGGTCTATAGATTTAAAATTACAGGTCTTAAATCTATCTCGGTGTTTTCTGGATTTTGTGTATTTCTTTACTGTGTTACGACTGTAAAAGTTTTGGTATATAATTTCTGCCACCTGGATTTTTTTCCTGGGTGGTATATTTATCTGTTTTCTTTTGCTTATAACAGAATACTAGAAACTGAGTAATTTAAAAAGAAAAAGAATTTATTTCTTACAGTTTTGGAGACTGGCAAGTCTAAGGTTAAGGGGGTACATCTGGTGAGGGCCTTTTTGTTGGTCAGGACTTCTCGGAGTCCTGAGATGGAGCGAGGCATCATGTGGTGAGGGGCTGAGTGTACTGAGCTTGCTAGTTCTGGTCTCTTTCCCTCTTCTTACAAAGATAACTGTTAATTCATTAATCGCCCTTCACTATTTTAAAAACTATTTTCTTGGAAATTTGTGGGCATGTTCTACATGAGTTTTAGTCTGACTTTGCCAGAATTAATAAGAAATTCTTGAGATTTGGATTGAAATTGCATTGACTTTATAGATAAATTTGTGAAGAACTAAATCTTAACAATGTTACATCTTTTTATTTGGGATCATTGTAACTCTTTCCTCTAAAAAATGTTTAATTTTCTTCATATTTGTTTTGTGAATTTTTTGATGAATTTATTCTTAGGTATTTGACAATTTGGGTTGCTCCTGGGAATGCAGCCTTTTCCCATGACATGTTCTAGTTATTTTTACAGGGAATTTGTTCATCTTGGCTGTGGCTACCCTACTGGAGTCTCCTTTTGTTCCAATGAATTCTGATATTAGTTGATTCCACTGGATTTTCTTTTTTAAATTATTATTATACTTTAAGTTCTGGGGTACATGTACAGAACATGCAGGTTTGTTAGGGTGGCTTGCTGCATCTATCACCCTGTCATCTACATTAGGTATTTCTCCTAATGCTATTCCTCCCCTAGCCCCCACTCCCCTGCTCCTGACAGGCCCCAGTGTGTGATGTTCCTTTCCCTGTGTCCATATGTTCTTATTATTCTTTATCTTTATTCCCCCCTGGCCCCCCCATCTCCTGACAGGCCCCAGTATGTGATGTTCCTCTCCCTGTGTCCATATGTTCTTATTGTTCTTTATCTAGAGTTAGAATCTTTTCTGCATTCCTAATGTTTATGTACATCTTCTCTTTCTCTCTCTTCTTACCAGTTAGAAGTTAGAAATCCCATAAGTTCTTTTACTGGTTTTCTCAAAGAACATGTTTTGGTATTAGGTATATTATTTAAAACATGTAGTAATTAATTTTGTACTTATGTATGTATGTATGTATGTATGTATTTATTTATTGAGATGGAGTCTTGCTCTGTCACCCAGGCTGGAGTACAGTGGCGCAGTCTTGGCTCACTGCAACCTCTGTCTCTTGTGTTCAGGTGATTGTCCTGCCTCAGCCTCCTGAGTAGCTGGGACTACAGGCATGTGCCACCACACCCAGCTAATTTTTGTAGTTTTAGTAGAGTTGGGGTTTTGCTATCTTGGCCAGCAAAACTGGTCTCGAACTCCTGACCTCAGGTGATCCACTTGCCTTGGCCTCCGAAAGTGCTGGAATTACAGGTGTTAGCCACCATGCCTGCCTGTAATTAATATTTTAATTTTTATTGCCAGCTTCTTTTTACTATTTTTGAAGTTTATTTTGTGGTTCTTTCTATCTAGTGTCTTAGGTGCTTAGTTCATTTACATTCAATTTTTCCTTATTTCTAATAAAGGCAAGACTTTTAAGCTAACAACTTTTCTTAATGTATTTGGCTGTATCCCATAGGTTTTGATATGGAGTGTTTTCTTTTTTATTCATTTATAAATACAGTAGTTTGTAATTTCAGTTTTGATTGCCTCTTTAAAAGGGCTTAAAAATACTATGAAATTCTTTCTGTTATATTTTGGTCATTAATATCTAATTGTATTACTTTGTGGTCAGGCAAAGTACATTGTATAATTTCAGTTGGGAGAATGTATTGAGTTTTTAAAAATGGCTTAGTTATCTACTGTTATAAACTATTACCCCAAAACTTAGTAGTTTAAGACAACAAACATTTATCTTCTCACAAAATTTCTGAGGGTGAGGAATCTAGAAATAGCTTAGATGGGTGGTTCTGGTTCAAGATTCCTCATGATATCTCAGCAAGCTGTCAGCAGGACTCCAGCACGGGAAGATTAGCCTGGGCTGGAGGGCAGCTTGCACAAGAATTCACTCACATGGCTGTTAGCCGGGACCTCAGCTCCTCACCACATGGCCTTCACCATATGCAGAGAGCGTGATGCCATACATCCTTTTATGACCTAGTCTTTTGAGCCACGCACCATCAGATCCACCTTATTCTGTTCATTAGAAGCGAATTGTTAAGTCCAGCCCGTACTCAATGGGAGGGAACCACATGGGGTGTGATTCCCAGGAGGCAGGGGTTACTAGGCGTCATCTTAGAGGCTGCCAACCACAGCCAGGTACATGGTCAGTTTTTGATACTGGTTTGTCTGGTTTTAGAAGAATGTTTTGAGCCTGTTGTTGGCATGTGTTCCATAGAGATTTTTTCCCCCTCACTTTGTAATTATGTTAAGTCCTCAGAATTCATCTCTCATTTTTGCTTGCTTTGTCAGTTGAATTTGGCCTAGGATGAAGCCTATCCTGATGACTGTTCCATGTCCACCTGAAATGAGTATACATTGCAGCTGTTGGGTGATGGTCTGTAAATGTCAGTGAGGTAGTATTGCTAGCCAGTGATATTCAAGTCTTCTACATCCTTACTGATTTTCTGTCTACTTTTTCTATTAATTTCTGAGAGAGGAATGGCAAAATCTCCATGGTCGTGGATTTATCTATTTCTCCCTTCAGTTCTGTCATTTTTGCTGTTTGCATTTTGAAGCTCTGTTATTAGGTGTGTCACATTTACAATTATGTGTTGATGAACTGACCACCTTATCATTAAGGAATTTTTCTCATTTTCTCTCTAAATTCCTTGCCTACTTTGGTTGATTCTTATGCTCAGTGTTTGCATGGTATATCTTTTTTCCATCCTATTTTCTACCTGTCTGAATTTAAAAAATTTAAATTGCATCTTTAACAGCATAAAATTGGGTCTTTTAAATCTAGTCTGATAATCTCTAGCTTTTTTTTTTTTTTTGAGATGTCACCCAGGCTGGAGTGCAGTGGCGCCATCTTAGCTCACTGCAACCTCTGACTTCCTGGTTCAAGCAATTCTCCTGTCTCAGCCTCCCAAGTAGGTGGGATTACAGGTACACACCACCACGCCCAGCTAGTTTTGTATTTTTAGTAGAGACAGGATTTCACCATGTTGGCCAGGATGGTCTCAATCTCCTGACGTTGTGATCCACCCACCTCAGCCTCCCAAAGTGCTTAGATAACAGGCATGATCCACTGCAACCAGCCAATCTCTGCCTTTTGATTGTAATGTTTAATATCAGTTGATTTGAGAGAGAGCTATACTAAAATCTCCCACCTAGATTGTTGATTTGTCAGTTTCACTTTATTTTTATTTTTTTCTTCTAACAGATTTTGCTTTACATATTTCAAAGCTAAGTAGTTAGTGCATTATGAGATAAAAACAGCATTTGAGGCCGGGCGCGGTGGCTCAAGCCTGTAATCCCAGCACTTTGGGAGGCCGAGGCGGGTGGATCACGAGGTCAAGAGATCGAGACCATCCTGGTCAACATGGTGAAACCCCGTCTCTACTAAAAATACAAAAAAAAAATTAGCTGGGCATGGTGGCGCGTGCCTGTAATCCCAGCTACTCAGGAGGCTGAGGCAGGAGAATTGCCTGAACCCAGGAGGCGGAGGTTGCGGTGAGCCGAGATCGCGCCATTGCACTCCAGCCTGAGTAACAAGAGCGAAATTCCGTCTCAAAAACAAAAAAAAACAAAAAAAAACCACAAAAAAACAAAACAGCATTTGTCTTCAGGTTATAGAGACCTGAAAAGCAGATACTTAAGTAGGGTAAGTGTTTATTTTTTCTTTACATAAAAGATGTCTGAAGCTAGCTTCCAGGCCTGATATGGTAGCTCCATGAAGCCACCAGGGACCTAGGTTCCTTCTAGCTTTCTACCCCACCAACCTTAGAATGTGACTCTCATCCTCATGAACGTGAGATGGCTGTCAGAGCTCCACCCACTGTATCCCATCACCCTACAGGAAGAAGGGAAAGGGTAAGGATAAAATCATGCATGCTAACCTCACCTAGTAGCTTCCATTTAAATGTCACTGTGCCAAACATGACCACTTAAGCCACATGGAAGTCAGGAAATGGATTTTAATAGCTGGGTATAAGAGTGCACTGAATAAAATTGGGGGTTTATTTCTAAGGTAGATAAGGGGAATAGATATGGAGTAGGAGAGTGGCAATGTATTCCCCAGAGGCATAAAGATTCTTAATAATTACATTTGAAGGTGGGTTATACCTTTAGCCATATCACATACTATGCTTTATCTTAATGGCTTTGCTCTGGGTTATATTTTGCATGATATTAATATTGCCATTCCTACATTTTGTTAGTTTTCCAGTTGAGTGTGTGTGTTTATAATTACTGTGTTTCAATCTCTCTCTTATTTAAAAACTTGTGTACTGTCTTATAAACAGTAGAAAGTTAGATTTTGTGGTATCAAAACTGGAGTGCCTGTCTTTTCATATGGGACTTTAACCCAGTCATATTGTGACTTCTGATGTCCCTGGGCTTCTTGTCCTCTGCTGACTTCTTTCTCATAGCATCCTTGTCTTATTTTATGAATGCAGTAAGCACTCAAATCTCTCTGAGGATGTAAATTTGAATTCTTTTCAGGTGCTCCTCTGTCCATGGCTGATCTTCGCTGTTTTGTTTATCTTGGTTCCTCCTCTTTAGCCTGTCGGTTTGTCTTGAGTGTCTGGAGGTGGTGGTTGGAGCTCTGGGCAGGGCTGATGTTGTGTTTACGGTTTTCTTGCTCTGTTTTCCCAGTAGGACTCTCCCTGAATGCGGGGGGCTGATTGCAGGTTCTGTATAACTTGATGGGATTCATTAATTATTGTCTGGAGTGCTGCATTTCGGGGTGCCTGGCTGTGAAGTAGACGGGCAGTCCAAAGACCCCATGATGATCAAAGTAAGAAGGTATTTGTGCTGGGGTGGTGGTTTTGTACTGCAGGGGGGAGTTGTTTTCTGGGGCTGGAGGGACAGGATTTTGATGCATTCTTCCCTTGGACAGCGCTGCCTCTCATTGCCCCATCAGTGTCTTCTGTGTGGGTCCTGAGTTACCTCCAAGTCGCCTCTGAGGCTTCAGCTCCTATACCAGGAAGCCCTCTGAAGGCAAATAATTCCATTTCTTCAGGGCTGTTTTCAGTTTCCACCCTGAGGCCCAACATTACTGCTATTGTAGATCAGCCTCTTAAAGGTGACCGAGATTTATTTCTTAGATTCCCTGTCAGGGGCTCATGAGCGTCTCTGGCCCCTTGAGCCTGAGCCTATGAGGCTGGCCATGCCCTGTATGTGCTCCCATCCCAGAAGCCAGCACACCTCGGGTCTCTCTGGGAAGTTTTAACTTTCTCTGCTCGTGTTTCTTGGTCAGGTTGGTTTCATTTGCTTTCTGTCTTCTAATAATTCATCATATCTTTGGGTTTTCTGATGAATCCCTTTCTATGCTTTTCCCCCTGTATGCTTTTGTGGACATGTTCTTTTACAAATATGATTTCTGAAATTTTAAGTGATTTTGGAAGTAAACTTTTAAATATTTTACTTCTGCCAGCTTGATTCCACCTAATCAGCCGTTTTACAGATCTTTGTGTGGTCTTTCAGTTTTTCTTGCTCTAGAGAAAGGGGAGTTTATGCAACATATATTTAATATATAAGAGAGCTATAAATTTTGTATGATTTGTAACCAGTCATTTAAAAATTCTAACATTATTACCATAGTTTTTCAAGTGGCTTCTTGGGTTTTCTAAATATATAACCACAATTCCTACTAACAAGTTTTATTTTTCCTGTTCAATTGTCATACCTCTTATATGTGTTTTAATAGTTTAGATTGTTTTGTAAAATGTCAGGGCATCAGTTATAAGTGTAAGGAATTAAGGAGTTATCTTGTTTGGCGATGTGTGGTTACTATTCTTTTACTTTAAATTTGAGCAAATTCACCCAGTATGTGAACTTTTCCCCGCTTTAGTTTTGCTCAGGGCATATTATCTAAAACCTGCCCTTTCCTTCCACTACTAAGAGTGACTTCTTGATTGGTTTATCTTCTTTGTTAACAAAATGGACCAAGGCTTTATAAAAATGCTTTATTATGGGTCTTGTTGGGAAATCAGCTGTTTTAATGCTTGAACTCTTATTCTTGAGGAACAGAATGAATGCTGGTAACACGCAAAGCTCCTTTCATGAAAGACTCTCAAGTTTCAAGGTTAGTGCCCCTCTAGCTGAGTTCTTAGTTTTGTACTTAGAGCTTCTTAGCAGTCTGATTATGCTTTTTAGGCTTGGAAGGAGATGGGAAAGCTCTAGGTTTTTAATATGCCTCTCTGTTAACACCAACACCCCCTTCTGCCAAACACATGGGATGGCTTTCTAAGTATCACTAGAGAAATGAACTGACTTGAGTAGGTAATGGTCTCTCAGCTCTGAAATCACCCTTTTTGCCTGCTCTGTGAAAATAGATCTGGGTCCTTTACATATTTTTTCACTGAAGTTTTGCCAGTAGAGGGTGCTGGTGAGACACTGCAGGAAGAAAGAGTTTGCTTCCTGGATCTGGGTGTGCTTACGCAGCAGGCACCTGTAGCAGGAGTGGCTTTTTCCGGTGTCACCAAGCTTCTTCCATGTCCACAGCCTCTGCACACTCAGTTCTGGAGGCCGCGGCAGCCAACAGTTTCCTCAGCATCCTCTTGGGTGGCTTTGCAGAAGAGTACCTCTGGTACTGGCAGGGCTTGCAGCCATAGCATTCAGCAGACAGAGACTTCCCCAGCACCCCTTCTTCAGGCAAGATGCCTCTGGTGAGACACTTCTTATGAAAAGGTTTCCCCAGCAACTTAGAAGACACCCACCAATGTCTTCTCTGTCATCCAACGGGCCACAGCTAAGCCCTTCTAACACAATTGAATCTTAGCTCTAGGAGTAGTGTCTTCTCCTAGAGAAACTACTCCTTTATTTAAAATTCATTTTTACTACATACTAGCTACTCCCTTGTAAATTGAATCCCCTTTTATAGTTAATACTATATTAACCTTTTACTATTCAAATTTTTGTGTGATTTCTCTCTCCTGATTATGCTCAGATTGATTTGGAAATTCTCCCAGTTAGACAATTAATCTCTGATCATTGCAATATGGATCCTTGGGAATTTGAAAAGGAAAGAGAAAAATGACAAGAGCATGAAATGGGAGGAAAACCTAATCAGTGTCTTTATTACTCAAGGAAGTCACTGTTTCTGCTTTCAGGTCATTTATCACAGAATACTGATAGTCACTTTTATTAAATTGAAATCTACAACTGAGACCCAAACCAAGGGCCAAAGATGCATTCCTGGATTGTGCCCTTAGCTCTTTGCTTATTTCTTCCCAGGCTGCCATTATTACTCCAAAATTTCTCAAACTCTTGATTATTGTCTTAAGCCTCAGCCCCATATCACCAGCCTCCTCTTAGAAACTTGAAAATGGAATACAGAACCATGATTTGGGTTCAGGTCTTGACTCTGCCACTTACTCCCCATATGATGCTGGCCTTAGTTCTCCCATCTGTAAAAGGGGAATAATATATCTGTCTCATGGAGCTTCCATGGCAATTTCATGAATTATGTGTATATGTACATGACTTAGTGGTGAGTTCTGAATAAATGTGACTATTTAATTGCTGAACATTTTTTTCTTGGATATTTTACCTTCTATTGAACACGTCTAAAATCTGCAATCATTATACTTCCTCCATTTGAATTTGCATTATTTTGATTAATGACCCCAGTCATATGGGCCTAAAAATATAGTGTCTGCTTTCTCTCTTTGTTCCCCCATCCAATTAGCCTCTAAACCAGGACATTCGTTGTTTTCAGCATCTCTTACATGTAACTCCTTTATTCCCTCCATTGCCAACCTGGCTTGTGCATGATCTATTTCAGTTGACTTACACTGGTTGCCCATCTTGTAATTCACCTACATGCACTTTGCACAATGCAGGGAATTAATCTTTCTAAGTCGTGTCATTCCCCTTCTCAGCAAACTCCATTGTCTTCCAGTTGCCTACAGGAAACCATCCAGATGCTTTAGCTTGGCGTGCAAGGTCCTTCATTTTCTGGTTCCAATTCGTATCTCTAGTTCTCTAAATAAGTCCTCTACTCCAGTTAAAAGTTCTGCTTTCTGTTTTTTCCACACAGGCATTGTGTTCCCTTTTTCTAAAGCGATTGATCCTTTCTCTCCAACCTGGCTAGAAAGTCCTCTCCTCACCTCTTCTTCCCAGCTCCCACCTTTTCATGGTTCTGTCTACACTGCCACATTCAACCACACTCTACCATTCTCCTGACTACCCCGGAGGAGAAAGATTGTTCATCCAATATGCTGCATTCCACTGATACATTTTCCCATGGCTGTCCTATTTTCCCAGTAAGTTTCATTAAGGATTCAGCAATGATTTGCAGAAACAATTTTTAGACTTAAAAAAGAAAGTCTTCTACAGGTCTCACTTATTTTAGTTGTGCCATACAATTTAGATTTAATTAGAACTTTCTTTACACCATATTGAACTAACCGTTTGATTGAAATAAAGTCAGTATTTCCCAGTAGTTGCTTATTAGTAATTCAATAATAACTTCTATATTTCAAGTAATAGCACTTGCTGAAATTTTTGGAAGAAAATAGAAGGAAATGTGTAATTGGGAAAATAGAAAACTGTTTCTGTTTTCCCTTATGTGACTTAAGAAAAGTTAGCCAACATTGGAAACATTTTAGTCTGAGTCGCAGAATACCTCTGCTCTAAAAGGCAAAATTTGAGGGTCATTGGTCTAGGTACAGATTTTTTTTTTTTTTTTTTTTTTCAATGAGGGGTTGATAATTCTGGAAAACATTTAAAGCTGTGAGGTGAAACAAAATGAGACTTTTGGCTTATGGCAGCAGGGACTTTAAAGTCCTAAAATGACAATAGAAAAGTTGCATCTAGAGGGCTTTACATTTGTATTTAATAACTAATTTACTAGGAATGAGTTTAATAATTTTAATTAATTTAATTTATTAGGAAGTTTTGTGTCTAGAAGGTTTCCACTTGTAAATATGAAATTCTAATTTATAAATAAATATGAGAAGCAAATTCCAGGGCCTAGTCTCTCCAGCAATATTACTGCAGACAGGAGGAGAGGCACCTGGGTTCCCACTGCTTGTGAATGCATCCCAATTAAAAGCCTGCTTGGTCATTGTTTCAGAAGAGAAAACTCCTGGGGTAAATCCCATCTCTATCCGGTTCTTGAATCTACTGTTAGTCTGACTGACCATGTTGATCTTCACCTTCGTACAGGGGCAGGCAGGTACCTGTGTTCCCTTATCTCCCTCACAGGATGTGCGACAGGGGTGTGTGGCTTGCTCCTTTGGTCAGATCACCCTGCTGTTCAGACCCCTAGGGGAACAAACAGATGGGCAAGAGCAGAGGCCATGGGGAGCGATTTTGGACTCTGGCCCCACAGCAGCATCTAGGGGTGGGTGTCTGTGACTCCTAAAGCCCAATTGGGCGTGTGTTACAGTGTGCTCTTCTAGCTTTGCCATCTGCGGACAGCTTGTGTTAATCAGCTCAATAGACTCTCTGCCTTATTACAAGGTAAGAGGGCCAGTGTGACAACTTCCTGTATCCTGAGCTCTTGCCCACTGTACAAGAAAAATCGGATCAAACTGGGCCTGAAGGATGAGTGCAAGTTTTTACTGAGTGGTGAAGGTGGCTCTCAGCGAGATGGATGGGGAGCTAGAAGGCGGAGTTGGAGTGGGAGGGTAGTCTTCTCTTGGAGGTCAGGCTGCCTAGTGGCTGGACTCTTCTCTGACCACCCCCAGCCAAACTCCCCTCGGTGTCCAGACGTCCCTTCTCTTCTTTCTCTGACATGTCATTCCACTGTTACTGGTCTGCTGGTGTCTGCTGGTCTGCTGGTGTCTGCTGGTCTGTTCCTCTGCTCCTCTCATCTGCTTGTGTCTGTGCCCGATAAGGCCTTGGGTTTATATGGATGGGGGGTGTGGCAGGCCAGAGTGGTCTTGGAAAATGCAACATTTGGGAGTGAAAACAGGAGTGCCTGTTCTCACTTAGGTCTGTGGAGCCCTCATCAGGGACCCTGCCCTTCTCTACCCAGCACTTCCCTGCCCCCCTCCCATATCAGTAATTTTGAGTAATAAAATAACACCAGATAAATTCCAGATTAAGTTGTATTAGATGTGTGTAGATTTTCATGGAGAAGTCTAGGTTTGGATGTTAATTTTGTAAATCCAAATCAGGCTCCCTAATTTCTGTTGTAAATGGCTTTGTGTTCTGTCCCACCTATGATGCTGACAGCTGATTTTAGAAAGGTTCTTAGATCATATTGAAATTCAGTCAGAACGAGGGGGCTCCAGTCAACATCTTGGCAGGTTGCTTTTGTTTACTGGACTGAACCAAGTCTCCTTGGCTCTGTGTGGCAGCTGGAACATCTGACTCAGTGATGAGCCCTTCAATGTTTCCAGAGGAAAAAACCAAAATCAGCAGAGGGAACAGAAAAATGCTAGGCTTTAGGCCAGATTCCTCTATGTGCAGCTTTTCATCTACTGACATTGAATTTTATATCTGTAAATTGGAATTACGAACATAACTGAAAGATGTTTAGGAAAGTCTTTCTAAAACTTCGATGACCAAGGAGAAGACATCTCTAGCAGATATTTGATTTCTCAACTATGGATATATTGGTCATAATTATAAAATTCAGGCATACCAATAGTCAAGTTGGCTTTTGAATTATGACTTAACCTTATGAAATAGATAAAACAAGTCAGATCGCATTGACGAAAACACATAAATCACTCATAAAATGCAGCATGGATTCCAGGACTATTTGATCAATGGCTCCCCTGCAGCAGAGGTTTGGGCTCTGGGATGTTGGTTTTCAGACATTTGCATCAGTCAGTGGTATACAATGAGAAAGTCATCACTTCATAGCAACTCATTAATTTCTTCATTTGTCCATTTATTGTTGAGCTAAGCCCTGGAGAGAGATGAATAATATGAGGCTCCTGCCCTCAAGAAACTCTTGTCTAGTGAGGAAGATAGGCTTGGAAACAAATCTTTGGGGCACAGTGCAATAAATGTTGCATATAGATGCATACAAGATCTACTGGAGCATAGAGAATGATGGTGAATCAGAGAAGACTTCCCAGGGAGGTGATGCTTAAGGAGCTGACATGAAGAATCTATGAAATTAATTGATAACTGAGTAAAAAGCTATGCAGATTTATAGAATGATCTGGGAAGATTATAGAGCTATTTTTTTCATTTACAAATGGGGAAAATGATTCAAAGATAGGCAGGCTTATCCAAGATCACACAGCCAATCTGTTTCAAATTTCTGCTAAAGCCTTCTTTCCATATTCTGTGCATAGGAATAAAAAAAGTAGGACATTTTCCTTTTAGCTTTGCCACTTTATTATTGTTTTTTTTTTTTTGTAGAAGGGAATAATTGATTAGATTTAATAAGTCATCATCATGGAGAGAAAAAAAAAACAAATGAAATCTTGGTTAAATATTACTTTCCTATTGCTGCTGTAAAAAAAAAAAAAGTACCACAAATGGGGTTTAAAACAACAAAATCATTCATGGTTTGGGAGGCCGGAAGTCTAAAATCAGTGCCACTGGGCTTAAGCCAAGGTGTTGGTTACCTCCTAAGACTCCAGGGGAGAAACCTTCCAGGCTCTGATGGCTGCAGATATTCCTTGGCTTGTGGCGGCATCACTGCAATCTCTGCCTCTGGCTTCACATCATTTCTCCTCTTCGTTGTGTCTAACCCCCTCTGCTTTTACTTATAAAAATACTTGTAATGGCATTTAGGGCCCACCTAGATAATCCAGCATAATCTCCCCACCCCTAAACAATCACTTCCTTAACCTAATCACACCTGCAAAGCTGCCAAGACTCTTTCCAGTTAAGTGAACACAGGTTCTGGGGATCGGGACATGGACACACCTTTGGGAGCCATTATCAGGCCACTGCAGCTTGCAAAAATAGAGGGTAGTACTGCAGTGGAAGTGACAGTTCTACTCTATTCTCTGCTCGCTGGCACTTCAACTTGAATTCTTTGTTTTTTTTGGGGCCCCACATCCTGAGAGGGATAGAGAGAATTTGGATCTCATGCAGTCGGGTGCAAACAGGATGGTGAAGAGACATTTTAGGAAAGGACAGTGGGCATGTAGGACGTTGGTGTGAGAAGAGAGGCCTGAAGGCAGCAGGATGGGGTCTGTGGCTGGAAGTCCTGAAGGCTAATGGGTGACACCTGCAAATGGGACCAGAGGGTGGTCAGGGGTGAACTCCATTGCTGTCCTGTCATCGACAAAGCGACCTCGTGAGGTAGATGCTAAAGGAGGGGAGATTGAAGGAGATGGCTCTAAGGTTCCTTCCAGACCCCTGTGCCTGAGATTTGAAGAGATTTTCACCCATCGGGGAGCTTGGCTGCTCACCGTAAACTCAGTGACTGGAGACTGAATGCTGGCAACTTGGGGATGCCAAGGGATTTGCACCCACTCCTAGGAGAAGTACAGAGCCATCACAGATTTTGGAGGAGAAAAACGACAGGATTCAGCATATTTTTCACTAAAGTCCATGTGTCCATTTTAATAAATGTAATCACTGAAAAAATGACTGCTGTGCAAAAGTATTAAGTATATTAGGAAGCTGTACTTAAAAATCTGTACTTAAAATCACCTCTGGCCAAAAATGATTTTTCTAATGTCATTGGAGAGCTTTTAAAAGACTGCTTTCCTGAGGCCAGAAACAATTTCATATCAAGGGCATACATAGAAAATCAACATTTATTTAAAACTATATATAAACATATATTAAAATGTATAACTACATGTAAGCACATATATAAAAATTATATACGTAACTATGTGTATATATATCCAGTTGACTCTTGAACAACACAGGGGTTGAGACATTGACTCCTCTTGCAGTAGAAAATCTACATAAAACTTTTGACCCCCCAGTAGCCTACTGCTGACTGCCACCTGGAAACCTTATTGATAACATTAACAATTGAGTAACATATACTCTGTACGTTATATGTATTATATTCTGTACTCCTTCAATAACTTAATCTGGAGATTAAGTTATATATTTGCTTTTCATTAAGTGGATCATCATAAAGTTCTTCATCCTCATTGTCTTCATGTCAGTAGGCTGAGGAGGAAGAAGAGGAAGGATTGGTCTTCCTGTCTCAAAGGTGGCAGAGGTGGAAGAAAATCCATGTGTAAGTGGACCCATAAAATTCAAGGACCAACTCTACTGTTGTTCCAGAAGATGCCAAATTTAGGGTTTCTGTACTCAAAGCCACATTGCTGTTCTTTTCCATGCATTTATCTTTCTTTTCTGAATAGAATGACACATCCTCTATATGCCTAGTGCTTGGTAGGTCACTGTGTCCCTTGATACAGTGATTTGGAACAACCTCTGTATTATATTTCAGGCCACATCTGGGGAACAGTGGGGAAATAAGAAGTTGGAGATCTTGCTAAAAGAGAGTTTCCAAGTGTCTTGGTCTTGGCTGAGAGGCCAATGTCTTAGCCACAGCTGGCTGCATATTTGTGCCATTGCATGGAGAGGTGAACAATGAAGACCAGCAGTGGATAGAGAGTCTACTAGGTGCACCCAGGACTCTAGCATCATGCCATCCACCAGCATTACTAGATCTGTACAAGAGTCAGACTAGTTTTGAGAAGGTATAATTACTGAGTCTCAGGGCCCAACTCATTTAGTGAAGAATCCTATACCTACGGGTAAGTGCACAAATTCTAAGTGTACTACTTGGATTTTCTTGAAGAGATTCACCCTTTCTTGAGTACTCAGCTCAAGCAAGAGAACATTATTCTTGCCCTGGAGACCCTGGTTCCCTCCAGTCACTGTTCTCCCAGTATAACCTGTCTCCTGACTTTAACAGTGTAACTTAGAACAGCTTCACCATCTTTGTACATGATCTAAATAGAGCCATGCACTATGCCCTCTTAGTTGTCTGGCTTCTCTTGTCAATGTTATGTTTGTGAAATTTATTTGTATTGCCACTGTGGTTTGCTCATTTTCACTGCTGGAGAGTAACCCATTTGTGAGCCTACCACAATGTAGGCATTCTACTATCGATGGAGTGCCTATAGCAGTCCTTTTCTCTGTTCTATTATTTATGGTTAGGTACTATCCATTCTGGTCTTTAGGTAGCTTCCAGTTAGGAGATATTACAAAAAGTGCTACTGTGAATGTTCTTGCACTTGTCTTTTGGTGAACATCTGTACACATTTCTGGGTGGGTGTATATCTAGGAATTAATTTCTGCCATACTGTATGCCTATGGTCAACTTTAGTAGATGCTTGGGCCTCAAGTTCCTAGGGGGCATTAATGAGATCCTCAGAAACATTAAATGTAGAGGCAGTAAAGATTAAAAAATAAACCAGAAGAGCTAGCTGAATCCTTCCCCCTCCTCTCTTATTGAACAGAGCTTCCCCTTCTGTAAATAATTTCTGCACACTTACCATGTGCCAGAGGCTTGACATGCCATTATCTTGTTCCCAGTCTTCACAATAACTCGGTGTTCCCAGTCTTCACAGTAATGTTATGACTTGAGTACTATTTAAAAATCTTCTTTTGCCAATGAGAAGCTGAAGCTGCTAAAGGTGGAGCTGTATTGAAACTTGGCTCTTAAGTTGTATGTATGTGATATTGCCTCTCATTCCTTTTACGCTACTTAAAAAACCCCATGAGTCTAATTCCTCAAGAGTCCAGGATATATGTGTCAGTAGGTTTCCCTCTTTATATGGCCATCCCAATAATCTTATCTGTATCCATGTGGAGATGAAGTAAACCTACTCAAGGTAGGTTTATTTTAATTCAGTGATTTATTCAGCATATACCAATGGCTTAAAATAATTAAAACTGTGATGTGAGCCCATTTGGACTTTTCTTTCCAGCCATCGGCCTATTTTTACTTCCAACCAGCATCTAGTTTTTTGCTCACATACTTTAGAATGCTAGGCATTTAATTATCATGCCGATTTCATTGCTTAATAGCACATGGATGACAAGAGGCCTTCGCCTGACCTCTGAACCTTTTGGAAAATTTGCATTAGGGTATTTTGAGCTGGGAAGTGAAAAGATAATTATCAACCTAATAGAGTTAATGAGAGTAAGTGCAAATATTGTAATGGTGCCTGTTTCATAACCCGGCCACTGAGGAAATTTCAGGAGTCATGCCAAAGTCACACTTTTCTTGTTGCAATTATAGTGGAATTATGCTTTTAGGCTTGTTTTCTATGAAAAGTTTACAAGATTCAACAGGTTGCAGTATTCTTCAGTATCTCATACTGCATAATCATGTCTAGATGTTACTTGCAAATGAAGCATATAATCAGTGTTTTAAAAAGGCAGCTGCTTCATAGGAGAATCTTACGATAGAGTAGCCTAGTTCAGGGCCTGTCTAGGTACATAGTATAGTTCACTATAAAAATGTCTCCTTGGGAATGCCTTGTTTGGGAGTTCTAATCCAATTTCCTGGTAAAGAAACAGCTATGGGAACTGTGTTTAGAAGATGAAGAAGAGACAACAACTTCCCTTCAGGAGCTTACATTCTATTTGGGGAGACAGGTGTGTAAATAACTGAAGGGAATGAGGTAAAATAGAGTGTTGTCATAGTGGAGTCCTTGAGATGTCATTCTTCCCTGCAAGCATTCCAGCACTCCTTTCTTTTTCCTTCCTTTCCTTTCCCTCCTTCCCTCCCTCCCTCCCTCCCTCCCTTCCTTCCTTCCTTCCTGTCTTGTTCTTTGCCCATGCTGGAGTGCAATGCCGTGATCTTGGCTCACTGCAACCTCTGCCTTCCAGGTTCAAGCAATTCTCCCACCTCAGCCTCCTGAAGAGCTGGGATTACAGGTACATTCAACCACACCTGGCTAATTTTTGTATTTTTAGTAGTGATGAGGTTTCACCATGTTGGCCAGTTTGGTCCCAAACTCCTGGCCTCAAATGATCTGCTCGCCTCAGCCTCCCAAAGTTGCAAGCACTCCTTTCTGGGAGAATATGCCCTACTGCCTGGCTTAGGGTTTCCCCAGGAGCATATCTTGAGACAAGGATGGGAGCACAGGTAATGTATTTTGTAATGTGATCCTGGGAGCCCTATAAGGAGAAAGAGCACAGTCAACAGAGTGTGTGTTATTGTTGTGGTTTGAATGTTCCCTCCAGAATTCAGGTGTTGCCAATGTGGAAGTATTAAGAAATAGAACCTTTAAGAGGTGATTAGCCTATGAGGGTTAGGTGCCCTTATAAAGAGGTTTGACTGAGGAAGTTGGTTTTCTTTCTTCCCCTTCTGCCTTCTACTATGTGAAGATGCAGCTAGAAGCTCCTCAAGGGATGCCGGTGCTTTGATCTCGGACTGAACTGGGAAAAATAAATTTCTGTTCTTTACAAATTACCGAGTGTCATGTGTTCTGTTACAGCAGCACAAAAGGACTAAGACAGTGATCAAACAGGTTAATGTTCTGGGCAGCTGAGACTTAATCCTGCTGGGCAATCCTGGGGCAGGGCGAAGAACACTCTACATTGCTATCTCAACAGATCTAGACTGGGTTTTATATCAACTGCCATCAGTTATTGGTCAAGGGCATTGGTTGGGAAAATGTTTAGTTCCCTGCTCTGTGAAGCAGCCAGAGGCAGTCTCAAAAGAGAGTTTCAGCTTTTCCGAGAGTGCAGAAGGACACCATTGCATTTGTGCATATGGGAAGCGTAATTGGAAGGGCATATGGACAGGGCATGCACAGCCTCTATTGAAAGCTAGACATAGGCAGCTGGGCTTGTCTTTGGACACCACTCAGTGACTGTTGACTGGACCAAGGGTGCACCTGACTGAGGAAGAAGCAATGTGGGTGGCTTGAGAAAATGCGATTCTCTGGAAATGTAATGAGCAACTGGAGTCTTAGTAGGGGTGGCCCTGGACATTGGCCTGCTAAAGTGGGAGCTAGAATGGCTACTGCAGGAAGACTAAAGCCTGTGGGTGGGTGGAGTGTGGAAGACAGGAAAAACCTTGCTGGCAAGACAATCTGTGGGGAGAAGCAGATGAATGGAAGAGAGGGGCAAAAGTGAGAGGGAGAGACAGAGAGATGAGAATTCAGGCAACCTTGTAGGAGCCAGCAGCCTTGTATCTCTACGTGGTGGTTTGAGTCCCTGTATAAAGGCTCAACTTTCCTTTACTTCCCATCCTTGGATGCTGGTGAGACTGCCTAATGACCCTTCTATGCCTAACCCCATTATCTATGCTGCCTTGAGAGAGTTTTTGCTTCTCACAACCAGTCAGTCCCTCAATAGAGCTGAAGTACCAAGGGTCATGGCACAAGCAGTGGACTCAAAGTGAAGTTTGACCTGGGTCTCAGTGCATCAAGGGGTGGGAAGGGGGAAGTCACACCAACACATCTCTATTACAGGAAACAAAAGGCATTTCTTAGGAGGCATCAGTGTGGCACGGGGACAGATTGGATGAGTGGGAGGTGAGGGAGAGGTAGAAGGAAAAACTGAAGTTTCAAGCATGGGCATCTGGTGGATGGTTGTGCCATTGACAATAGAACTGAGGATAGGCTTTGCAGAGAGCAGGTGGAGAGGAAGATACTCTTTAATTTTAAATGTATTGATTTCTCATGTTCAACTGATCACTTTTACTGTTTGCAGATAGTATCAAAAAGGTTGATTTTAATCAAGGAAGTAGGCAAAGTAACCATCGAAGATGCATCTTGTATCCACCTTAGAGATCATAAATATGTGAAGAAATCAGGTGTTCAAATATTTCTTATATTTGCACTTTAGAAGAAGTGTTCATTGGCGTGTTAGCACAATCTTCTGGTTCGGATCTCTCTTGGGGGCTTTCTTGCTTGCTGTCGTCAGGATTTCATATAAGATTTTTGAAAGATATCAATATGAGTAGGATAGATCCTCTGGTGATGAGGTGGGGTGGGACTGGGGTGAGGATGGGGAGGGTAGGTCTATCTCCACAGTGAGTTATTCCCTAGGTAAAAATGGAGCTTTGATATAGGTTTTTGAAAACTGTGTTTTTAATGTAGTCCCGTAAATAGTTATCTGACACCTGAATAGCCAGGGAAAAAAAGAGTCTCTGCTCGAATCACTTCAACCCAGGAGGTAGAGGGGCAGTGAGCTGAGATCGTGCCACTGCACTCCACTACTGCCTGGCGACAGACCCAGACTCCATCTAAAAAAAAAGAGTTTCTACTCTCTGGTGATGAGAGAATAATTTGTTTTCAATGGGTTGAAGTCCAGGGGCATCACAGTTCAAGGGCATCACACTTGCATTGTTTGAGGCAAAGAGCCCTGAACTAAGAATCCTCTGGTTTGACTTTTGCCCTGGTTTTACCACTGACTAGCTTTATTGATTTGGGCAAGACACTCAAGCTCTCTGTGCCCCATTTTTTCTCATGCAAACAGAAGTGAACTACATTTCTAGTGTACTTTCCAGCTCTCAGGTATGATGATTTGGTAATTCTTATGCTTTACTTAGTCATGAAACCTCACCTAGGAGAAGCTGAGTGCTGAGTAAATGCAAGATACAGGCTGTTTTATACACATACCATAGAAAGAGAACAAAACGTCCATATGGAAATACATAGCCCATATGCTTCTTGGTGAGTTGATGGTGCAGCAAAATTACAATGTTTGTATCTATCTATCCGGAAATAAATATATTTACTGGGCCAGCAGATAATGGAGTTGAAACAAATTTTCAAAATCGTGCATATGAGAAGCACATTATTTATTCCTGAAGACATGGAAAAGTGCTCATTACTGAATAGTGAGAGAGGAATTATTACTATTATGAAATTCATCAGGAGACCACATTCTCAGACAATATGCTTACAAAGCTCTCATTACATTGCTCAGATTTCAGATGCTGCATAGATAACAGGCTTTTGGGATGTTGTCTCACCCCTGTTTCTTTGGTCATAATATGGTCCCTGAATGTTAACCTGCCCGAGGGAAGTCTAAGATATGGTCATCACACTTATTTGGATCTCCCGAAGGTGGCATGAAATAATTAAGGGTAAATGCACAGGTCATGGGTATGATTGATCAAATAACACTGAAGGCATTGTTAAGTCTATGAATTTTTTCTTGCTGAGGAATGTATAATTTGGAGGTTCATTTCTTGCCAAAGACCAAGGGTCTAGAAAGTAGAATTCTTCTCAGTTAGACAAAAGCCAATTATGGTGAGAAGCTTGTATGTTGCAGAGCTCCCATTAGCAGTATCAGTAGTTGTAGAGATCCTTGTGGTTGCTAATTGAAATGAGGATGCAAAACTAGAGGAAATTCAGTTCATGATGACTTTATATAAAATCTAAACTATGAACAACTTAAGCCAGGGAGTTAGAATATTCCAGACAGCTGTCATGAAAAACCAGTTATCAAAAAGGGAACATAGGAGGAGAGACCAGAATGATGATGTGGATCATTTTCATTCACTCATTAATTCATTCAACCAACTTGATGGATTCAATTTCAGATATACTGGGTTTGAAGTTCCTTCTGCATTTCCAAAGAAAGATGACCAGTAGCTATGAAATAGCTTTGATGAAGGCATACCCCAATGGAGCAGGCATGTCCAAAAGGTCAGAGCTTCTTGAAAGTTTACTCTGGGCCAGGCTATATTATCCTTATTTCTCAGAAGAGGAGACACAGCCTTATAGAGGTTAAATAGCTTACTCTAAATCATACAACTAGGGATATGGTAAACCAGGAAAAAAAATTTCTGTGGCACTTAATTACAGAAAATTTCAAACACACACAAAAATAGAGAAAATAATGTAACAAACCCAATATGTGGCTTCAATAATTATTGGGTTATCTTGTTTTATCTATACCTGTCGCTGGGATAGTTCAGAAGCAAATACCATTTTATCTGTAACTATTTCAGTTCCATCTCTAAAAGATAAGGGCTTTAAAGAGCAAAACCCAATGCCAGTATCGTATCTCCCTAAATTAACAGTAATCTGTCATCAGCAAATGTCCAGTGTGAGGATTTTCTATTATCTCATACTTCTTAAAAAAGCTTTGCTTAAATCAGGTTCTAATAAAGCCCACATGATGCAGTAAGTTGATATTTTGCGTATCAATTTTGATCCCTAATTTCTCCCTTTTGCATATTGCTTGTAGAACTACACGAACATTTTCTCTTCTACATCTCACTTCTCTTTCTATCCCCATAGGGAACCATTTTCAAGTGGGTACTATTTAGGTTCTAAGACCTTCTTATATCTCAGAGACGTATGCACACATATAAAATATAACTTTCACTCTTCTAAGGATCCAGGTGGAATGAGTTGGATCCTGGCTTGCTGAACACCAGCTGGACACCAGTTAACTTTTCAACATATGTTTGTGTTGATATATATGATACATTTTCCATGTGTATATGTATGCAGGCCTTAGTGATTACCATATGCTGGTTGATCCACCTAATCCTTCTAGTGGCTATATCGTAATTCCATGAGAGGAATTCTTGTACTATAATGTATCCCACTGACATATCTAGATTCTGTTTTTCCTCCTGACCCTGTCTATGAAACACAGTTTAGAAATCAAGGTTCAAAATCTTTATGTTCTGTTGTCATGGGCACAATAGAAATAACCACTAGCACTTGTAGAGTGCTTTATTCTTTACAAAACATTTTCATGCTTCTTTTCTTACTTAATCATCTTGTAGAACACAGTGGTTTAGGAATTAAAAATATTTCTCTTGCTGGTTGGCAAGGAGGCTTGGTATAGGGATAAAAATTCTATTTCAGAACTATTATGATTGCTATCTATTTTTAAACATTTAGCTACCCAACTTGTAGTGGCAATGTTACCAACATTGATGAGAAACTTTTGTGAGAAAGACGTACAGCCACCCATGGGCTTGGGAGGCCATGGATCAGGCAGTGAGAGATATGGACCAACATCAAGGGAGCAAAGGCTGGACCTGTTTGCCAACAGCCAAGGAAAGAGGTATTTGCCTTTGGGGAGTACAAAGATACATGAGGTCTAATCAGTCCAGAGGCCAAAACTTGGTAAGCTGAGGCTGACCCTACCTCTCTTATATTCTTACTCTAGAATGGCACTCCCCACCCCAGTGCCCAGGGTCTCAAATGCTGTTGCCGGGATCCAGCTTGTTCCACCTGGATCCTTGGAAGAGTGAAAGAGAAGTCAGTCTAGATTACTGAATATTCTGAATGGTGCCATATTAATATAATAATGTGTTAGATAAAATCATATGACATTGTCAGTATTTGTTATTTTTGACCTACAAAATTACCAAATTTAATATTTAGTATATTTCTAAGAACATTCATACCTAGAAATAATAGTATGTCTAAGTAGAAGAAACTTGCTCTTGGATAGCTATTTTTTGCCTCTAGGAATATATTAGCATTTTACCTAGTGTAGTGGAAAAAAACCTAACCACTTTCTCCTCTGTATTTACACTCAGCACTCAATAATCTGGCCACCAAAGTATGTGGGGATTTTCTCATAATGACAATTCCTCCAACACCAGCTAACTTTTCTATAATTTAATTGAATTCTACCAGCATCTACCTAGAGATAGCGTCAGATAGCTCTTAAGTGCTCAATCCCAAAAGGTTGCCCCCCCTGCAACTTCAGATGCCAGTTGCAACTACCAGGTTCCAGGTTGTCACCTGTGCTTCTGACTGACAGGGAATCAGACGTGCCTCCCCATGATCTCATTGGGTTTGATGATTTGTTAGAATGGAATTCAAGGAGACCCTTTATTTATATTTATTAATTGGTCATTCATTACAAAGGGAGGCAATTCAGAAACAGCCACATGGAAGAGATGCACAAGGCGACATATGGTGGGGGTGTAGAACTTCCATGCCCTCTCTGGGAGTGCCACCCTCCCAGCACCTCCATGTGTTCAGCTACCCAGAAACTCTCTGAACCCTTCAGTTCAGGTATTTCATGGAGGCTTTGTTATGTAGGCATGGTCGATTATTAACTCAGTCACCAGCTCCTATTCCCTTCCTGGAGATGGGGAATGGGGATGAAAGTTCTAAGCTTCCAATCATGGCCTGATTTTTCTGGAGATCGGCTCCCATCCAGAGTTACCTCATTACAACAAAAGTTGCTCCTATTACTCAGGAAATTCCAAGGGATTTATGAGCTCTATGTCAGGGAGAAGTATCAAAAACCAAATATTAGATCAAAAGGTTCTCCTAGCACAAGAAATTACAAGAGTTTTAGGGATCTCTGTGCCAGGAACTGGGGATAAAGAAAAAAAATATTTTTTATTACAAATCATAATATTGCATCTAGTACACAGGAAACTAAATTTAACAACTAGAAAGTACAGAGTTGCCACATGTATATTCTGGATTTAAATAATTTTGAAGTCCTAGCAATGCATACAAATAATTGGTATTTGAGTAGTTTATTCTTTCTGTAATGATAACCTTTCTAGAGGGGAACCAGCTCAGTCATCATCTATAAAATGGGAAAGGCAGCACCTACTTTATAGTATAGAATATATATTTGGATTCTGACAACAGAGGGGAATTGATACAGTTTGAATGTTTGTCCCTTCCAAATCTCATATTGAAATGTAATTAGTCCCATATATTGATGGTGGGGCCTCCTGGGAGGTGTTCAGTCATAGGGGTGGATCCTTCATGAGTTGGTGCCCTCCTCATGATAATGAGTGAGTTCGTGCCTGAGTTCACATGAGATCTGGTTGTTTAAAAGAGCCTGATACCTCCCCCTTCTCTCTTGCTTGCTCTTTCCACATCACATGCTGGCTCTCCTTCATCTTCCACCATGATTGGAAACTTCCTGAGCTTTCGCCAGAAGCTGGGCAGATGCCTGCACCATGCTTTTGGTATAGCCTGCAGAGCCGCAAGCCAATTAAACCTCTTTTCTTTATAAATTACCCAGCCTTAGATATTCTTTTATAACAATGCAAAAAAGCCAGACTAACCAAGGAGTGGGGCATTGCTACAAAGATACCTGAGGATATGGAAATGGCTTTGGAACTGGGTAATGGGCAGAGGTTGGAAGAGTTAGGAGGGCTCAGAAGAAGACAGAGAGGGAAAATTTAGAACTTCTTAGAGTCTGGTTAAATGGTTGTAACCAAAATGCTGATAGAAATATGGACAATGAAGGCCAGGCTGAGGAGGGCTTATATGGAAATGAGGAATTTACTGGGAACTAGAGTAAGAGTCACCCTTATTATGCCCTAGCAAAGAGCTGCGATGTGTCCATGTCCTAGGACTCTGTAGAAGGTTGCACTTGGGAGTGATGACCTAGGGCATCTGGTGGAAGAAATTTCTAAGCAGCAAAGCAGTCGAGATGTGACATGGCTGCTTCTAACAAGCTATAATCAGATATGGGAGCAAAGGAATTACTTAAAATTCGAACTTATATTTAAAAGGGAAGCATAGAGTGAGAGTTTGGAAAATTTTCAGCCTGGCCATGTGGTAAAGGAAAGAGCATTTTCAGCTGAGGAACACAGGTGGGCTGTGTTCTGCTTGCTAGAGATATTTGCATGACTAAAAGGGAGCCAAGTACTAACATACATGACATACAAAAAAAGACCTTAATGGTGTTTCTGAAGTCTTTGAGGCAGCTCCTCCCATCATAGGCCAAGGTCTAGGCAGAAAGTATGTTTTTTGGGGCCAGGCCCAGGGCTCCACTGACCTGTGCATCTTGGGGACACTGCTTCCCGCATCCCAGCAGCTCTGGTTCCAGCCTCAGGTCAAAGGGACCCAGATACAGCTTGGGCTGCTCTGGATGGTGCAAGCCATAAACCTTAGTGGCTGCCAGCGTTTTCCAGCTGGGTGGTCTTGGACAGACAACAGACTTGTTCATTGTCAGCATTGAAGTAAATGAAAGCAGCAGAAGCAAAGTGACTGGGTCAGAGTAGCTTCTTAGCTCCTGCTAGCCTTGTTTTCCCACCTCCAGAAACCAAGCAGAAGTTTATTTTCCCCTGGCTCTGAGGCTTAACATTCTCAATTCCAGTACATTATTAATATATTACTAATGGAAAAATACAGTTTAACTGTGAATTGCCAATTAATGAAACTCTGCCATGGAGGAACGAATTTAAATCCAACCCCTCAACAGATGATGGTAATAAAAGAGCATTAAAAAAACCCTTTGAATAGAAGAGATTCTTGAAAGATGATGGAAGCATGTTGAGTGTATTATTCATAGACTTTTCTTGAGACATGATTAAAAATGTTTCAAATGATATTAATGTGGAGGTTTGAAGTTGCACAAGAAGAAGTGGTTGGTATAGAATCAAAATATGTTTGTATGTCCGAATACATTTGTGTGTTTATTAAGACTTTAGGAAGTTGCAGATAGGATGAGAAAATCTGTCAGCCTATTTTTCTTTTTTTTTTTTTTCAGGTACTGGGTTTTCAAGATCTGATTTTCTTCTTCTATAGACCCATTTAGTTTCTGGCTTGTGTCTATGGAGTGGAATCATTCTCTACCTCCATGTCTTCCCTGTCAAACCTATTGTCAACACTAAAGTCAGGATGACTTTATATAACTCAATTCTAATCACATCACTCCCTGATAACGTGTCACCAATTCCCACAAAATAAGCCATATAGCTCTAATATCTGAGTCAAGGACTGTCATCCTCTCATGGTATAGAGATGTGGCTAAGGAGCCTCATCAATGGAGCCAGACTGCCTAAGTTCATACAAGTGATGAGCTTAGAACAGTGCCTGACATGCAGAGAAGGAACAATCAAATTCAGCTGTGACAGTAGGCTCTGGGCTATCTTTGACTCATTTCCCTTCCACAGAATCCAGCATCATCTTTATTAATACTCCCTAGGAACACTGTATTTATTATTTCATGTAATCCTTATGAAAACCCATGGAGCTGGGTTCTTTAATTAACTCCCTTTATAATAAGCCCTTGGACTTATGCCACATTGGAATCACTTGGGATGCTTTTAGAAATACTGATGCCTTGGAAGGCTGAGGCAGGTGGATCATGAGGTCAAGAGATTGAGACCATCCTGGCCAACATGGTGAAACCCCATCTCTACGAAAAATACAACAAATTAACTGGGCGTGGTGGCAGTTAAGTCCATCAGGTTCAGGCTGCAGTGAGCAGTGACTATACCACTACACTCCAGCCTGGGTGACAGAATGAGACCCACAATGAGTGGAGGGAAGACTGGATTTTTAAGAGTGAGACTGAAGACAGCTCCAGCTACTTGGAAGGCTGAGGTAGGAGAATCGCTTGAACCCAGGAGGCAGAGCTTGCAGTGAGCTGAGATCGTGCCACTGCACTCCAGCCTGGTGACAGAGCGAGACTCCATCTCAAAGCAAACCAACCAACCAGCCAGCCAACCAACCAACCAACCCACCAACCTGATGCCAGGACCCCACACCTAGAGAGGCTGAAATGATTGGTTTGGAGTGGCACTCAAACGTTTTGACTTTTATTTCTTAATTTTCTGCACTGAGGCTAACATGTAGATAGAGTTGTGGACCACTGAGTCTGGTGAATTGCCCAATGTCCTCCCAGGTCATAAGCCAAAATTAGTGGTAGGATAGATTTCAGACCCATGGACACTCCATTCCTTTATTTCTTCACCGAATGAACTTTTTTCCTTTTACAAATTCCAGTTCATAAATCACCTTCTTCTCAGGTGGCAATTGTCATTCCTAATTGTGAGCTGCTGCTGTCAGCTCTTGGGCACACATCACATTATATTGTAATCTGTTCACTAGTCTGGCTCCCCGTCCCAGACTGTGGTTCTTTGAAGGCAGGCTTGTGGTTCTTTGGGGCTCAGTATATTGACACCCCTAGTGTAGATGTCAAGAAACCTTTAGTGAATGAATGGATGAATGACTGCATGCATGATTTTAAGTCAGGTTCTTCCCATGGGGGAAAAGCATACTTGTTCAAAGTCGCTAATTTTTTCCTCCAATGATTAAATGTCTTCCCTACATAGACCCTTCCTTTCCCTGTAAATAACTGACCCAGTTTCCTCCCACCTGCCTTACTCCTTCCATTGGACTTTTGGGAAGAGGCATTCTAAATGCCTGATTTGGATAACATCAGATGCATTCCCTTCCACTTGAGTGTTTCCAAGGTCAAATCATCAAACGTCCATTTAAGAAATGAGTCTCATGCTCCATTTGTCCTTGAGTCTTTGGAGAGAGGGTAGGCAATAGAAATGCAGCTTCTTATCGGGTCATCCAAGAAAAAGTTTAAATGTTGTATTTTCCTGAGAATTCCAGAGCCCCAGAGAGAAGGACAATTGAACCTACAGATAAGAGCAGGGATTTGGGAGGAGGGAAGACTGGATTTCTGGTTTTTATTCTTTTTTGCTTTTTTTTTAAAATTGCATTTTAGGTTTTGGGGTACACGTAAAGAACATTCAAGATTGTTGCGTAGGTACACACATAGCAGTGTGATTTGCTGCCTTCCTCCCCATCACCTATATCTGGCGTTTCTCCCCATGCTATCTCTCCCCAACTCCCCACCCACCGCTGTCCCTCCCCTGTTTCCCCTGACAGGCCCCAGTGTCTGATGCTCCCCTCCCTGTGTCCATGTGTTCTCATTGTTCAACACCCACCTATGAGTGAGAACATGCGGTGTTTGATTTTCTGTTCTTGTGTCAGTTTGCTGAGAATGATGGTTTCCAGGTTCATCCCTGTCCCTACAAAGGACATGAACTCATCATTTTTTATGGCTTCATAGTATTCCATGGTATATATATGCCACATTTTCCCTGTCCACTCTATCATCAATGGGCATTTGGGTTGGTTCCATCTCTTTGCTATTGTAAACAGTGCTGCAATGAACATTTGTGTACATGTGTCCTTATAGTAGAACAATTTATAGTCCTTTGGATATATACCCAGTAATGGGATTGCTGGGTCAAATGGAATTTCTGTTTCTAGGTCCTTGAGGAATCGCCACACTGGGAAGACTGGATTTCTAAGTGTGAGACTGATGACTGTTGGCATTGCAGCATGTGCTTTCTGGAGTTACTTAGCTTCCTGACATCTGTCTGTAGGGGAGCCAACAGTGTCCTGTGGCGCTCCAGCTCTGAAGAGTTGCTGACCTTGGGGCTTTTGATTAGAGAGGTCCTTGCAGTGGGAAGTTGTCCACTCTGCTTGGAAGACCTAGCTAAAATACTCCATATATCCAAAATCAAATCCCCCAAATCAATGAAATATTTATTTAATGAGACAGGGTCTCATTCTGTCACCCAGGCTGGAGTGTAGGAGCATAATCACTGCTCACTGCAGACTCAACCTGATGTACTTCAGTGAGCCTCCCACCTCAGCCTCCAGAGTTGCTGGGACTACAGGAGTGCACCACCGTGTCTGGCTAATTATTATTATTATTATTATTATTATTTTGTAGAGACAAGGTTTTACTCTGTTGTTCAGGCTGGTCTTGAACTCCTGAGCACAAGCAATCCTACCACCTTGGCTGCCCAAAGTGGTAGGATATTACAGGTGTGATACACCATGCCTAGACAAATATTTTTTTAACTGAAAGATTTATTATTATTATTATTATTATTTGAGACAGAGTTTCACTCTTGTTACCCAGGCTGGAGTGCAGTGGCGCAATATCAGCTCACCGCAACCTCCGTCTCCTGGGTTCAAGTAATTCTCCTGCCTCAGCCTCCCAAGTAGCTGGGCCCACAGGCGCGTGCCACCATGCCCAGCTAATTTTTGTATTTTTAGTAGAGACAGGGTTTCACCATGCTGACCAGGATGGTCTCGATCTCTTGACCTTGTGATCCACCTGCCTTGGCCTCCCAAAGTGCTGGGATTATAGGCGTGAGCCACCGCGCCCAGCCGATTTATTATTATTATTTCGCTTTTTTTTTAAGGGGGAGAAATAGTGACATGGAATAATTATTATTTATTGTATCTGAAAGAGAAACTATATTGTGTTCAAATTTTCATCAAGAGAAGTTGACTCTCTGTGTGTGACACCACTGGGGATTATAGTTTTGAAACAGTAAAGAATATTTTCTTATATTAAATATTCACTTTGAGAAATTACCATAAAATATGTATAAACATGAACAGGGACTTCAGAATGGTTATCCTCTCAAATCCTCAGGGTGTGTTTGTGGAAAGCTGATTTTCCTAACTGTCTTAATGAATTCTAACTCTTTAAATAAAATAAGTGTGTTGAGAAGGAGTGGCTTCAAACAAGTTTTACATGAATGAATTCTTTTTTTGTGAAGGTTTCAAAGAATAATTTTGTGGCATTCAAATTTAAAAACCTGTTATGGCTCTCCAATTCTACTCTGGGCATTGATTTCTTTTTCTGCCCAAAGACGCTTTGATGGATTTCATAAGATATACTGGAGAAGTTTGTAAAGCAGGGAGTTACACAACTTATATCAGTAGGTCTCTACAGGTAAAGCCATCAAAAATCTCTACTAGATGTAGAAAAAGCTGAATTTTGGGTGCCCAGCCATCCCCAGACTTCCCATAAACCCATATCTAGTGATGCGATTGAGCTCCAGGTGGACACATTTGGTCTAAAAGATTCTCCATGACCTATTTTGTATTGATTTTCCTTTTATCTCTTTCAGGAGAGTTGACAATTATCTCTAGACGTTTAGCAATAGCTACCAAACGTTATACCTCTTGAGCGCCAATGAGTTGGTGTCTTATTACCTGCAGCCTGGGGTAACTTTGTTTCACCTTTGGCTAAGCAGAATGGTTTCTTGAATGCCTGAAAGATGTAAGAAAGAGAATCCCAAGGAAGAATAATTCCTACTGAATGTGCTCTCCACACCCCATAAACAGTGACCCCAAAAGTGTATTTCAACCTGGAACAGCTTTCCCCTTTCCAGTGATGAACGCGCTTTCCAGGAACGTAGCCTCAGAATGAATATCTTAGATTTGTGTCAATCATACATTTTTATAGTTCTTTGGTAAGCTTTCTCACTCTAATCTTTTATCTTTTTTCCTTTTAGGCCAAACTCCTAGTATAGGCCCTTATTTGCATGTCAGCTACTGTTATTTTTTTGAGACGGAGTCTTGCTGGGTTGCCCAGGCTGGAGTGCAGTGGTATGATCTTCACTCACTGCAGCCTCCGCCTCCGCAGTTCAAGTGATTCTCCTACCTCAGCCTCCCGAATAGCTGGGACTACAGGTGCACCCCCCCCATGCCTGGCTAATTTTTTGTGTGTTTTTGGCAGAAATGAGGTTTCACCATGTTGGCCAGGCTGGTCTTGGACTCCTGACTTGAGGTGATTCACCTGCCTTGGCTTCCCAAAGTGCTGGGATCACAGGCATCAGTCGCCACAGCCAGCCAAGTTATCTTTAAGATGATAGTTGGAATACCGTCTAAAACTTCCATCTAGAATTTTCTAATATTTAGTCAATATTGTAGTAATAAATAATATTTACTGACTTTTTAATAGTAAAAATTCTGGTTCCTGACTGCAGGTTTTTGAGGGCATATATAATGCCCTCTTTTTCTTTGCCCTTTCTGAAATGGTTCGGGCATACAACATGCATTTGTTGAATAAATAAACTAATTTTATTACAGCACATTGCTGATGTCACAGGAAAAAAGTGACTGTTTCTGAAACATTACAGTAGAAATAGAATGGAAATATTATGAGTATAAGGGTTTCATTTTATCTGCAGTGTGATAGAATCTGTAAAAGAAAGTGTGAGGCACGTGATACAGGGCTCCCCGTCCCTTCTTTCTAACCCTTCTTCAAAGACAATCCCTTAATTATTTGGTAACGAAGAGAACTATATAATAGGGCATTAGTCAGAGGTTGACTGTTCATTCTCACACTTCGGTAGTAGCATTCTGGAGTCGTGCAAGGATATAACTGTCACTGGTTCAGATTGAGTATCTGTCACCTTACATTCCCTACACAGAAAGAGCCTATGAATGTGGCAATTGCCATGAGGATGTTGAGTCTCTGTGCCAGGTACTTGCCATGGTAATTGGGAGTTGTGGGAATGACAGGGAGGTAGGTTCAGGCTCCCAATAGCAGATTTTTAGAGCTCTCTCTCTCTTTTTAAGGAATGGGAAAACTTTCTTAACAACACTATCTTAGCTGTTTTGTCTAACTCTGGGACTTTGTCATTTAATCTGTCTGGACTGAAATTTCTTCTTCAATTTCTATGAGACACATAAATGTAAAAAATTTATCTTTTATACATGACATTGATACATATTTATGGAGTACGTGTGAAATTTTGTTACATGCATAGAAAGTGTAATGAACAAGTCAGTGTATTTAGGGTATCCTTTACCTGAAGGATTATCCTTTCTAGGTATTGGGTACAATTTAAGTCCTCTCTTCTAGCTGTTTTGAAATATATAATACATTGTTGTTAACTGTAGTCACCCTACTTTGCTGTCAAACACTAGAATTTATTCCATCTATCCAACTGTATGATTGTATCTTTAGCCCACATTTCTTCATTTCCTCCACACTCTTCCCAGGAGGGACATAAATTTTTATGGCTACTTTTGATATGATGAAATAGAATCCCTTTTACTTTAGTAGTTAAAAATTTTTTGATTTTTAAAAATTTATATAAACTCATTGTATTTTGAAAATCAGACAAGACAGAAAAACACAAAGATGAGAGGTAAGAAATAGCTAAAAAATCTTACCATCCAGAAATATACAACTTTTATTAGTATTTGATGAATATTCAAGTTCTTTCCTTATGTATAGAAAGAATAATAGACAAAAATGGTTTGGAAAAAATGAGATTACAGTATCTTTACTTTTTATTAGCAAAACCATGAAGTTTCATTTTTCTTGAATTTAACTGAAAAAAAAGTAAAAAGAATAGTTGGATTTCAGAAAAATGTTTCTATGCTGTTGACTGGACTCTGAAAACTCTCTGCAGTGCCCTGCAATACCTTGTCTAAAGCATAGAACTGACAAACACCTGTTGAATATGTTTCAGTGTTTGTTTTTGAGAATTGATTTTTCTCAAGATTATAATTCAGTCCTGTGTGGCCTCAAAATCAAGGTTGATTTTGTGTCTGTTCATGGGTTAGCAGGTATTTTGCAAATATTTATTGAGACCTATTTCTCATGCACCATGCTAAGGGCTGGACACATGTCAACACACCACAGGGGGAGGAGTGTGTTAAAACCTCCTGCTAGACCTACCTTTGCAATTCTTTAGCCTCATCTGTGGTCACTCTGCTCCTTGCCCTGGGATGCCAGCAACAGTGTCCCCTGTTCTTCCCCTTAAATGCTCCATCCTATCTTGAGAACTCTGGGTTGGTTACTCCTTCCATTGAATGCTCTTGTTTATCCTTTTGCCTAATTACTCTCAAATCTTCCTTCAGCTCATATATTTCTTCTTGAGGGAAGCCCTCTAGAAACTTCCAGAATAAACCAGATCCTTTTGTTGTACATCCTGCTCTTTTTGTTTGTAGGCTTTTCATAGTATGTATTTATGTATTTACTTATTTGGTCATTCAGTTGTCTTTTTCTGCCACTAGACTCTCAGTGCCATTGGGCAAGATGCCTGGGTCCTCACCATCATACCCCCAGTGCCCAGCAAGTCGTGGCCATGTGGTAGCTACTCAGACATTTAACTTTTCATATTGCACATGGAAGTTAAATAAAACATGGTCCTTACCCTCAAGGAGTTTATGCTCTACTGTAAGAAAGAGAATCAATTATTGTAGTAGAGTGTGAACATTGCTATGAGAGATGTATATTTGTTGATCTTTGTGGGGAGTTTTGAAGGATGGGGAGGGAGGTGCTGGATTGCGAAGTGTCCATGTGTATGTGGAGGAAGTCATGGCAATAGGGATGGGATGAGACAGTGTGGGAAAGAAGGCACTCTAGCCAGAGTCCCTGAGTAGAAAGGCTCAAAAGCCTTAAACGGAGAGACATGTTCAGGGACATCCAGGTTATTTTGATGCAGCTGAGGCCAAAGTCGGGCAGTGGAAAGGGATAAAACTGAAGATTATGTGGCAGAATATGATGAGCTTTAAATGGTACTCAAAGCATTATGTTGAATAATGTAATAACACTTTTATTTCAAAATGAAATTGAGCCATTAGGTTAGACATGCTCATAGCATGAGAAAATGTATTTACTAGTTAGAAAAGCTTGCTTGGTTCGTCTTACTACACATCAAATAAATCTAATTTTTTAGTCTCAAGTTTTATTCTGATATTTACATGAAGCCACAGAGGTAAAACTTATTGTATAAAATAAAACAATAATTAAAGCTGTGGATAAAGTCTGAATAACTAAGTAAAAGTTGAGGTTAAAGCTATTTAGTTTTGCCATGGAGGATTTAAAAAAAAAACCTCTTTTTTATGTCACGTGGCCTTTTTTGGTGATAATTTTGAAGATTCTAGAATTATTCTGTGAAAAATGGGCAAAATGGGTCAGTTAAATTACAGGTTTTTCAGTTAAGTGGAAATGCCTTTGTATGAAAGAACATTATTTAGGAAAGGAACAGCATGCAGTCTGTGCTTGTTTATGACTTCTGACTAGAGGACCATTGAACCATATTTTGCTCTCCTTCTGTTGAGTGAGAGAGTAAGTTTTATGGATGTCCTAAGTTTCTCCCCGCTATCTTCTGCCACTAATATTCTCTCAGGAAATATGGATTCTCATTCTGGCTCTGCCAATCCAATACTAGGGTGGCTGGACCCAGAGAGCTTGATAAATGTGCATTCCTGGGCCCTCCTGCTCGCTCAGATTTCTGCTTCAGAAGGTCTAGAGTGGGGCCCAGGAACCAATTTTTTAAAAGTTCCTGACCAGATTCTAATGCATACTGAAGGATAGGAGGCAAAGTCTTAGGTCCATGAAAAATAGCAGTCTTCATAATGCTGGGAGGCCTGAAATGGATATGAGAAATTCTATTAACTTGTCTAATGGAGAAGTAAGAAAGCTGGGCCTCTATTCAGGATGATGGATGGGAAAAAAAAGGAGTCAGAAATTTGACACTGCCCATACTTTAATTAGTACTCCCATGAAAAATAGAGTCACTAAACTACACATTTAAAAAATAAAAAGCTCACATGAGAATAGAAAACACCATGAGGAAGATGATCACACTGGTGAATTTGCATCACAAGAATTGGAGATAATAGGCCAGGCATGTTGGCTCATGCCTGTGATCTCAGTACTTTGGGAGGCTGAGGTGGGTAGATCACCTGAGGTCAGGAGTTCAAGGTGGCCAATATGGTGAAACGCCGTCTCTACTAAAAATACAAAAATTAGCTGGGCGTGCTGGTGCATGCCTGTAATCTCATTTACTCAGGAGGCTGACGCAGGAGAAGCCTTTGAACCTGGGGGGTAGAGGTTGCAGTGAGCTGAGATTGCACCACTGCACTCCAACCTGGGTGACTGAGAGAGGCTAGAAGCCACAAGACAAAAACAGGATAATATAATACATAAATAGGAGGATTCGAAAAGGAGCTATATAGACATGATAGAAAGTAAAATATGGCCATTATGGGGCAATATCCCTCAAATAATGAGTCTAAATGTAGCTTAGACGCAGCTGAAAAGAGTATTATTTAAGAAGGGGAAAGATCTCAGGAAATTATTCAGGATGTAGCATAGAGAGATAAGGAGAAAGAAAATATGAAAACAAGTCAAGAGATGTGAAGCAGAGATTAAAAAGCATACTGAGGCTCCAGAAGAAAAAATGAAAAATGTGTACACCCAGACATCAACATAGTGAAATAGCAGAACACGAAAGTCAAAGCAGAAATAAAAAAAGCTGCCAAGGATAAAATATTGATTATCTATGGGGAATGACAAGCAACTAATAACAAGGTTCTTTTCAGAAATAATAGATGCCAGAAGATAATAGAATGATGAATATATAAGACTGAGGGAAAATAAGAGTTCACCTAGAATTTTACACCCAAATTACCAATCAGGAGAGAGGATGATGAAATAGAGACATCTAACAGTATATGAAGATTGGGAGAGTTTCCTACTCACAGACCCTGCTAAAAGGAATGTCTAAAAGATATTTACTTCATGGTAAAGCACAGTACAGAAGGAAAGAATAGTATGTAAGGAGCATTTGGTGCGGAAAATTGATGTTTGTGTATTAGGTTTCTCTATAGAAACCTATAGGCTATGTTTATGAGGATATATATATATATATATATATATATACACATGTGTATTTCTTATATATATTTAATTTTACTTTAAGTTCTGAGATACACGTGCTAAACGTGCAGATTTGTCACATAGGTATACATGTGTCATGATGGTTTCCTGCACCTATCCACCCATCATGTAGGTTTTTTTTCTAAATTTATTTATTATACTTTAAGTTCTGGGGTACAGGTGCAGATCGTGCAGGTTTGTTACATATGTATACACGTGCCATGATGGTGGTTTGCTGCATCCATTGCCCTGTCATCTACATTAGGTATTTTTCCTAATGCTATCCCTCCCCAATCCCCCCATCCCCTCCTATTTCTCCCCTAACCCCCCAGAATGATGGTTTCCAGGTTCATTTGTATCTCTGCAAAGGACATGAAATCATCCTTTTTTATGGCTGCATAGTATTCCATGGTGTATATGTGCCACATTTTCTTTATCTAGTCTATCATTGATGGGCATTTGTGTTGGTTCCAAGTCTTTGCCATTGTAAATAGTGCTGCAATAAACATACGTGTGCATGTGTCTTCATAATAGAATGATTTATAATCCTTTGGGTATATGCCCAGTAATGGGATTGCTGGATCAAATGGTATTTCTGGTTCTAGATCCTTGAGGAATCACCGCACTGTCTTCCACAATGGTTGAATTAATTTACACTCCCATCAACAGTGTAATTTACTTCCCTACCAATAGTCTGGGGCCTTTCCAGCATCTGTTTTTTCTTTTTAATAATAGCCATTCTGACTAGTGGGAGATGGTATCTCATTGTGGTTTTGATTTACATTTCCCTGATCATTAGAGATGCTGAGCATTTATTCATATGTTTGTTGGCTGCTTGTATGTCTTCTTTTGAGAAGTGTCTGTTCATGTTGTTTGCCAATTTTTAATGAGTTATTTGTTTTTTGCTTGTTGAATTAAGTTCCTTATAGATTCTGGACGTTAGACCTTTATTGGATACATAGTTTGCAAATATTTTCTCCCATTCTGTAGGTTGCCAATTTATTCTGTTGATAGTTTCTTTTGCTATGCAGAAGCACCTTAGTTTAATTAGGTCCCACTTGTCACTGTTTTTATCAATGGCTTTTAAGACTTATTCATAAATTATTTCCCAACTTGTTTCCAAAACATAATTCTTATCCAGAATGGTGTTTCCTAGGTTTTCTTCTAGGATTCTTATGGTTTGAGGTCTTATATTTAAATCTTTCACCCATCTTGAGTTAATTTTTGTGTATAGTGGAAGATAGGGTTCCAGTTTTAATCTTCTGCATATGGCTAGCCAGTTATCACAGCACCATTTATTGAATAGGGAGTTCTTTTCCCATTGCTTATTTTTGTCAACTTTGTCAAAGATCACATGACTGCAGATATGCATCTTTATTTCTGGGGTCTCCATTCTGTTTCATTTGGTCTATGTATCTGCTTTTTGTGCCAGTACCATGCTCTTTAGGTTACTGTGCCTTATAGTACAGTTTGAAGTCAGATAATGTGATGCCTCTGGCTTTGCTCTTTTTGCTTGAAGTTGCTTACGCTACTTGGGCTCTTTTGTGAGCCCATATGAATTTTAGAATAGTGTTTTCTAGTTCTGTGAACAATGATATTCATAGCTTGATAGGTGTAATGTAGAATTTGTGGATTGCTTTAGGCACTATGGCCATTTAAAAAATATTGGTACTTGTAATCCATGAGCTATTTTTTTTTAAATCACATTTGTAATTACTTCATTAAAGTCTTGAAGCCCTCCAAATTATCCAGGAGGGTTGGAATCAACTTCTTCCAAATTCATGTTACTGTTGACATTTTGGCTTCCTCTCATCAATTATGAATGTTCTTAATGACATCTAGAATGGTGAATCCTTTCCAGAAAGTTATGAATATATTTTGCCCAGAACCATAAGAGGAATCATTATCTATGTCAGTTATGGCATTATTAAATGTATTTTTTAAATAATAAGGCTTAAAAGTTGAAATCTCTCTTTGATCCATGGGATGCAGAATAGATATTGTGTTAGCAGGCATCAAAACAAAAGTCCTCTCCTTGTCCATGTCCAGCAGAGTTCTTGGGTCACCAGGTACATTGTCAATGGGGAGTAATATTTTGAGAGACATCTTTTTTCTGGCTAGTAGGTCTCAACAGTGGGTTTAACATTTTCAATTAACCTTGTTATAACCAGATGTGCTATCACCTAGGCTTTACTATTCTATGTATAGAGCACAGGCAGAGTAGATTTAGAATCATTCTCAGGAACCCTAGGACTTTTGAAATGGCAAATGAACACTGGCCTCAAATTAATGTCACTAGCTGCGTTATCCCCTAATAAGGAGAGTCAGCTTTGAAGTTTTGAATTGAGACACTGACATTTTCTCTGTACCTATGAAAGTCCTAGGGGGCATCTTCTTCCAACAGAAGGCTATTTCTCCATTGAAAATCTGTTGTTTTGTATAGTCACAAAGCTTCTTAGCTAAATCTTCTGGATATTTCATCAAGCTTTTTAGCTAGATCTGGATAATTTTTGCTGCTTTGACATCAGCACTTGCTTTACTTGGTTTACTTTACACTTCTTTTATATTATGGAGATGACTTCTTTCCTTAAATCTCTTCAACCAGCCTCTGCTAGCTTCCAACTTTTTCCTGCAGATTTTTTTTTCACCCCTTTCTGGATTCACAGAAGTAACAAGAGTTAGGACCTTCCACTGGGTTAGGCTTTGGCTCAAGAGAATGTTGTGGCTGGTTTGATTCCTTAGCCAAACAAATCATGAAAACTTTCTTCACATAAGCATTAAGGCTGTTTTGCTTTCTTGTCATTCATGTGTTTACTGGAGTGGCACTTTTCATTTCCTCAAGGATGTTTTCTTCACCTCACAACTTGGCTGTTTGGTGCAAGAGGCCTAGGATGTGGTCTGTCTTGGCTTTCAGTATGTCTTCCTCACTAAGCATAATCATTTCTACCCTTTGATTTAAAGTCAGAGTTGTGACTGTTCTTTTCACTTGAACACTTAAGAGGCCATATAGGGTTGTTAATCGACCTCATTTCAATATTCTTGTGTCTCAGGGAATAGGGAGGCTCAAGGAGAGGGAGAGAGACAGGGGAATGGCTGGTCAGTGGAACAGTAAGAACACAGACATTTGTGTTGAATAGGTTTGTCATCCTTTATAGGTGTGGTTCATGGTACCCCAAAACATTTACAATGGTAACATCAAAGGTCACTGATTACAGATCAGCATAACAGATATAAAAGTAATGAAAAAGTTTGAAATAGCGCAAGAATGATTAAAATGTGTCATAGAGACACACAGTGAGTACATGCTCTTGGAAAAAGGGCGTGAATAAATCTTCTTAAGGAAGGATCGCCACAAACCTTCAATTTATCAAAAACACAACATCTGCAAAGTGTAATAAAGTGCAGTGCAATAAGACATGCATGTTTGTATTTTAAAATATACAAAACAATACACAATCTTGCATATATTTACTAAAAATATATAAAAATATAAAAATGGAACATATCTTTAAGATAATGATTGTCCTTGTGGAAAAATAAGGAATGAGACAGGAGAGAGATACTAAGCTTGAAATGTATGTGTAATAGTATTTTATGTAGAAAAATCCAGAGAAAACATGGAAAAATGACAAAATTCATTAATGATCTGTGCTGGACACTTGGCTATTTTAATGCATTACATTTCTGTATGTTTGAAATACTTTATAGCGGTATTTCAAAGCTCTAGAGTTATTCTCTTGTGCTATTACGTTTGGGAATGGACAGAATAGATGACTCTCTGTCACCTTCCAGTTCGACTTTTGGTCAAGTCAATAAATTACTTGAAAAGCGCCTTGATGAAGCTTATGTAGACCCAAGCCTCTTTGTGTTTCTGGAGAAGTTAATAAGAATTGGGCCACAAAACTGCTGAAGACTTAAAGGGAGCAATTTTATCTTGGGCTGTCACATTGAGTAAGTGGCTTCTGTTCGGGCCATCTGTTCTAGGCAGAGTGCACCACATCCCATCCTGTATGCCTGGCAGGGTCTCATTCCCATCATTATCCTTCCAAGAGCTCTAGACTGGAATTTAAAAAATTTCACATTGACACATGGGGGAAATTGTTGATGGGAGAAAGTCTCTAGATGACACGTTTTCACCCCTGGCATTTTTCATGGGAGAGGGAAGTGGTGTGTAAAAGTATAATTAGATGATTCTTCAGAGTTTTTCCCAATTGAGCGCTGTGGGTAGGGCCTCCTGCAACCCCAGCAGACCTATCACCCATTTCTTGCCAATGTGTTCCTTTCAATTATTCTTAATATCACATCCAGAATTAGAGATGGAAGAAATAATTGGGTCAGCTCATCTTTGCTTTGCCAAGGCAGGTGTTTTCTGACATGTTTCCTGTGGTAGTGCCCAGTTGTTAATAATATGCCTGTGCACTGTGCAATTATTCTGATAGTAGAGGGAAGATGATAATCGGAGCCTGTTCCACGCTACAAGGACCGTTTCACCACAGCCCTTCTATGCAGCATTATTGGGGGGAAGTCACTGATTTCCACATCTGCATTGAAAACCTTTGACAGAAACTCCCTTGCAAATCAGGAGTGAGAAGGAATGGAATGTTTTGGGTGATAAGAACAGCTTCATATCACCTTGTTTTTAGTGTCTTAGTTCTAGCTAGATACAGTCTAGCCACAGGAAGCATATAATCACAGTCTTAGATATTTTAGGACAGCTTTGGTTAGACAGATGAATCCTGTGGTCCTCCTAGCACTTGGCAGATGATGGTCATTGTAACTATAATTCCTTCAGCAACGGAACCAGCCTCTTTTAGCTATGAGTCATGTGGCTCTTAGTGCCTGTACTTATTTTTATTGTGGCATATATGATTTTGTGTTGTAATGACCTGTTTATCTCTCCCACTATATAGAGCTCTTTGAGAATAAAGATCGTATCTTTTTTGCCCTTCTTTCCTCAGGATCCCAGCATAGTATATGATACGTAATTTGTGTTTTGTGAATATTTTTGAGTGGATGAATTAAGTCTTGGTCTTAGGCTGTCATGAAAGAGAGGTGGTTATGATGCTCCAATTATAGGGGTGCCATGGTTAGGTGGCATAGTTAGTGCTGGCAGATTACTCAGTTCATTCAGTAAGAATTTGAGTGTTTTTGAGCCAGGAAGGCATGATGTTAGAGGTCATATGCAGTCCAAGAGAGAAGATATATTTCCTGTCCCACAGGAGCAGGGGAAATAAGATAGAATTCAAATAATTAATGAGATAGGATGCTAATTGGGAATGTTGACAAAAACATTTAAATGGGCTAGAAGTTGACTGTTTTGGCTAGTTTAAAATAAATTGGTACTATCTGGTTGGGGAAAACCTATTCTGTTGGAGTTTTAGGAAGACAGTAAGTAGTATCCCATTTCCCCTGTTCCCACTTTGAAAAATATTTTTAATATGTGCCTCCTGAGAACAAGAACACTTTCCTATATGGCCATAACACAATTATTAAACCCAAGAAATTTAAAATGGATTCTAGGCTCTTTCAGTAGACAGACCTGGGGGGAAAAATGTGTATTTCTCTCTAATTAAAGTAGAATCTCATCCAGTTCTTCCTCACTCTCTCATGTTCTATGTTTGCATCTCTCTTGTCCTTTTTGATAACTTGTTAAATCAATACATTTATGCATTTTTTCTATCTTTAAATACATGCAAATGCTTTCAGGATTTTAGTACTAATATACTACCAATAACAAACCTACTGAATAAAGTTCAAGAATTTTTTGGTAGTTCTTTTTGCTCCTAAAATATATCCTATGAAATGTATGTAATCAGATGATTGTGCTAAAACACTACCTGAATTCTTTTTTTTTCTCTATGTGGTATTGATATCAAGCTGATATACAATTATATTAATTTGTTTCTGCTTCCCTTACATTTTAGGATTTTTCATCTTGTTTAACATTAATTTTGAAAATGAAAACCAACTACATGTTTCAAGTCAAAACTACACAAAAGATATGTTCAGAGAAGTCTCTCTGTCATCTTTTTTCTTTCTACCTCCATTTCTACCCTTCCCATAGATGATTTTTTATTAGATTCTAGGTAATCCTTATGTTTATGATAAATGAAGTAAATATGTGTCTGTTCTTCCCCTTTGTTCTCAAGCAAGAAGTAGCATGCTCAATAACTCTTTGGAACTTTGATTTTTAAAATTAACAACGCATCCTGGAAGTTATTCCATGTCACTCTATAGAAAGCATTCTCATTCTTTCTTTAAATCACTACACATTACTCTGGTGTGTGGATGTACCACAAGTACACAATTCATCTACACATGGCCATTTGGGCTGTTTCCAACAAACAACACAGCAATGAATAACTTCCGCATATGCTGTTTCATATTTGTAGAGGTGGTTTCTCAAGGTAAATTCTAGAAGTGAGATTTCTGGGTAATGAATTACCCACTTGCATTCGGAGTCAATTTGAAACAGAGAAGTCAAGCAGGTGGAGAGGAGAATGTCATCTGGTAAAGGTGGCTCTGATGCTTCCTATCCTAAATCCCTGGAGCAGTCTTTACCACCCAGTGCAGGCCATTCTAGAAAACTGTGGGCAGACTCTCGATGGGCAGAGCTCCTCCTGCCAAGCTTATGGCCTTGTCCATGGGAGACTGAAATACTTACACTCTGAAGGAAGGCAGATGCCAAGGGATATAAAAGAGATAAAGCCACAAGGTATAAGTATCTCAACTCCACCAGTCAGAGAAATCTCTCCTTGGGGAGAAAAAAGTAAGGAGCAGAGAGAGGCCAGGAGTGTCACTCTAATTTACGACCTTCTATGTGGAAACATGAAGATGAAGGAAAATGTGTCCCCTTTCCCCAATGCCCTGTAGCCACTAGTATCAGGCTCTTTAGTGGACTCTGGTGGGGTGGGTAAGGGCTTAGAAGGTCTAAAGAATGAAGAAAAATGAAAGAGTAAAACCAAATAAAACCTAGAAACCTTGGAGTTTATTAATCACATATTTAGTTGAATGGCCTAAAAAACTGTACCAGCTTCCCTCTGCTTGGTATAATTTAAAATTAAAATTAAGTTTAAAAATTAATTTAAAATGTAAATTAAAAATTCTGGCACCTCTCTGCCATGATAGAAGGTGTAGGGAGGGGATTGTGTGCACCGTGTGGACAGGACTATGCTGGAGGTTGTGTTCATTGCTCTCATGCCATGTGATTGGCGGGACGTCAGGGAGGATCGTTGTGTTACACACTTGGTTCTGCTGAAAATGTCCTGAGTAGGTGTGGTGACTCTAAGAGGTAGAGAGGCACAGATCATTCTTCTCACCTATAAAGTATTGCAGAGGCATTCGGAATAGGAGAGGTGCATTTGTTGTTTAAATTTTCCAGAGGCTGTTTGGCCAATAGCTATGCATTTAAATATTTTATATAAAAGGAGAGCAGTGCATTGAGTTGTCAAACTGGTAAATTCAGGAATACCAGACTCAAAAAAAAAAAAGCTTAAAGAAAATATTTCCATATTGTCCTTAGAATATTAAAAATTAAACATGTTCAATCATATTTTGTTGCAAGCATATAAAATTCATACTCAGAACCTGATGATGGAAAGATTTTGGATTTCTCTGAAGTTTCACTTATTTTCAAATATATAATTTTTTCTGCTTACCTTGTGAAAGTTGAAACCCTAGAGAGATGCTTAATAGAGAAAGTGTGAATTCTTCACAGTCTTAGGCCTTACGGATAACTTTTTTTATGTAGTTTGGTATAGAGCCTTCCAGCATTTTCCCTTTCCATCTCTGCGATAGCAAGTATTGCACTTTGTGCGGGGAAAATTCAATTATATTTTTTTGCAACTCACATTTTTTTCAATTTCTAGGTTCTGGATACTTTTGTAGCAGATATACACAGCCTGGGAGCCTAGACCACCTCCTTCTCCCAGAAGCTCCCTTGCATGCTCCTTGTCCTAGCTTACATTGGTGTTAGGCGATTCTTTATGTTTTTATATAACCTCCCCTGCAGAAAGAGTTGATTCATTCATGCTGTGTGAATCAGTGTCTTTCCTTGGCATATTTCAAATTGAAATGAGGAAGACATTTCCCTTTGAAGGTGATATGAGGACATTTGGCTTAGGTACTCTCAGAATGGAGGAAGCCAACATAAAGCCAATGGCAGAAACACAAAGGGGGTGTTGGAAAGGAGAGTCCCAGTAGTGTCTTAGCCCCTGGGTTGAGCTGTTCTTTTCTTACAGTGTAGTTGATCAGTCACGTTCTACTTCCTTGATTTGGAGGAGCCAATAGCTTTTCTTCTTTTCTTCCTAACCTAGTTTAAATTATATTTCTCACTGCTTATATTAAAACATGTCTTCATTCATACATCTTGCTATGCTAATATATCAATATTGTCCATTTTATTGGGTATATTATATTTTATTAATATATGAACTCATATTTTAAAACTTATATTTATAATCATTTGTATTATTTTGAAGCTTTGACTTTAGACAATGCTGCAATGAGCATTCTTTTATACTTGCATAGTTGTTGAATATCTCTAGAGAAAAATCATAGTAGAAAAACAGAAAAGGCTTAGACGTTTTAAATTTTAGTAGATTATATCAAACGACCATCTCCAAAATTGTACTAATACTCTCCAAGATAGTGGCAGATAGTGTGGATTTCCTTACAGCTAGATGTTGCCAATAGTTTAAATCTTTGCAAATGCAATAGGAGAACAATAATTTCTAGTTTTAACTTGCATTTTAAAATTATTCCTGTGGAGGAGCACCTTTAACATGCTTATTACATATAGTAGGACAAAGATGATGATTAGAGTGGAATTCTTATTGGAAATAATACAAATCAGATTAGAGTGGAACACTATGTGAAAAATGCTAAAAGAAAAACTATCAGCTGATAATTCAATACCCACTGAAATCATTCTTCAAAAATGGAGGTCAAATAAAGGCTTTTGTTGACATATGAAAGTTGAAAGAATTCATCATCCTCAGAGCTCTACTATCAGAAATGCTGCAGAAAGTCCTATGGGAAGAAGGAAAAATGACACCAGAGGGAAATCTGGATCTACATAAAGGAATGAAATGCACCAAAAAAAGTAACTGCATAGATAGGTATAGAATACTTTTTAAAAATAATTATTCAAATCTCACTAGAAGATACTTGTGGACTTTCCTGATAGCTTTCTATTATTGTTTCTAAACAACAAATTGTTTAAAGCAAAAAATAATAATTATATTGTGGGATTCTAACATGTAGAATTAAAATATGTGACAATAATCATACAAATGTCATAAATATGATAATAGTACAAATATCATAAAAGAGGAAACAGAAATATACTATTATAAGATTCTTATGCTATAGCCAAAGTGGTAGAATATCATTTGAACACAGACTGTGAGAAGTAAAACATGCATACTATTTGCCCTGGAGCAATCTCTAAAATGATGTCAAAAGGATTAGAGCTGAAAAGCCAACAAGGCAGAAAAAATGGAGCCATAAAAATACTCCATTAGTCCAAAAGAAAGCAGGAAAAAAGGAGCAAAGAACAGATGTGACAGAAAACAAATGGCAAGATAATAGATTTAAACTAAGTGATATCAATAGTCACATTACATGTTATTAAACACTAAAAGGCAGAGAATGTCATATTGGATAAAAATGGAAGATCAATCTATGTAAACACTTTAAATACAAAGATATGTTAGTAAAAGGATGGGAAGATATATAATGTTAATATTAATCAAAAGAAAGTTAAGGTGGTAATATTATATCACATAAAGTAGATTTTATAGCAAAGAATATTACCAGGGATAAAAAGAACCATTTCATAATGATAAAATTAAGAGAACATAACAACCCTAAATAATAATGCAATTAATAACAGAGTTTCAAAATATCTGAAGCAAAAGCTGAAATAATTCTAAGGAGAAATAGATATTTACACAATTGCAATCACCGATTAAAAAGCCCTTCTATTAATAACAGTAGAATAAGTAGATGGAAAATCAACTGGAATATGAATTATGTGAACCATGCTATCAGCCAACTGGACCTAATTGACAGCTATAGAATACTTCATCAGACAAAAGTAGAAAATACACATTCTGGTCAAGGGTATACAGAACATTTATTAAAATAGACTGTATTCTAGGCCATAACGAATAAATTTTAAAGGACTCATAAAATTTGTTTTCTTATTGTAATGGACTTATGTTAGAAATAATAATAGAAAGATATCAGGAAAGTCCACAAGTATCTGGAAACTAAATAAACCCCATCTAAATAACTCATGTATCAAAAGAGAAATTTGTACTTTAAATTGAATAAAAATATAAATATAATGTATCAGTATCAATGGGATGCAGCTAAAACAGTATTTGGAGGAACATCTATAACACTAAATGGCCTGTAGTAACAAAGAAGAAAGATTTTAACTCAATGTTATAAATGTCCAACTTAAGAAACTAGAGAAAGAGCAGCAGATTAAACCCAGAGTAAGTTTATGACATGAAATAATAAATATTAGAACAGAATTCAATTAAATAGAAAGAAGTAAGAAAAACAATATAACATAGTTCATTATTTAAGAAGATTAATAAAATTGGTAAACCTCTAGTCAGACTGGTCAGGAATAAAACATAGGAGGTAAAAATGATCAATATTCAGATAATTAGAGAAATGACATTACTTCTAATTCTACAGATACTAAAAGGATAATGTGGAAATGTTTGAACAACTTTATGCCAACAAATGTGATGATTTAAGTGAAATGGGAAAATTTCTTGAATGACCAAAACTCTCAAATCTCACTCAGAAAGAAACTGAATTTGAATAGCTCTATATCTATTGAAGAACCTGAATTTATAGTTGAAAGCCTTCCCACAAAGAAAACCCAGGCCTTGATGGTTTCACTGATGAATTCTCCTAAACATTTAAGGAAGAAATAATATTACGGCTATGCAAACACTTCCAGAAAATTAAACAGGACAAAATACTTTCTAACTCTGTAATTTCCAAAATACTTACAGACTAATGTGTCCTATGAAAATAGATGCAAAAATTCTCAACAAAATATTAGCAATTTGAATCCAACAATATATAATTAGGATAATACAGCATGAGCAAGTAAGGTTTGGTTTGGAGATGCAAGGTTGATTTAACATTTGGGAACAAATTGATGTAATTTACCATATTAACAGACTGAAAAAGAAAAAGCCTTATGAGCTCAATAGACTCAGAAAAAGCATTTGAAAAAAATTCAACATTCATTACTGTTAAAAACTTTCAGCAAATTAGGAACAGAAGAGACCTTCTTCAAGTTGATAAAAGTCATCTACCAAAAACCCATAGCCAACATCATACTTAACTATAGAATATCAAATGCAGCCTTCCTCAGATAAGAAACAAGAGAAGAATGCCTGCTTTTTACCACCTCTATTCAACTGACCAGTGTAATAAGGCACACTTTCTCTCTCTTACCCCTGCCAAAACAAGGGCATCCAGACTGGAATAAAAGAGGTAAAATTGTCTCTATTCACTGATGACATATTTATGTATAAAAGTTAATGGATCTTCAAAAGTATTTTTAGAACTACCAAGTGAGGTTGGCAAGGTTGCAGGATACAAGCTCAACATACAGAAATAAATTGTAGTACCATAAACTAGGAACAAACAGAAATTTAAAGGAAATAAAACAATGCCATTTTCAATGGCAGACAAATATAAAATACTTTGGGATAAATCTGACAAAAATGTATAAGGTCTGTACAATAAAAAAAAAAACATGCTGAGAGAAATTGTAAAAGACCTAAATACATAGAAAGTTATACTGTGTTCATATAATAATATTGAGAAGAATCAATATTATTCAGATGTCAGTTATTCCCCAAGTGACCTAGAGTTAATGCAATCCCAATTAAAACTCCATTAGACATTTTTTTTTGGTAGACCTTGATAACTTTATTCAACACAATCCCAATTAAAATGTCAGTAGGCTTTTTTCCCCATAGAACTAATGTGTGGACCTCAAATTCATTCAGAGATGCAAGATATCTAGCATAATTAAAAGAGCTTTATTATATTAAAGAAAATAGTTGTAGGATTTACACTACTGAGTTCAAGACTTACATTAAAGCTATAGTAATTAAGACAGTATGATATTGGCTTCAAAATGGACAAGTAGTCAATGGAACAGAGTCCAGTAATGACACAGGTACATGTAGTCAATTTATTTTTAACAAAGGTATAAAGACAATTAAGTGTAGGAAAGACAATCTTTTCAGCAAATGCTATTGAAATAATTGTATATTCCTATTTTAAAAATTAATTTTGATTCCTATCTTATACCTGTACAAAATTAACTCAAAATGTATCATAGATCTAATTGTAAAAGTTTAAATTATAAAACTTCTAGAAGAATATATAGGAGAAAATATTTGTGACTTTGGATAGGGCAAGGATTTCTTAGGAATGATATCAAAAGCACAATTCTTTAAAAAAGATAAATTAGACTTTGTCAAAATTAAGACCATCTGCTCTTTGATAGATACTCAAGGGAGTGAAACTACAAGCTACTGACTGAGAAAATATTTGCAAATAAATACATCTGATAAAAGATTTATGTCCAGGATATGTTATTAAAACTCAATAACCACAACAAAAAAAAGTCTGATAAAAATGGGCAAAAGATATGAATAGATATTTCACTGAAGAAAATATATGAATGGCAAATAAGAATAGACTCTTAATATTATTATCACTCAGTTAAATGCAAATTAAAACTACAATGATGGCTGGGAATGGTGGCTCATACCTATAATTCCAACACTTTGAGAGGTAGAGGTGGGTGGATCACCCGAGGTCGGGAATTTGAGACCGGCCTGACCAATATGAAAAAACCCTGTCTCTACTAAAAATACAAGGATTAGCTGGACATGGTGGTGCATGCCTGTAATTCCAGCTACTCAGGAGGCTGAGGCAGGAGAATTGCTTGAACCTGGGAGGTAGAGATTGTGTTGAGCAGAGATTGCACCATTGCAATCCAGCCTGGGCAACAAAAGCAAAACTCCGTCCCAAAACAAAACAAAACAAAACAACAACAGCAAACTACAATGAGATGCTAATATCCAAAGTTTTTTTTTTTTTTTTTTTTTTTTTTAACTGACCTTAGCAAATGTTGACAAGGATGTAGAGCAACTGGAACTCTGATACACTGTTGTCAAGAAAGTGAAATGGTACAACTACTTTGAAAATAGTTTAGCAATTCCTTTAATCATATACTTGTGATCCAGGAATTTATCCAAGGGAAATGAAAACAGCTGTTCATACAAAGGCTTGTACACAAATATTTATAGCAACTTTATTTGTAACGGCCAAAAGCCAGAAGTAATCAATGACAATCAACAGATAAGTAGATAATTGTGGTATGTTCATACAAGGAAATAAGAGTCACCAACACAAGTAATGAGCTATTGATATATGTAACAACATGGATGAATCTCAAAATAATTAGGCTAAGTGATAGAAGGTAGATTAAAAAAATTAGCATAATACTGTGTCTTTGTTTCTGCTGCCTTAACAAAGTACCATAAACTGGGTACTTTATAAACAGGAGAAATTTCTTACAGTTCTGAAGGCTGGAAGTCCCAGATCAGGGCGTCAGCATTGTAGGGTTCTTGTGAGGGCTCCATTCCAGGTTGCAGACTGCTGACTTCTCACCGTAACCTCACAGAATGGAATGAATGAGTTAGCTCTCTGAGGTTTCTTGTATAATGGGTGCTAATCCTATTAATTATGTCTCTGTCTTCATGACCTAGTCACCCCTTAAAGGCTGTACCTCCTAATACCATTAAAAAGGAGGTTGGGATTTCAACATATGAATTTGGAAGTTGGGGAGACACAAGCATTCAATCCATAGCAGTATGATTCTCTTCATATAAATTCCTAGAAAATGAAAACTAATCTATAGTAACAGAAGGCAGATCAGTAGTTTCAGGGAATGTGGGTGAGTTGGAGATGGCAGATAGGGCAGAATAGAGGGAGGGATTATGAAGGAGTACAAGGAAACTTTTGTCATGTGGGATAGATAAATGATCTCAATTACCTTGTTGGTTTCATGGGGTATACAAAGCTTATGAAAGTGAACTGTTTAAGTATTTATGGTTTACTGCATGTACCTCAGGAAAAAGGTCAAAAGAACTGACACCAAAGAAACCAACATTCACCACTGGTGCAGTGCTCTAGAACATGGGCATTGGAGGTGGACACACCTGGGTGTGACATTAGTAGTGTCCACACCGTGGACACTACTTTTTCCGTGTCTCTATTTCTTCATTATAGAGGCTCATACTGATGAATTAATATTATATTCTGCATACAAAATGGGGATAATAATGCCTCTTCAACAGGGTTGTGGTGAGGATCAGATGCTCTAATACGTGTAAATAGCGTGCATCATAGTAACTACTCAATCTTCAGTCGTTTTTGTTATTATTAGCACATGTTTGGAAAATGAAGGGATAATTCTTATGAAGTGTGCTTTTGGCTCAATGGGAGACTAGTTCAGTGTGTCAAATGCAAATGAAAAGACCCATGAGGTTGGTTTCTCACTTTAAGTGATCTTGCCACATTCTTAAATTGAGCCTGTTCACTTCTGCTCAGCAACAAGAATGCAAATGTGCCTTGAAGCTTTGTTTGCAGAAAAATATGACATTATTCTTATAACAGGCAGGAACAATTCCCTCTGGAATCTCTGCATTGCTGCCTCTGTCTCTAAGATTTCAGGAACATAAGTTGTAAACAAGCATCTCTCTGTGGCTAATTCCAGTCAGTTGAAAATGAGGCCAGCTTCTAGATACTAGGCTGGAGACCACGATTCCCCCATTGCACTAATCCTGCCTTGTCCCGAAAGCAACATCCTGTAAGAATGGGTTTGTGGATTTGTGAAAGCAGCATTTAATACAGAGAGACACCTGTTAGTTTAAGCCCAACTTACTGAGTCCTTGTGAAGGCTGCCTGTACTTTTACATTTTAGAAATTGCAGTGTTTTGATGTTGTGCTGGATTTGTAGGAATGATGGTAATATATCACTGAATACTATTTATCTTGGGTATGTTGTAATCAGATTTTGATCCTAATGCCAAACTGCTATAAAGGAGGGGGTAAACCTTTACTATTTTTATGACTGATGGAGCTGTCTTTGCATGGTTGTTTACAAATTATTCTATAATATAATGCCTTCAATCAGAGTGTTTTTAAGATCAGTCGGCAGAATTTTGTAATGCTCCCATCAATTGGAACTCTTGCATTATTTTCCACAGATAATTGGACCAGTGGCACATATGAGAGACTTCTTAGTCCACATCAAGTTGCCAATGATTTGACTGTGTCAGTTACAAGGAGACTTCGTGCTCTCTGGGATGACTAGACTGAGGGCCCTGTGAGAATAAGAACCAGGCTTGACTGTTTATGATCCTATCCATAGCAACAAGCCCAGACCTTGGCTTTTTCTCAGTACTAAATCAATATCTATTCAGTGGCTGATTGATTGCTGGAGTGCTACTCTCTCAACCATTAGGAAAAAACCCTATCTCTGTATCATCTGTCTACCCACCCATCTATTATATCCTTTCCCCTGTTAAAAATATTTTTTCTGTATTCTTGCATTTAATTCTAACAACTCTGTGAGGGAGACTATTATTATCCACCTCTTACAGATAAGGAAACCGAGACACAGAGAGGTTAAGCAATTGCTTGAGGTCACACAGCTGGTGAGTTCGGGAGCTTGTGTAACCTTATTTTCTATGCCTCAACCTCATTGATTTTTTACAAGGACAGTCTTTTCTGTAAGTCCAGGTCTTTGCAATGTGGGAAAAATTGGAATAGGATAGATTTTCTCTTTCATATTTTTCCTAACCTCATGATTCTAATCCAAGTTGAAGACAGAAAAGGTGAAGGCCCAAAGAAATTCAACTGTGTGTGTTTGCATGTGTATATATATGCACGTGTGCTTGTGTGTGTATGCATAAGGGCATGTGTGTGTGCCCTACCTGTGCATAATGGAGAGAGGGCAGAGAGAACCAGCAAGCACAACCTCAGAACCCAGTGAAAATTTGTAATGACTCTGTCTGGAAACAAAAGAATAAGACCTTTCTGCATTTAAAAAATTCTGTTCACGTATTTTAGGTGATGGCATTCCCCTGAAGAAGATTAAAAATATAACATAGCTAAAAATTCTCTTGAAACTGAGAAAAACTGTTTAACATTTAATAACAAATTTTGACCCTTAAGCATTAAAGTATCTATCAGTGACTATACATACGCAATCTGATTTTGTTTTTCTGTAGAATTACTCATGGTGACATTTGGATTTTAAGGGAAAATAATTAGGAGGAAAGCAGAAATGGGATCCCTGATCCATGTTCTACTTTTTGAAACTTCTGTGGGTAAATTTTCCTTAACAAAGATGGTTTGGTTTTGCGGATGGCATTATTTCAGTAATGAATAATTCAGAGAAGCAGTCAGTGACTGTTAGCTGAAGACAGGAAACATATCTTTGAATTCTTGTTCATTTTATGGGCCTTTGGAAGCAGCCACCTATCTATATAAAGCTTTCCAAGGGAAAAATGGGCACCATTCTTAAGCTAATGGGAAATAATGGTGTGATCAGTGAAGCTCTTTGCTTGGAAGCCACCAATAGAGCTGAGCCACCTGAACCTCTCCACTTCACTGCTCTGGTGTCTGGACTATTATCAAAGAAAGGATATCCAAATGGCAGCTTTTACAGGGGAAATCAACAATCCACCTGAAGCCGTGCTAGTCTCTGGTGTGTGGATCTAGAAGGAGCACACAACTGAAAACTGATAAAGGATCATTTCATCCAGCATACCAGGGAAGTGCAAATTCTGCCTTGCTCTGCTGTTTCCCAGTTTCTCCATGTCCAGGATGAAAATACTTTTGCTTTCCAGATTCTGAAACTGTTAGGCAACTGTGCTTGCTGGAGGAGAGCTGATGGGGAATTGTGTGTCATCAATCAAGAGGCTTAACTATCCTCTCTATTAATTCGGGGACAGAACACTGTTTCTATTTAACTGCCCCCTACCCCAGTTGGTGCAACACCCTTTTCAAGGATTTTTCTTGCATTTTGTTGAACACACACATAGGAGCAGATATGCCTATGCACAGATGAATGTGTAGAAGTGAATCAAATGAACGAGAGTCTTTCTTTCCACATGCCCACTGCCTCCACCTTTGCCAGCAATTCCTGATGACTTGACAGGGGCTTTTGACCACATCATGGGTAATAGTAGGGGACATTCCAGCTCAAACACAAACTCTCCAGTTCCATGTGAAGTATACATTTCTGCGACTGTGTTGGTTATTTTGTGTCAACTTGGCTGCTTTAAGAACGTCCAGATAGCCGGTAAATTATTATTTCTGGGTATGTCTGTGAGGGCATTTCTGGAAGAGATTAACATTGAAATCAGTAGATTGGGTGAAGGATACCTGCCTTTATCAAGATTAAGAGCGGGGTGGTACCAATCATCCTGAAATACCCCTATTGCTCCATCCTTCTGGCAAACCAGTGTGAGGTCTTCGATATTTTTCAAGTCTCAACGACATATCTTTGACTTGAGGCACCAAGGTATGGCAAGCAATTCCCATTCTTCCCAGGAACAACCCCCATGCCATTTCTTTATCCACTGGTCTGGCCCAGCAGGCCAGTTTTCTTATTGGTTTCTTTTTTTAAATTTTTGTTAAGATTCTTTTTTTGTTTGTTTTTAATTGTACTTTGGGTTCTAGGGTACATGTGCAGATCATGCAGGATTGTTGTGTATGTACACACATGGCAATGTGGTTTGCTGCATCCATCCTCTCATCACCTATATCTAGCATTTCTCCCCATGTTATCCCTTCCCAACCTCCCCACCCCCGCTGTCCCTCCCCTAGCTCTCCCCCAACAGACCCCACTGTGTGATGCTCCCTTCCCTGTGTCCCTGTGTTCTCACTGTTCAACACCCACCTATGAGTGAGAACATGTGGTGTTTGATTTTTATGGACTTCATTTCTATCCCTGCTAAGTCACTTCTTCCGCATACACTTAATTTCATATATATACCTAAATTGTTGGTGATTTTAATTTTCTTCTTTATGCTTTGTGTAATGTACAAGTGTTTTCCAATAAGACATTTACAATTAGAACCTCCTTCAAATTCTCCAAATATTAACCACCAACTACATCCGACCTGTCTTCTATGATTTAACCTAACTTCCCTTTCCACTATGAAGCGTATCCTTTCTTGGGGACCAACTGGATTTTGTATGCCATATCTACCGTAACACTTATTTATTCATTCATTCCTCCATTTGCAGCAATTATTCACTGAGTGCCTCCTATGAGCTGGGCTCTGTTCCAGAACACTGTGTGGCATATATTGTTTACATTTCTGCTTCTCTCCTTGTAAGCCTTGAGTTCCATGTGAAGTATATATTTCTGTAGACTGTGATGGTTAATTTTGTGTTAACTTGGCTGGTTTAAGAACGTCCAGATAGCTGGTAAACCAAACACCTCATGTTCTCACTTGTAAGTGGGAGGTGAACAATGAGAACACATGGACACAGGGAAGGGAACAACACACACTGGGGCCTGTCAGAGGAGTGAGGGGAGGAAGAGCATCAGAATAAATAGCTTATGTATGCAGGGCTTAATACCTAGGTGATAGATTTATAGGTACAGCAAACCACCATGCCACATGTTTGCCTGTGTAACAAACCTGCAGGTCCTGCACATGTACCCCAAAGCTTAAATAAAATTAAAAAAAAAGAATATTTAGAAGAGAAGCCCACTGCTTTTAGAGAATAATTATATGGGTGGCCCACATATGTAGGGAAAGCTTTTAAGTACCATCAGGGATCTCACCCAGACCCAGTTTCAAGGAGCAGCGGAAGGTGGGAAAGGCCCTACCTCGAAGGAACTCATAGTCTAATATAAGTGATTCTTAGTTTCTGGGGTACAATAAGGAACAGATGCCAAAACAGCCAACATGAATCTCTGGGGCAGAGGTACGTGGTTAAAAACACATTTTAAAATGCCCATTTCTTTTTTTCCTCTAAAGTCCTTGTTCTTTACTGGGCAAGGGGTAAGGGAAGCAGACAGACCAGTGGACATAGTAGATGGGTGTGTGAGGACAAAATGCTACCCAAAAGCCAGCCAACCCACACTCCCCTGAAATGGATGCAAATGCATTTCAAACTCTGGGCATTGATTTTACACACAGCCTCTTCCAGGGATAAAAGAAGGGTTTCTTGAAAAGCTTCTTGTTACCCTCAACTATGGAGGCAAGTTCTGAGTTCTGGTTTTCCTAGGACTCTAACTCTAGTGACAAAGATCTCTGGAGTAATCAAGCATGGTGGAGTGGCAGCGTGAGGGTTTCAAAAGGAAAAGTGGAAGAGGAGTCTTGCCCAAGCCCTGTGACAATGCCAGTGCCTGTGTATGGCCTCCTAGCCCAACCAGAAACGGACAGAGAAGGATGCACATGGTGAAAAGATATACAGGTATTTAGAATTAGCCAGCTGGACTCAGTTTAGATGATCCCAGTTTCGTGGGCAACATCCAAAGCATCGTAATCAGGAGCCAGTGGAACACATGCCTTCTCTCCATCAGGCCGAATCAGGGTGTGGACCTTGGCCACGTCAGTGTCATAGAGCTTCCTCACAGCCTGTTTGATCTGGTGCTTGTTGGCTTTAACATCCACAGTGAACTCAAGTGTGTTGTTGTCTTCCATCTTCCTCATGGCAGACTCAGTGGTCAGCAGAGCCTTGATGATAGCGTAGTGGTCAAGCTTGTTTCTCTCGTTTCTCGCTCCTCCGAGGATATTTGGATGGTCTTCAGAGTCGCAGTGTCTTGGGCTGCAGGAAAGTGGGTGGTTTGCGGATCTTCTTCTTTTGTGGCTGTGGACACCTTCAACACCGCCTTCTTGGCCTTTAAAGCCTTCGCTTTGGCTTCGACTTTCGGAGGGACAGGAGCTTCCTTCTTTGCTTTTGGCGCCATCTTGTGAAAAGGGCTAAAATGCCCATTTTCAATACAATCTGCAGAAGGTGAAGTTCTGCCAAGTGTCAGTTAATGATATTCATAGAAAAGCATGCAGGAGCAATTGGTGATAAGATGTGTCATTCCTGGCATGGAAGGGAAAGAGAACATGAGAACTGATTAGACGATAGCATCCATTTGCAGTTGGGACAAGAGGAAAATCCTATTTTGAAAACCTTAGTAGTTTATGACAAAAACAAAACCATCTCTGGGAGAGATGTTCTCTTCGTTTTGGGGGTCCCTTTAGTGAGCCCCTTTGGTCATGCAGATGGAAGTTAAGGACCTGCCTCTTGCTACTGGGAGCACCTTTCTCATATATTAAATTTGGGATTTTTGTAGACTTTAAAGAAGAGATAGTCAAGGTTTTCACATTCCTTGTTTTGCCAGAGATGGAAGCTGGAATTGCCTTTAGGGCTCAAAGCTTCCCACCTTGGGGGAAATTATTATTTGATGCATTTGGCTGTGCAAAAGATAAAACTACAGTCTGAGTCTGGAATGGGTAATGAGGCATCCCCTGCCTAAGGATGGTGACTCCATTGAGAGTATAGCAACTCTGTAGAGATTTTATCTCAAACAGATTTGCCTTCAGGGAACAAGGACATGATCATGGAAATTTTTTATGGGGACTATGAATTAACTCCAGTGACCTGGCTGCTGCCTCTGGGATAAGGGAAAGCAGGCCATTGAGGATCCCAGGTGAAAATATTTGGTCCATGGGGCTGTGATGCCTGATTCTTTTCCCACTCATGAATTGAATTCTATTATGTGCTCCTTAAACTTTGGAAACAGGTCTGCAATTGCAGTTTGAGTAAGGTTTTTGCAACTGGGCACTGGGCAGATTGTAGAGAGTTGGAGTAAAGTGGCAGAGCAGGTAAGAGTCGACCAGGCATGACAGGTGGGAAGCTGGGGCAGCAGGCCGAGGTGGAGCCATGGGATATGGATGCATTTCCCAAGTATCTTTGGGAACACTTGTTGTAGCTTTGTGGGAGGGGCTCAGGTCAGGATTACTTTGTTATTATAGAAAACTGAATGGTAAAAAGGAAGAAAGGGATAGGGAGAGATTTGTTAAGGATACAAAATTATAGCTAGATAAGAGGGATAAGTTCTAGTGCTCTGTACCTCTGTAGGGTGAATATAGGTAGGTACACATTATGTAGTTTCAAATAGCTAGAAGGAGAATATTGAATGTTGGCAACACAAAGAAATGATGTTTTACATGATGGATATGTTTTACTTATACTGATTGGTGATCAGATCAGTATATGTATCAAAACATCACTATGTACCCTATAAATACTTTGTTATTACATCAGTTAAAAAATTAAAAAGTTAGATCCAAAAAAATAAAATAAATAAAACTGGTCTCTAGAGGGCTGTAAACCTTAGTTTGCAGCTGTTGTCACAGGGCTCCAAGGTACCAAAAGGAAAGAGTCCAGGCACTGTATTATTCTTCTCAGGCTACCACAACAAAATACCTTAGGCTGGGCAGCTAAACAGAAATTTTAGGCAAGAGAAAGAAATAAAAAGCATCCAAACTGGAAGAGAAGACATCAAACTATCTCTGTTTGTAGCTAATATGATTCCATACCTAGAAAATCTCATAATCTCTGCCCAAAATCCTTGATCTGATAAACAAGTCAAAGTTTTAGGATACAAAAATCAAGGTACAAAAATCGGTAGCATTTCTATACACCCCCAGTGTCCAAGCTGAGAGTCAAGTCAAGAACACACTCCCATTCATAATAGCCACAAAAGAATAAAATACCCAGGAATATAGCTCACCAGGGAGGTGAATGATCTCTACAAGGAGAGCTACAAAGCACTGCTGAAAGAATTTAGAGGCAACACAAACAAATGGAAAAACATTCCATGTCCGTAGATAAGAAGAATCGATGTTATTAAAATGGCCATTTTGCCCAAAGCAATGTACAGATTCAATGCTAGTCTTATCAAACTATCAATGTCATTCTTCATAGAATTAGAAAAAACTAATTATAAAACTCATGTGAAACCGAAGAAGAGTCAGAGTAGCTAAAGCAATCCTAAGCAAAAAGAACCAAAGCTGGAGGTATCACATTACCTGACTTCAAACTATACTTCAAGGCCACAGTAATCAAAATAGCATGGCACTGGAGCAAAAACAGACACACAGACCAATGGAACAGAATAGAAAGTCAAGAAAATAAAGGGACACATGTACAACCATCTGATCTTCAACTAAGTTGACAAAAAACAAGCAATGGGGAAAAGACTCCAACATTTTTATTTAATAACTGGCTATCCTTACACAGAAGATTAAAACTGGATCCCTTCCTTACATTATCTGCAAAATCAACTCAAGATGGAATGAAGACTTAAATGTAAAACCTAAACTATAAACACCCTGGAATATAACCTAGGAAATACCATTGTGGACATAGGCCTTGGCAAAAATTTCACGACAAATATGCCAAAGGCAATTGCAACAAAACCGAAGATTGACAAATGGCATCTAATTAAACTAAAGAGCTTCTGCACAGCAAAAGAAACTATTAACAGAGTAAACTGGCAACCTTACCTACAGAATGGGAGAAAATATTTGCAAACTATGCATTCAATGAAGGTCTAATATCCAGAATCCATATGGAACTTAAATTACATGCAAAAAAACCTCATTAAAAAGCAGGCAAAGGACACAAACACTTTTCAAAAGAAGACATATGTATGGCCAATAAGTCTATGAAAAAATGCTCAACATCACTAATCTTTAGAGAAAGACAAATCAAAACCACAATAAGATACCATCTCACACCAGTAAAAATGGCTGTTAAAAAGTCAGGCCAGATGTGGTGGCTTACACCTGTAATCCCAGCACTTTGAGAAGTTGAGGTGGGTGGATCACCTGAGGTCAGGAATTTGAGACCAGCCTGCCCAACATGGTGAAACCCCATCTCTGCTAAAAATATAAAAATCAGCCACGCATGCTAGCATGCATCTGTAATCCTAGCTACTAGGGAGGCTGAGGCAGGAGAATCACTTGAACCTGGGAGGCAAAAGTTGCAGTGAGCAAAGGTCATGCCTCTGCACTCCAGCCTGGGTGACAGAGCAAGACTCTGTCTCAAAAAATAAATAAATAAATAAATAAATAAAATAGATGCTGACAAGGTTGTGAAGAAAAGGGAACATTTATGTACTGTTGATGGGAATGTAAATTAGTTCAACCATTGTGGAAAGCAGTATGGTGATTTTTTTCAAAGAACTTAAAACAGAATTACCATTCAACCCGGCAATCCTATTAGTTAGTATATACCCAAAAGAATATAAACCATTCTATCATAAAGTCACATGCAAGATTTTGTTAATCACAGCATTATTTACAAAAACAAAGACAAGGAATCAACCTAAATGTGCATCAATGGTAGACTGGATAAAGAAAATGCACATGTGCACTGTGGAATGCTATGCAGACATAAAAAAGAATGAGATCATGTTCTCTGAAGCAACATGGATAGGATTAGAGGCCATTATTCTAAGCGAACTAATGCAGAAACAGAAAACTCAATATTGCATGTTCTCCCTTATAAGCAGGAGCTAAACATGGAGAACACATGGGCACAAAGACAACAACAGACACTGGGGCCTACGTGAGAGTAGAGAATGGTGGGAGGGAGAGAACTGAAAAACGACCTGTCTGGTACTATGCTTATTATGTGGGTGACAAGATAATCTGTAAATCAAACCCATGAAACACAATTTAACAAACTTGCACATGTACCCATGAACCTAAAAGGTAAAAAGTATTTAATTATTAAAAAAATAATAATAAAAAGTCCCAAACAAACAAGAAATTTGTCTTCTGCCAGTTCTGGAAGCTGGAAGTCCAAGATGAAAGTGCCAGCATGGCCAAGTTCTGGTGTGGGTCTTCTTCCTGGCTTGTGTCGTCTCGCCCTGACCTCATGTGGCCTTTGTTTGGTGACTTACATGAGAGGTGGGGTCACAAGCTCTGGTAGCTCTACTTATAAGGGCACTACTCCCATCATGAGGGTTCTACCTTCATGACCTCCTTTGAACCTACTACCTCCTAAAGGCCCACCTCCAAATGCCATCACATTGGGGATTAGAGTTTTAACATCTAAGCTTGGAGGCACACAAACATTTAGTCCGTATCGCTGTCCGAAGGAGGCATTGTGGAATAGCTGACTTCTCAGCTCCCAGATTTAGAGAGTTTTTTGGCTGGGTCCAGCCATTTGTCTTTCAGAGGAATACAAACACTCAGAACTGACCCAAGTTGATTTAAGTGGACCTTTGAAGACTTGCAGAGCAGGAGTCAGATCTGGCCTGGCAGCAATAAAAATGATAAATTATCAGGACCTTATACGTATTGAGTACTTGACGTGCTATGCACTGTACATGTGTCATCATTAAATCTCCACGACTGTCCCATGAGGGGGGCATTGTCATCTTCATACCATAGACGGAAGATGGGTGATCAGGGAGATGCTTCAGGCTGCCTGGCTCCTGAGCAGTGGCTGTGTCACTTGGAGGCTGAGATCAGTTTCAGGTGAGCTTACCTAGATGCTCAGGATCTGGAAAAGTGAACCAAGAGTAGGAGGGTCCTAACCCCACACCTGGGGCCAATTCATCCATACTTAAGGTCTGAACTCTAGGTTCACGACCCCCTGCTGGGACCCATGCCATCCCCATCTTCTGTCCCCACTACCAACCCCCTGTCATGGTGTCTGTCCAGGCTAGCTGCTTGCTGATGTGAAGGTGTTCACTTGGGTGGGCTTAGCCCTTGCTTTCCACAGCATGAAGCTCATCTAGGTGCGTCTGTCTCCCAGACTCCACAGCTGTAGGGGCCCCATGCTCAGAATAGCCCAGGTCAAGGTTGCTCCTGCATAGAGAATGATCCACAAAGCACCTTCCAGCTCCTGCATGAAAACAACAACAAATCACAGTCCTTACTTAAGGATATTGTTATAAATCGGGTCCCTATGGTGCCTCTGTGGAAAAGGCCAGTTGGCAACTCGTGCAATACAGGAGCAGATCTGCACTTAGGATGCTTCCTGCAAAATTAATGGAGCTGGTTAACAGAGATCTCCATAAAATATAGATGGCCACAGTCCCCAGGGTGGAAATGGAAAGTGATCGCCCCTGCTGCGGTATGTGATTTATTGAAGGCTATAAGTTCACAAGATGCTTTGCAGAATGTGTGAAAAGATGAGGTTCCTGGCCCCAAGGACTGCAAGCCTAAAATGGAAATCATTGAGTACTGAAGTTCAGACTCACTGCAACCTGTGATCGTTATCAAGAATAGACTTTAGGCAGACAGGCTAAAGACAGCTGTTCATTTTGAGGAAGTGTTTAAAGGAGATTAAGAATGATGATCTCTGAAGAGAGGCAGGATGTTAACTTAGAGCGAAACAAAAACGTATGTACATCTCAAAGGCCTCAGAGACAAGGAGCTATATTAAATGTCAAATTAAAAGACAAGTCATCAATGATAATAAATGCCTGCATCTGTTAAAATGCTGCAGAAGCCTGTCATAGACTTGGTGAGACATAGATCATTTCGGTTCTGATTAAATTACCTTGGTTATATCTTCTCTGGGGGCAAAAGCCTCCACACTTGGAAAAATTGTGGCTAAACCTTAAGGTGAACTCTCTAGTCTGAGATAAGAATTTTAGGGAAAGAAAGGAGCAGTGTTTAAACACACATATCTGAGCTGTTGTACTTAGCCTGATTAATTATAAAATATCCCTACTGTCCCCTCCTCACTTCCACACCATCTTCCTTCTAGAAGCTTCAAAAAATTAAACTTGCACTTAAACATGCATCATCTGATAGATGTGACACGTGTCTGAGTTACATTGTACAATCTCAATGTATGTTAGTTATACTATTATCTGTTTAAATCCAGGTTTCCATCTCGAAAGTTGTAGTTTTTCTGACAGATTCATATTCAAAATCGCAGGTTGGGCTGACAAGCTATTACCTCACCCCAGATGAAATATCTGCTTGTATGTACAAAAAAGGAAAAAGAAAACCTTATTTTTCAATGCTCAGAAAAGCACATTTTCTTTAAAGAAAATGCATGGGTTCTATGCATTGCCCATCCTGCTGTGCTGACCTTTTTGTCTGCAAGAGTCAGTGGAATCAGGATCATTAATATGTTTCAAAAGTTGCATGGAAATGGCTCTAAAGGAGAAGGTGCTAGCAAGTGGTTCCCATGCGTGCCTCCCCATGTGTGTGCATCTTGGCTGTGCATCCTTTGAACAGTTCTGCAGGTGGTTTGGACACTGCTCAAGAGTCTCCTTGGCTGGCAGGCAACTGACCACTAGTCAGAAATAATTGCTTCTCCTCCTTTCCCTCTCTTTTTCCCCCACCTCTTTCCCTCTTCTTTAGGTATTACATTTGAGGGGTGAGTTGGCTGTGGCCTCAGGACTCAGTGGAGTACAGAGTACAACCGACTGTAGCCCCCCCTTAGTACTCTCTTCACTTGCTTTTTAGAGGGTGCTGGAGCACAGTCGCTGAACACTTCCTCTACTGGACCTTTGGATCTGAGCCCCGGGCAGGCCTTCCTGGTAAAATGGGTTTGACCACATAGAGGACCTTTGTTTCCTAAATCTAAGTGGCTCAACACTCCCAGCAGTCCATGGGGACTTGTCACTAGAGAGAATGAAATAGCAAGAGAGAGCCCTGTTTGGTCCCCGCACTCAGGGCTGACATAGCCTGGCCAATGTGTGGACACAGTAGACCAAAGTCCTTCATCTTAGAGGGGTGAGAGAAGAGACCTCTCACCCGCAGCTCTCGCCTGTGACTGTGGCACTGGCCTTGTCCTGGAGGCCAAATACTCCACCTAACAAAGGGTCCTCTCCACCGGGCAGGCAGCGTGGAGGGGGATGGAGAAGGCTTGTGATTCTTCCAGTAGAGGCCACTAGAAATCATCCATAAAGATTCCATCTTCTAGACAACTGCCCGTTTTTGAGTGTCTCTTCTACCATGCAGGAAGGCATCTAAGTGTGAATTCACACAAATCTAAAAATCAAAACAAACAAAAAACCCCAAGACCACACAAAATTTGGATACTGTATGTTTTAGATACTGTTATGGCTTATAATTATTGAAGTCAAAATGTTTCTAACACACTAGAGGAGTTTATAGAATACTAGATGCTAAGTTCTATTTTCCCTTTACACGTGTTAAAAACATTCTCTCTAGCCCCGTAGCGTGTTTTCATGACATTATTTGAGGTTGTTTTGTCAAGATTGTTTTCAATGGTAAACAGCTTCATTTTCTAAAATCTTCAACTCAAATTAGTTTTAAAATCAAAGTGAAGACTTTTTTTTTTGAGTTTCCATCAGTTAAGTGTTTGTGAAATTTCAGGGATGGATTAGTGGCTAGAAATGAGGTGTATATTTTTTTTCTCCTTGCTTTCTTTCCACTTTTCCTATCCAGCCAGGTGGTGGCTATGCCTGTCCCATGCTGGGACACAGGCCAGAGCAGGCCTCGCCAAGCCCACCAAAGGCTCCTCTGACTCCATGAGTTTCCTATTGTAAGTTTCCTATTGCCTCACCTGGGAGGTTGGACACACCCACCTCTGCACCCAGCACCAGGCTCTGCACTCAGCACTTAGCTCTGCCGCATGGCTCCCCTGGAAGGCTCCTGGCCCACTCTCCCACGGGAAAATCCCCCCAACAACCCGCCAACCAATAGCGGCCCGCCCTGTCTCAGTCCCGCTCCCCTGGAGTCAATCAGAGCACCCAGCTGTTGCTCGTTCTTCCTAGCCAGAAAAACCCCACGCCACAGGAAGTTGGTGCGACTTTACTGTTCCCTTTCCCCCCGGACCATGGAACCTTGCCCGGGAGCTGAATAATTTTCTTATGCTGGTCTCAGTTTCCTCATTTTAAACTCGGCAATAAACCTTACACCTGTCACTGCTGTAGCAAGTGACAACAGACAGAGCAGCTGAAAACAAAACACATTTCGTATCTTACGGCTGCAGAGACCAGAAGTCCCATACAGGTTGTGCCAGGCTAAAATAATTCGTTAGCAGGGCTGGCTCCTTTCCAGAAGCTCTAGGGGAGAACCAATTTCCTTGCCTTTTCCAGCTTCTAGAAGCCACCTCTCTCTTGAGCCTCCTCCTTTCTGCTTCAAAGCCAGCAAGGGTGGGTGGGTGCCTTTCACACTGCATCTCTCTGTCGTTTACATCTTTGATTTTTAAGGACTTGTGATTAGATTGAGCCCAATTCTGGATACTCACCCCTTCTCAAGGTCTGCTGATCCATAACCTTAGTTGCAGCTGCAACCTTCATTCCCCTTTGCCAGGTAAAATGACATATTGTGTGTTCTGAGATTAGGATGTGAACATCTGTTTTTTTGGCGGGGAGGTTATTTGCCTACCATAATGACCTCGGCCTGTGTTTTGACTCTTGTGTCCTGTATCCTCTGCTCAGTCTAACTGAGCTCCAGGTGGTGGTAATAGGGGTGTGGCAGTGTGGGATGCAGACCTGGGCCTGTTCAAACTACTTGGGTAATCTGCAATGCCAAGAGCTCATTGCTGAACAGTGAGGACTTCCCTGTGCTGGCCACAAGTCAGTAGTGCAGCCTAGCCATCTATTCCCAGAGGTGCACACGATCATTTATGCAGATTGTGGAAAAGGCACAGCAAATACTCAGTTTATGAAGTGCAGGCTGACAACAATTTAGCCCAGGAGAATAATTGACTTAACTTTGCATGACCAGGCCTGGGCGTCCCCTTTCCCACATACACGAAAATCTATTCTTGGCCGAAATTGCTGTTTGATTTTTCCTCCATACTCTTATATTCCTGAAAGTGACAAACGGTTTTCTGACAAATACAAAATTTCTCTGAAATCCTGCTGACTGCAGCCTGATTTTCTTCTTCTTGTACATTGACGTGACTGCCCACAGCATGGATTGATCCAGCCTGTTTACAGCGGGGTGAAGTCATCGATTTTAACTAAATCCTCTTTCTAGAAATCAGCAAAATGCATCCATTTTGGGCTCCCACCCCATTCTCAGAACATTAATCAACTCGTTAAGTAATTTCTTCCAATTTATGGGCCCCAATTAGCCTCTCTCCAGAGACCCAGAGAATTGAGATGTACTGTTCGTTTCCAAAAACTTTGAATCATTAATTTTGAATCCTCATGTCCAAAGTTCAGGGAACTTATTCAATAAGACTTTAGATCATTTTCTAGTTGTTTCCTTTTGCATCACATACTTCAGTACTTACAGTTAGTGGGCAAAGTGCTTTTGGCTAGAACCTCTCTGTTGAAAGGGGCCCTGGAGATCACCTGGCTCCTCTTGTCTCCACCAGTGCTGGAATTCCCTTTCTGATGTTTTTTTCTAAGTCAGTGATCCTGAAACTTTAATGTGGATAAGAACCACATGGAGAGCTTGTTCAAACAGTGTTCTGGGACCCTGATTCTGATTCAGGTGGGTCAAGGTGGGGCTACATAATTTGCATTTCCCACAAGCTTCCAGCTGATGTTGAAGCTGCTGGTCCAGGGAGCCCATATCAGGTGACGCTGCTCTAAGGCAGAATTTTGGGGGGCAGCTGTGGAAAGAGAAGCTTCTGTGGCCTATTGGGAAGGAGGAACAGGTCAGGTAGTTTCACCAGGCATTTTAGTGCCACAAATGTTTTGCCAAGATAGCTACTTATGGGAGATTCTAGGTAGAGACACAAGACATTTGTCCCCCGAGAGAGTGAGAAAGGAAAAACAGAGGCAAGCTAAAACCCCCAAACAACAGAAAGAATAGATAGGGTGCATGTGATTCTTAGCTTTGCTCGTCCAGTTTCTCTATTATATGCAGAAAGAATTTCTGAGCAATATATCTGGTTACTTCTTTAAGTTTCTTATTTGAGTAATAATGACCACATAGACTATTTTTTCCACCACTGTTCACAGCTTTCCTGTTAATCCAACTCACTTAAGTTCATGTGCGTGTGTTCCTTTTTTCTCTAGACCTTTTTAGCGAGCATATTTTAGGAAACTGAACTTCACTTGAAACTGAAACTACCCTCACAAAAGTCATCTCCAAGGTAGGTAAAATTTTAATTGGCTTAATTTTCAGAAGTGCCTTAAAACTTATTCTGTCACGAATGGATGTCAGTGAGCAAGGAAACCCCTCCAAGTTCGTGATCTCCTGCCTGTACGTTTCATTTCTTGTCAGATTTTGAAAGCTAACTTTGCTTTGCCATGTTGCTAAGGGAGCAATGACTTTGATGCAATGAAACTCTTTCTAAGGTTTAATATCAACAAATATGTATGATATGCTCATGCAAAATGTCAAATGCTTTCAGCATTTAGAGAGGGTTGTATCCTGATTTTTTAAACACTTAAAGTATGACTTATAAGTGGATTTGTAAAGATGCAAATATTTATGGAACATTTTATTTGCCTTATAAGGTGGTTCACCAATGGTTTTCCCTAAGTAGAAAAATCTCCTCCCATGACTTAAGATATGATTTATTTTTCAACAATTGGAGACTATTTTTGGGAATGAAATGATTATAAAAAATGAGAAACAGGCACAATAATGACCTGAAAGGTGAAGTAAACAGAAAATCATAATTATGAATTTGCTGAGTGCCAGGCTTTCAAGCTTTTTCATTGTGTTTGCCATGACTAAACACTATTCTTTCTTGCATAAGAGTTTGAAGAAAGAGGTAAAACCCGAAAAGAATCCCAAGGGTGATTCGATGGATAGAGTGGGAAGGTGCTTGGAAAATTTGCAAATGATTTGGGGATGTGATTAGGAATGAGTATAGGAAACAAGGGGGAAGGAGAAGAGGGTGGAGAATTACGGAGAAGACTACAACTTGATAAACTGCCAGAAAAAGTAATGGTCTACGCTATAAATGATGTATTTGAAATGAATTTTAGTTTTCTTTCCACAGCTTCTTTTAAAAGTTGTAGTTTGTTACCTTTAAGCATAATTCCAGATTTTTAAAACTATCTCTAGAAGGCTTTATTTAAATTCCACGAGAGCCAGGCCAGGAAGAAGAACCAAGCAGGATTCTTTAGTTCTAGTAATGACTTCCTTAATTCCCCACTGATTCACTTAGAGCTTGCTTTATTATTTCCTTTCCTTTTATTTTATTTTTTTTGAGCAGCCATATTTGAAACAGAAAACTTTTTCTGGGCTTCAGATATTTAGTGGCTGTGATATAATTCCTATTAGAATGTTAAATACTCACTGACCCCTTTCTTCTCAACTTTCAGAGTAAATTATGACTGCCCACATGTTCTGGGACCAAGTGTTTTTGACTAGCAGCAGGATGATAGAGAAGCTGTTATCTATGCTTGATTCATTTCATGGCCCAGCAAGGCCACAGGTGCCTCACCTTAGTATTGCTAATTCCAATCACGCTGCAAAGCCGTGGACTGGGTGTCAATCTTGCTTATTAAAGAGAGCCAGAGCATTCCCAATGCAAGCCAAGGGGAGCAGCTTTAGAGACTCTTAGGACACAGGAAAAGTCATCTCTGATGCTCTCATACCTACCTTTATTTCCTGAGGTTTTGTCTTAAATCCATTTCCCCTCTTGCCTTACTTCTCCCTCCACTAGGGAGCGCCTAATGTGCTTTGAGTTTCATTTCAAAGAGTATTTTTTCTGAGATGTCAGCAGTCCACCCAAGCATAATTACACCATCCCCTGGGTCACCCTACAGTTTTCACACATCTTTCTGGTGTGTGGTAGCAGCGGCCTCATTGTTTTTTGTTGTTTGTATTTCTGTGTTTCCAGTTCCCAGCACAGTGCCTGCCAGGTGGTATCTATTCAATGAAATGTTGAGTGTGCCTCTTCATCCATGTTTCACATACACAACAGAGATCTCCATATGCCTTTTGACCTGACTTAGGCCAATGTGTACAGGGCATAAATACCCAAGTTTCAACTTTTCATTCAGATGCATTAGTGCTCTATAGGCAGAGCCCAAATCACTTATACAAGGACAGAATGGTCTGGAATTAGACCTGGATTCAAGTCCCACCTCTTTCTTTTGCCGTTTAACTTTGGACAAACACTCTCCTATCTAAGGCTGTTTCTTCTTCTGGGGCAGAAACAGCACCTGCCACGAGCTTGATGTGAGGATTAGCACCTGTCATGGGCTTGATGAAATAATCCATGTAATATGGGTGATCTTAAAGAAAAATGGCCATTGTTATGATGGATCTAGGTGAATCCATCACTGACACTGAACAAAAACACCACAGAATAAAAGTCAGAACACAGCAGTGGCAGCATCTTCAGCATCAAGAGTGTGTCATTCTGAGCTCGGGATTAGGATGGCTCCATAGTTCCTCTTTACAGGAAAAAGTCTAGAGTCATAAAATGCCACATTGTTGAAACCAGAAAAGAAATCTGTTGACCCAGGAGTCCTTCCCCCAACTTTGCAGTTAATAAAATTGAGAACTAGAGAGGAACAGAAGTGGCTTTCCTAAGATCACCCAGTGAATTAGTGGGAGAAACAGGAAAATGGAATCTAGAGCTCATGTCTCCCCTGTCATTGTTTTTCTGCAGAATTTATGGTTCTTTGGCCTAAATCCAAATTATTTTGAGATCCCCTATTGTGTTAGTCTTTTCTTGTACTGGTATAAAGAAGTACTTGAGACTGGGCAATTTATAAAGAAAAGAGATTTAGTTGACTCACAGTTTTGTAGGCTGTACAGGAAGCATGATTCTGGTATCTGCTAAGCTTTTGGGGAGGCCTCAGGAAACTTATGGTAGAAAGCAGAGGGGGAATGAGCACCTCACATGTCTGGAGCAGGAAGCGGGAGGGACATCTGTGTGCTTTTAAACAACCAAATCTCATGATAACAGACTCGTTGTCATGAGAATAGTACCAACAGGATAGTGCTAAACCATTTGTGAGAACTCTGCCATCATGATCCAATCACCTCCCACCAGGCCCCACCTCCAACACTGGGGATTACAATTGAATGTGAGATTTGGGTGGGGACACAGATCCAAACCATATCACCTGTAGACCTGGATGTCTATGAACACTGGAAGTGAAGGGAAATCAAACTTAGACATTTCTCTTCCTTCTCTAAACTCTGGTTCACTACTTGATATTTCTTTCTCTTAGACACTTGGTCTACCTGTGCTCTGGTTTCTAGTAGGAGAAATGTCATGGCCCCTTTCAAGATGCTTTGTCTCCCCTGAGAGCCTCAGTGCCCTTGGTAGCCTCAATGCCCTTTAGTCTCTTCTATGCCCCACAGACACTTACCATCAATGCTCCTAAATGTTAGCTCAAGGAACAAGTAAAAGACATGTGAATGAACATTGCTTTGACCTTGTTTTGTAAACGGCCCATCTGACTTACGTTAGCATTGCTCTCATATCTTACATAACCTAAATATAAGTTATTTTATGCTTAATGCTTTTTTAAAAGTAGTACCGAAATCTTGTACTTTTCTGGGAATTTGAAAAAACAAGTAATGGTGGCCCTAAATTAAGTGATGTGTAAATTTAGATTTTTTAATGATTACAAATAATTCTTAGCATGTTTCTTTTTCTTTGAAACCAAATTTATAGAGAGATTCTATGCTTTTCATTTCTGAATGATTAAGAACTTTATCAACATTTGGATCTTGTTTGAAGTTAAGAATATGACAGCTTAGCAGTTAAAAGAAAGGACTCTGAAGTCAGACTTATTCTGTTCAGATGCCTATGCAGCCTCTTACTCTCTGTGCAATCTTGGGAAGCTATTTAAACTCTTTCCAAGCTTTAATATTCTCATTTGTAAAATGAAATAATAGGAGGTATTTCATAGGGTGATTGTGATAACTGAATTATGATGCAAAGTACCTGGCTAGTATCTGTCACACAGTAAATATGCAATCAATATTAGCTATGATGATGATCATAATGGTAAAACATATTACTATGTGTGCAAGAAAAAAGTGCCATTGAATAGGAAACTTATTCCTGAAAAGTTTTTCCCAGAGATTTCCAGCAATCTAAGAAATGATTTCCATCCTTGTGTTGGCCTTCTATCCCATTGGCTGAGGTGGACCTGTTTCTCAGAATTCCTTGCCATGCCTAGTTCTGGGTTAGAGTGGGCCATGAGAAGAATTTGCATAAGATTTAGAAGCAGAGACTGAAGTGGTGTCCATTGTGCACTGCAGGTCAGTGTAGAGGGCATCCAATGGCCTCTCACCTTGTTGCTGGCTCACTTTATTGGCACAGGGCAGCAGTTAAGCCCACACCTCCTTTAGCTCCCACCAGACCTCCTCCACCAACTTCTCCAGGTCCTGGGGAAGGTACTTGTGAAATTCCATGGCAAGGGACACCGTCTTCTTCTTCTAGTGACGGTATCATCAAGCTACTGTGGAGAGTGGCAGTCACACATTCCAGTTCATGTTGGGGGTTCCAGTTTGTCGTTGTGTGATCTGCAGAGTTTCTGCAGTTTATGTCCTGTCCTTGATCTCTCTCTGTCTTCATGTCCAGCTTTTCTTCCTGACCTAATTCCTGCCACCCCATAGTGACATCAAACTTATCACCAGATGCGAAGTCAACAGTCTTTGTAGACTCCTTCACCTGCTCCCAGTTTCGTAGGTGACCAAGTAGTTGCTGACATAGAATAGTTGAGTGAAAATAGGAATACAATGGTTTGGTTGGTTAGTTGTAAGTTCATTGGGGTAGAAGCATCTGCAAATTCTTCCAGACAATATAAAATGCTAATGACAGGCCACCAAAGGACCATGTGAACTGAGCAAGCTATTACAAACTTGGTATTGTCTGAGCTACTCAACCGTAAGTTTGAGTGTATATGGTAGAATTCCATTGTCATTTGATGGGATATATAAGTAGTTTATATGAGGTTGAGCTTGAGAAAATAAAGTGTATCAAGAAATTCACACTCATGCAATTCATTGGTTTGACTTATGCCCCCATCACCTGGAAGCAGCTAACCTGATAGATGATGCATTGCCTTTTTGAAGATCCAGTTGCAGTGATAGTTAGGTGAAAACACCTTGCAGGGCCAGGTTCATATGCTTTAAATCAGCTACCACTATTTGGGACTATTTTTCCCCATGAAGTTTATTGGTCTGGGAATTAAAGAGTGAATATGAGAGTGACTACTCTCACTATTGTGCCTTCTGACCCAATAGTGGGATTTTTCTTCTTATCTCTGAGACATTGGGTCTGCTGGTATAGAGGTCTTAGTTCCCAGGAGACACAGCAATTGTTCAGCTAAATTGGAAGCTGAGGTTACCAGCCAGCCACTTTCTGCTCCCCGTGCCAGCGAATCAGCAGAAAAAGAAGAGAGTTTCTCTGATGAGGGCCCTGATGGATACCATCAATATTTGCTTCTTTGCAGTACGAATAAGGAGTACCTCTTAGTACCTTTTAGTATTTCCAGGTCCTGTGATAAAAGTCAATGGAAAACTGCAATGAGACAGTTCAGCCAGGACTTCCAGTGGCCCAGATCCTTCAGAACTGAAGGTTTAGGTCATCTCCCCAGAAAAGAAATCATGATCAACTGATGTGCTTGCTGAAGGCAAAGGGCACATGCAATGAGAAATGAAGGAAGATAGTTGTATCAGATTGACTACATGGCCACCTGCGGAAACTATAATCATTATGAGTATTTCTTCCTAATTTCGATAAGGCTATATTGTGCATGTATTAACTGTTTTTCTTCCCTCCTTTCCCATTCCCCTACTATCTTACCTAAGATGCATTAATAGTGGTCATTTTTTTTCCATTTATTTATTTTATTGCATTTTAGGTTTTGGGGTACATGTGAAGAACATGCAAGATTGTTGCATAGGTACACAGGTGGCAGTGTGATTTGCTGCCTTCCTCCCCATCACCTACATCTGGCATTTCTCCCCTTGCTATCTCTCCCCAACTCCCCACCCACCACTCTACCTCCTCTATTTCCCCCCAACTGACCCCAGTGTGTAGTGCTCCCCTCCCTGTGTCCATGTGTTCTCATTGTTCAACATCCACCTATGAGTGAGAACATGTGGTGTTTGATCTTCTGCTCTTCTGTCAGTTTGCTGAGAATGATGGTTTCCAGGTTCATCCATGTCCCTACAAAGGACACAAACTCATCGTTATTGATGGCTGCATAATATTCCATGGTATATATGTGCCACATTTTCCCTATCCAGTCTATCTTCGATGGGCATTCAGGTTGGTTCCAGGTTTTTGCTATTGTAAACAGTGCTGCAATGAACATTCGTGTGCACGTGTTCTTATAGTAGAATGATTTATAATCCTTTGGATATATACCCAGTAATGGGATTGCTGGGTCAAATGGAATTTCCATTTCTAGGTCCTTAAGGAATCGCCACACTGTCTTCCACAATGGTTGAACTAATTTACACTCCCGCCAACAGTGTAAAAGTGTTCGTATTTCTCCACATCCTCTCCAGCATCTGTTGTCTCCAGATTTTTTAATGACCGCCATTCTAACTGGCGTGAGATGGTACCTCAATGTTGTTTTGATTTGCATTTCTCTGACGACTAGTGATGATGAGCATTTTTTCATATGTTTGTTGGCCTCATGTATGTCTTCTTTTGTAAAGTATCTGTTCATATCCTTTGCCCACTTTTGAATGGGCTTGTTTGTTTTTTTCTTGTAAATCTGTTTTAGTTCTTTGTAAATTCTGTATATCAGCCCTTTGTCAGACGGGTAAACAGCAAAGATTTTTTCCCATTCTGTTGATTGCTGATTCACTCTAATGACTGTTTCTTTTGCTGTGTAGAAGTTGTGGAGTTTGATTAGGTTCCATGTGTCTATTTTGGCTTTTGTTGTCAATGCTTTTGGTGTTTTGGTCATGAAGTCCTTGCCTACACCTATGTCCTGAATGGTTTTGCCTAGATTTTCTTCTAGAGTTTTTATGGTGTTAGGTCTTATGTTTAAGTCTTTAATCCATCTGGAGTTAATTTTAGTGTAAGGTGTCAGGAAGGGGTCCAGTTTCTACTTTCTGCACATGGCTAGCCAGTTTTCCCAACACCATTTATTAAACAGGGAATCCTTTCCCCATTGCTTGTTTTTGTCTGATTTGTCAAAGATCAGATGGTTGTAGATATGTTGTGTTGCCTCTGAGACCTCTGTTCTGTTCCATTGGTCCATATCTCTGTTTTGGCACCAGTACCATGCTGTTTTGATTACCGTAGCCTTGTGGTATAGTTTGAAGTCCGGTAGTGTGATGCCTCCCACTTTGTTCTTTTTGCCTAGAATTGACTTGGCTATGCAGGCTCTCTTTTGGTTCCATATGAAGTTTAAGGCGGTTTTTTCCAGTTCTGTGAAGAAGGTCATTGGTAGCTTGATGGGGATAGCATTGAATCTGTAAATTACTTTGGGCAGTATGGCCATTTTCATGATATTGATTCTTCCTAACCATGAACATGGAATGTTTCTCCACCTGTTTGTGCCCTCTCTTATTTCATTGAGCAGTGGCTTGTAGTTCTCCTTGAAGAGGTCCTTTACATTCCTTGTTAGTTGTATTCCTAGGTATTTTATTCTCTTTGTGGCAATTGTGAATGGAAGCTTGTTCTTGATTTGGCTCTCTTTAAGTCTGTTATTGGTGTTTAGGAATGCATGTGATTGTTGCACACTGATTTTGTATCCTGAGACTTTGCTGAAGTTGCTTATCAGTTTCAGCAGCTTTTGGGCTGAGACGATGGGGTCTTCTGGATATACTATCATGTTGTCTGCAAATAGAGACAATTTGACTTCCTCCTTTCCTAATTGAATACCCTTTATTTCTTTGTCTTGCCTGATTGTTCTCGCTAGAACTTCTAGTACTATATTGAATAGGAGTGGTGAGAGAGGGCATCCTTGTCTAGTGCCAGATTTCAAGGGCAATGCTTCCAGTTTTTGCCCATTCAGTATGATATTGGCTGTTGGTTTGTCGTAAATAGCTTTTATTAATTTGAGGTACGTTCCGTCAATACCTAGCTTTTTGGGGGTTTTTAGCATAAAAGGCTGATGAATTTTGTTGAATGCCTTCTCTGCATCAATTGAAATAATCATGTGGTTTTTGTCTTTGGTTCTGTTTATGTGGTGAATTACATTTATAGACTTGCGTATGTTGAACCAGCCTTGCATTCCTGGGATGAAGCCTACTTGATCATGGTGCATAAGCTTTTTGATGTGCTGTTGCAATTGGCTTGTCAGTATTTTATTGAAGATTTTTGCATCCATGTTCATCATGGATATTGGCCTGAAGTTTTCTTTTCTTGTTGAGTCTCTGCCGGGTTTTGGAATCAGGATGATGTTGGTCACATAAAATGATTTGGGAAGAATCCCCTCTTTTTGTATTGCTTGGAATAGTTTCAGAAGGAATGGTACCAGCTTCTCTTTGTATGTCTGGTAGAATTCGGCTGTGAGCCCGTCTGGACCTGGGCTTTTTTTGGGTGGTAAGCTCTTAATTGCTCCCTCAACTTCAGACCTTGTTATGGGTCTGTTCAGAGTTTTGGCTTCTTCCTGGTTTAGGCTTGGGAGGAGGCAAGCGTCCAGGAATTTATCCATTTCTTCCAGCTTTACTAGTTTATGTACATAGAGTTGTTTGTAATAATCTCTGATGATGGTTTGAATTTCTGTGGAATCTGTGGTGATATCCCCTTTATCTTTTTTTATTGCATCAATTTGGTTATTCTCTCTTTTCTTTTTTATTAATCTGGCTAGTGGTCTGTCTATTTTGTTGATCTTTTCACAAAACCAGCTCCTGGATTTATTGATTTTTTTTGAAGGGTTTTTGTGTCTCTATCTCCTTCAGTTCTGCTCTGATCTTAGTTATTTCTTGTCTTCTGCTAGATTTTGAGTTTTTTTTATCTTGCTCCTCTAGCTCTTTCAATTTTGATGATAAGGTGTCAATTTTTATCTCTCCTTTCTTCTCATGTGGGCATTTATTCCTATATATTTTCCTCTAGAGACTGCTTTAAATGTGTCCCAGAGATTCTGGTATGTTGTGTCTTCATTCTCGTTGCTTTCGAAGAACATCTTTATTTCTGTCTTCATTTCATTGTTTATCCAGTCAACATTCAAGAGCAAGTTGTTCAGTTTCCATGAAGCTGTGCAGTTCTGGGTTAGTTTTTGAATTCTGAGTTCTAACTTGATTGCACTGTGGTCTGAGAGACTGTTTGTTATGATTTCCGTTCTTTTGCATTTGCTGAGGAGTGATTTAGTCCCAATTATGTGGTCAATTTTAGAGTAGGTGTGTTGTGGTGCTGAGAAGAATGTATATTTTGTGGATTTGGGGTGGAGAGTTCTGTAAATGTCTATTAGGTTTGCTTGGCCTCAGTCTGAGTTCAAGTCCTGGATATCCTTGTTAATTTTCTGTCTGGTTGATCTGTCTAATATTGACAATGGGGCGTTAAAGTCTCCCACTATTATTGTGTGGGAGTCTAAGTCTCTTTGTAAGTCATTAAGAACTTGCCTTATGTATCTGGGTGCTCCGGTATTTGGTGCGTATATATTTAGGATCGTTAGCTCTTCTTGTTGCATTGATCCTTTTACCATTATGTAATGTCCTTCTTTGTCTCTTTTGATCTTTGTTGCTTTAAAGTCTAATTTATCAGAGATGAGAATTGCAACTCCTGCTTTTTTTTGCTCTCCATTTGCTTGGTAAATCTTCCTCCATCCCTTTATTTTGAGCCCTTTGTGTGTCCTTGCATGTGAGATGGGTTTCCTGGATACAGCACACTGGTGGGTTTTGGCTTTTTATCCAATTTGCCAGCCTGTATCTTTTGATTGGGGCATTTAGTCCACTTACATTTAGGGATAATATTGTTATGTGTGAATTTGATACTGCCATTTTGGTGCTAGCTGGCTGTTTTTCCCATTAGTTGATGCAGATTCTTCATTGTGTTGATTCTCTTTACCATTTGGCATGTTTTTGGAGTGGCTGGTACTGGTTGTTGTTACTTTATATGTGTAGAGCCTCTTTCAGGAGCTCTTGTAAAGCTGGCCTGGTGGTGATGAAATCTCTGAGTACTTGTATGTTCACAAAGGATTTTATTTTTCCTTCACTTATGAAGCTTAGTTTGGCTGGATAGGAGATTCTGGGTTGAAAGTTCTTTTCTTTAAGGATGTTGAATACTGGCCCCCACTCTCTTCTGGCTTGTAGGGTTTCTGCTGAGAGATCTGCTGTGAGTCTGATGGGCTTCCCTTTGTGGGTAATCCGACCTTTCTCTCTGGCTGCCCTTAGTATTTTCTCCTTCATTTCAACCCTGGTGAATCTGACGATTATGTGCCTTGGGGTTGCTCTTCTTGACGAATATCTTTGTGGTGTTCTCTGTATTTCCTGGAATTGAATATTTGCCTGCCTTGCCAAGTTGGGGAAGTTTTCCTGGATAATATCCTGAAGAGTATTTTCCAGCTTGTATTCATTCTCTTCGTCACATTCAGGCACACCTATCAAACGTAGATTAGGTCTTTTCACATAGTCCCACGTTTCTTGGAGACTTTGTTCATTCCTTTTTACCTTTTTTTCTCTATTCTTGCCTTCCTGTTTTATTTCATTGAGTTGATCTTCGATCTCTGATATCCTTTCTTCTGCTTGGTCAATTCGGCTGCTGATACTTGTTCATGCTTCGCGAAGTTCTCGTGTTGTGTTTTTCGGCTCCATCAATTCACTTATATTCCTTTCTATTTTGTACATTCTTGTTAGCATTTCGTCAAATCTTTTTTCAGGGTTCTTAGCTTCTTTGCATCGGGTTAGAACATGTTCTTTTAGTTCACAGAAGTTTCTTACTATCCACCTCCTGAAGTCTGAGTCTGTCATTTCATCACACTTGTTCTCCATCCAACCTTGTTCCCTTGCTGGTGAGGAGTTGTGATCCCTTGTAGGAGGAGAGGTGTTCTGGTTTCGGGTGTTTTCATCCTTTTTGCGCTGGTTTCTTCCCATCTTTATGGATTTATCCACCTGTCGTCTTTGTAGTTGCTGGCTTTCAGATTGGGTCTCTGAGTGGACGTTCTGTTTGTTGATGATGAGGTTATTTCTGTTTCTTGGTTTTCCTTCTGACAGTCTGGCCCCTCTATTGTAGGTCTGCCAAGGTCCACTCCAGGCCCTGCTTGCCTGGGGATCACCTGCAGCAGTCTCTGCACTTTCACTGGGAGCTGCAATCCTGAGCTGTTCCTAAATGGCCATCTTGGATCCCGGATCTAATTTTTCTTTTTTTTTTTTTTTTTGAGACAGGCTTTTTCTCTGTCACCCAGGATGGCAGACTGGACTGCAGTGGCACAATAACAACTCACTGCAGCCTCGACCTCCAAGCTCACGTGATCCTCCTACTCTCTAGCGTGGCTGGGGCTACAGGTGTGTGCCATCAAGCCCAACAAATTTTTTTTTTTTTTTGTAGAGGGTGTTTTCCCATGCTGCTAAGGCTGGTCTTGGATTCCTGGGCTCAAGCAATCCACCCACCACAGCTCCCAAAGTGTTGGGATTACAGACATGAACTACTGCACCTGGGCTAATAGTAGTTAACTTTATATCTCAGTATTTAAGTTATAGATATTCAAAAGGGGAGTTTGACTCAGCTAGACAAGGGATAAATGTGACTCAAAAATGGATGAAATGTCTCTGTATCTTTTGGAAAGCGTGTTTTCAGGTATACATGTGAGGCGGAAGAATTATTTTGTTGTCTTTTTTATTTGAAAGTTAAGTATAGCTAGCAGAGATGTGTATAGATGCCAAACTGACAAAGGACAAACTGTGGTAGCTTTATTATTGGTCAGTTTTTCTAAGCAAAACCTATTTATCACCTTTCAAGAAATGAGATAAAATTATTCATTAAGCTGTCACAGGTGACTTTGCAATTTTAATGAACAAATAAAATGAAAGTTTGAAAAGAACAGCACTAGTTTTTTGCTGGAGACAATTGTCTATTAGGAAAAGGAAAAATCTCAATTCTGATTAATAGGTACCCAGAAGATAAAATGAAACCTGATCAGTTAAGTTTTGGCAAAGGAAATTGGCTTCAGCGCGTTGCGGATTGAATGGACAATTGTTTCAGAAATCTTGGAAAACCAGTGAAGCCAACCTGATTCCTTCTGGTTAGAAGGCCGAACAGAAAACAGTTTAATATCCAGCTATTGGAAGCAAAGTCAGGGCTGTGGCTGAAACTCAAGTCTAGCAATAACCATGTCACAGAGGCTCAGAGCAGAAAAGGTGCAAAGGAAGCTCCTCTCCATGCCTGGTTGAACTTTCCCAGGTCCTCTAGGGAGGGGATTCCAGGAGCCCTTCAGATCTCTCACCTTGAGGATGGAAAGTCAAAAGGAGGTGAAAGTATTCACTAGACATTTTTCCTGTCTACAGAATCTTCTATAGAGACAGTTTTATGAAGTCTTCCTTCTGTTAAGCCTCAGGGAAACTTGATCATAAATGCAACAATTCATATGCAAAAAAACTTGCTCTGGGACATTTCACCTGCTTTCTCCAGCTGTTGCTTATCTGGAAGGGCCTGTTTAGCAGGTACCATCTGCTGGCTTCCAACACCTTTTTGTTATCTGTGCCCTAAGACTTTAACAACCTCAAAGCCAACCAGAAGTAGGTGTCACTTCTTTGTACTGAAGCCAGGAAACAGCTGGACCCCAGTAGTTCCCAATGATCAAAGCATTTCAAGATATTTTGATTTGTGCAAGATCTCATGATGTTACTTTTCATCAAGCTGAATAGACACAGATATGAATATAGCACAGGTGTAATAGTCTTCTATGATCTAAATTTGGAAAATGATCAAATGGTGAGCCCAGGAATACAATGGAGTAAGCTTAGTTTAATTGACATTCTTACCAACAAATAATGTCTGGAAACCAATTAACTGAATATACAAACTGACCAGAAACTACCCCCTGCCTTCTGTTTCATTCATTTAACAAACTTAAATAGTACTTTCCATGTATAGTTACTGTTCTGTTTAACAAATACTCTTCCCTTAATCCTCAAAACAGGTCTATGAATTAAATAGTAACATCATTGCATGTACAGATGAGAAATCCAGAGAAATTAATAAACTTGCCCATAGTCATACAGCTAGTCAGTGGTAAATCTGGATTTAAACCCTGGCTTTCTGGTTCTAGAATTCATGTTCTTCAGATGAGGAAAAGGAACAAATGTTAACAAGGGACCATATCAGGAAAACAGAAAACATACTTTAAAAATAAGCTACTGCTTTGGGGGGAGTTCACTTCCATCTATTTCCTTTACCAGCTATGGTATCATCATCTATGGTATTGACTATTAAATACTATTATTGTTAGCCAGTATTGATCGAATGTCTACCATGCACTTGCTCACATGACCACACTACAACAGCTGAGTTCCTTATCATCTTTATCCTTCTTTCGCAGATTGCAAAATTAAGCCTCAGGGAAAGATGATAATTTGCCCAAAATCACACAGACAGGAGGTATGAAGAGTCATGGCTGGAGACCCTGTCATACACATAAACTGCATGAAATTGAAGAAAATGTACAGTCCTGAACTTTCATACATAACTGGGACAAATGTTAGAAAGAGAAGGCTATTTGTTCTTGCAAGAAGCACTAATTAGAATGGTGGCCTTGTGAAAGGAGCAAACTCCATTTCACTGAGCAATAGGCACTGGGCATGTACAAAGTCTGGGGTCTCTCATAGAGCATGGGTCTATGGGGTGGGGAGCCACCACCTCTGCCGATCACCACCTGCATTCTTGGCTGAAATGGTTGTCAGTGGCATCATCATTTATTTATTTATTAGTACATTCATCCATTCATTTGACATTTATGGAACACCTTTCATAGAGCACCCCGCAAGGTATCAGGCATTGTTGTTACCTGCCTTTACATCTCTTTTAAAAATTGAATTAGATAATGCAGGTGTATCAGTCCATTATTGCATTGCTATTAAGAAATACCTGAGACTGTAATTTGTAAAGAAAAGTGGTTTAATTCACTCACAGTTCTGCAGGTTGTACAGGAAGCATAGTGGCAGCTGCTCAGCTTCTTGGAGGCCTCAGGAAACTTACAATCATGGGGAAGGTGAAACAAGAGCAGGCATATCTCATGACAAAAGAAGCAAGAGAGAGTGAGGGGGGAGGTACTACACACTTATAAACAACCAGATCTCTTGACAACTCACTATCACAAGGACAGTACCAAAGGGGATAGTGCCAAACCATTCATGAGAACTCCATCCCTAAGGTCCAGTCACCTCCCAACAGGCCTCACCTTCAACTTTGGGAATTACATTTTAATATGAGATTTGGGCAAGGACACACATCCACACTGTATCAGCAGGTAAAAGGCTTTATGTAGCACTTGGCCCATTGTAAGTGCTCAGTAAATCTACCCATTTAGAAGTGCCTGGAGGGTGTTCCCAAGTTATACATGTTCTAGGTCCAAACAGTATTAGACACCAACTGGAACTTCAAGACCTAGTCACAACAATTTCTCCAGGGGCAGGTACTATGATCTTCTCCCTTTCACAGGTAATTAAATGGAGGCATAAAGAGGTCAAGTCACTTGCCCAGTGTTACACAGCTTCAGGAAGGACAAACTCCCATAGCTGATTGATGCAGGGCCGAGATACCCTTCTCAGCCTGGCCAATCCTGCAACTCCAGGGAAATGCGAAATTAAATGGAGATTCACGAATAGATGAGGGTGATGAAGCTGAGTTACCCTGAAGTTCCCAGAGAGAACTTAGTAGAAGGTTCCTGAACCTTGGCTGCTGCCTTTCCTGGAGTTGCCTTGGGCTCTGCCCTTCCCAAGCCCTGGCTGCTCAGTCTCATCTTTGCATCTGTAAGCTCCCTATTGTCTTTCTAGAAGCTCTCCCCAGTTTGTTTCTCAAGTTAGCCTGAATCAGATTCTTTATTTGCAACCACAATAATCTTAATAAGTATACCTCTGTTGAATCAGAAGTCTGGAGGGATGTTTTATATTTGGAAAAGGCTGCTGGAAGGACTACACCATGGTTATAAAACACTGCCCAAAATGATTGAGAAACTCTACCTCATGAGTATTTAAAGGCTCTTAACTGAAATATGACATCTCTGTATAAATGGAGTCCAACTAATTACTTGGAATGAAAATAGTTTGGCCTTGCAAATGCTCTGCATCTGTACTTTGGTTGCAAGTAATGGATATAATTTCATTTATGTAACTCTGTCCTCCTTAGAAGGAAATGCTCTTTGAATCAATAGAATTTAGCCTGGCTGTGGCCTGACCATCACAGATCATAGTCCAATCACCACAAAGCAAAACAGGCCTTAATAACACTTATTTAGAAATAAGATTCATTGGCTGCAGTAGGAGCTGCTACAGCAAAATAATGCTTTGAGGTTAAAAATAAAACCTGAGGTTCCAGGAGATAACTTAGTACTACACTACATAGAGTATATGCAGATAATTAGATGTGTAGCTTAGTAATGCATTGTGCAGGTAGATTTCTGTGCCTTAATAAAATACAGCAGTGCTGGACTACATAGGTGGTATGGCAGAATTATTTATTCTTCAATATCCATTGCATTGCCCCTACTCTACCACATCCTTCCCAGCTTCCTGGAAGTTAGGTCATAAGTGAAAGTGATAGGTTTTTCTTCAGGGCTGGAGCACTTAAAAGCTGTCCTCCATCTCTCCTATACCCTGCCTTAGCCACCTGGCAGCCATGTGCTGGGATGGTAATGTCACTTGATAGAATAGTCTGGATCGCTGAGCCAATACAGAAATAAGAATCACCAGTCCACGAAAGACTTTGCAGAAGCAAATTGCAAATCTTTGGGTGTCAAGCCATGGAGAATTTGGAGTGCATTGAAAAATTTTTATTATTTGGACCACTGCCTGCTATCCTGAATAATATGGTAGACTGTCTATTTTCTCGGTATCTAAACCTTGGCACTATTGATATTTTGAGACAAATAATTCTTTGTCGAGCGGCGATATCTGTCCTGTGCATTGTAGGATGTAGCAACATCCTTGGCCAACAACATACCCCCTCTCCAACCAGTTGTGATAACTAAAAATGTTTCCAGACGTTGCCACATATCTGTCGAGGAAAAATTGCCCCTAATTAAGAATCACTGCCCTGGATAATAAATGAGTTTGGTATTTATTGTATGATTTCTACTATCTTATTCTCTGTACTGGGTAAGATATTAATATTATTTAGGCAGAAGAATAGGGTCTGGAGGCAAAGAACATAAGGTTGATTCATGCTGACTTCCTAGAACTAAATCAAAGAGAACCACTTCAGCTATGACAGGAAATATCCTCTGCATTTACATAGGGTATACACCAAATAAATAACTTTGTAGCTTTACTTCATCCTCTTCATTTACATAGGTTGTACACCAAGTAACCAATGGAAACCTCTAGAGGGTATTTGAACCCCAGAAAATTCTGTAACAAGGCTCTTGAGCCTCTATGCTCAGGCCTGCTCCCACCTTGTGGAGCGTACCTTATTTTCAATAAATCTCTGCTTTTGTTGCTTCACTCTTTCCTTGCTTTGTTTGTGCATTTTGTTCAATTCTTAGTTCAAGATGCCAAGAACCTGGACACCCTCCACCAGTAACATTACATCCTACTCCATGGCAGAGCACAGAGAACACTAGATTCAGTGAAGAGACCTAGATATAAAATTAAGAGCTTGGGCAAATTACAAATCTGTTGCTGGGTTGTTTGGTTACATGTGTAAACCAAAAATGAAAATTCTAAGTCCCCTAAATGACTGAATGGACCCTCCTCTCAGTCAAGGGGATCCAATGAAACCTGAAAAACTAGTTCAAACCGTGACAGGAAGGGGAGGAGGTCAGGTATGCCTCATTATACCTTCCCTTTGGAGTTCAGGCACAACTGACCAGCATTAACATTAAAATAGAGATTTTAAGACTGATGAAACAGAACTGTAGCAATAAGATACCAAATTCCAACCTGCCTCTAGTAAAGCCTCATATGACAGATAGCAGGGCCCTGAAAGAAACCAAAGTATTTTACCCCAAAATATATTTCTCTGATATATTTTGAAATGGCCCTGCAAAGCCGTCACTTGTTGGGGAAATTGTCTTTCTATAGAGAATCTTCTGCTCTTTCCAGGTCTTTTTCTGATCCTGAAGAGATTGGCTGAGAATCTACCCCCATTTAAGGGTCTGAATAGTGAAAGCCATTTACTGCCTATAGGGGTGGCCATCTAGGAGACTTCATCTATGTAATAAAAACTTTGGTTTTCATAATCCCTTAGCTTAACTCAGACACTACTTGCTATTGATTCCAAGTAATTAGATAACAACTCTTTCAACCAAGTGCCAATCAGAAAATCTTTGAAGCTACCTATGACCTGCAAGCCCCCTGTTTTGAGTTGTCTGGCCTTTCCAGAGCAAACCAATGTATGCTTCATATGTATTGACTGTTGTCTTACGTCTCCCTAAAACCTGTAAAACCAAGCTGTAACTCAAACACCTTGGGCACATATTCTCAGGATCCTCAGGCTGTGTCATAGGTCATGGTCCATAATGTTGGCAAAATAAACTTCTAGATGGATTGAGACCTATCTCAGATACTTTTTGGTTTACATAAGCAACAGAAACTAATGGATTAACTGAAGCAAGAAAATGATTTTTTAGGAGAGTAGGAATGTTAGGGAAGAAAGGGGGATTTGAGCAACCAGGCAGGCCAATCCAGGGCTCTCAGCAGTAGATACTGTGGGCTTTTTCTTGGTTCCAACAGCTTTCTGCCTTAGCATTCTCTGCTTGGCTCAAATTTCTGGGAGATAGAGTCTGATTGGTTTCTCTCAGTCACGATACTCTCTTTTAGCTTAGGGAGGTGGTGGTGGCAGTGGTGACAGTACAGGAGGTAGCAGCAGCAGCAGCAGCTGCTGAGTCCTATGATTAACAGCCTTATTAAAATCAAATGGATGTAGGAGGCAAGCTTTCCTAAGGGAAAAGGAGACATCAGTATTAGGAGAGGGGAAGGGAGGCTGGGCAAGCAGAAAGACCAGATGTCTATAACAGGGCCTTAGTTCCCATGACTTTAAGGTGTATACCATAATATCTGTCCTGCCTTATTTGCTGTATTTTGAGAATCAAATGAGATGAATGTAAAAGCCATAAATATAAAAAAGGAGCCTTGAGATGTCAGATGAGTGTGACTTGGGGACTTGTGACAAACAAGACTGCCATGTAATGATAAGGCAGGCTTCTTGGACATGTGAGAACTCTCATTCCAGTGGCTGGGTAGCCAGGAGCTGATTATTTTAGATGGAGTTTTAAGGGACTTTGGGCTCTTTGAGACATCTCTAGAAGTAGTAAGGGGCATGATAAACTTATATCTGTCCTTTCCCTTCTCAGGACCCCAACATTAGACCAGAGGACTAGGCTGTAGGGAGGTCAGACCATGCAAAGCAATTCTTTTGCCTTTTCTCTTTAGAAAAACCACTATTTCACCCTATTCTGTCTCCTTTCCTCCTATGGAGTAGAGTATATACATGTTGTTATAGCAAAATAAGAGATTCTTAGGAAACACATATTACAGTCCTTTTTCCTTTTTAAAAAAGGAAAAAAAAACCCAAACCAAACCAAAACAACCAAAAGTGCCAGCAGAAGGAAGCTTATTTAAACCCACCCCTATGCCCTCAAAGCTATTAAAACTAGATGAATTCACAAGAACCTGAATTCAGGGATCAGGTTGTGGGACTGGAAGGCAATAGCCTCTGCAGAGTCTGATTTTCAGGTCAATGCAGAGCAGAGATTGTTTACCTGAAATCTGTTTAACTCAAGACTTATAGTGAGTTCTATTATTTCTTGACAATGATATAATTAAATAAATCAAAGTTTCCATCACTGTCTCCAAGGTAAGAGAGCATAAATCAAGCTAGCATCAGCTTTTCCCAAATCCTAAATGTATTTACATTTGTTTGGAATGACCACTTTGATTCAATTGTGCTCTGTCACTCATCAGTAATTCCATCAGTGCAATTTCAGGTGCATAAATCTTGAGCTCTGGGGAGGGTATGCTTTGTAAATCCACTTAGCTGTAAAGACAGAACATCACAGTGAAAGTGTATCAAAGGAACAGTGGCAAACATCACACTATGGGGTTTTAATTAATTTAACGTTGAGGCAAAGAACAATTGTTAAAAGAAATCATGTTCAAAATGCATTCGGGTCTGGACCTCTCTGAGAACTAGGACTGGAAGATACACCCTCAAGCCTTTAATTCCTCAGACTCAGGCAGGAAGCTTGTTGAGAGAGAGAGAGAGAGAAATGTTATCTAGGGAAAGATGAGACAGCTAATAGTTTATATTATTCATTTTACACCTGGGTGACTGGGGTCATTCAGTTGCTCATTGAATGAATGTCTGTGGAAGCCAACTGTGGCCTAGGTGCTGGGAAGCAAAAATTGGATATCTGCCCTGCGGAGTTTCCAGTTTAGTGGGACAGATCAATACTCACCAAAAAAACCACACAAATTGTCATTGCAACAAGGGTTCTGAAAGGATAAACACATAATACTGTTGGAAATTATAATGGTGGAATTGACTCATTGAGGAGGTCATGGGTGACTTCCCTAAGGAAGATAGGATTGAACTGAAATTTAAAGGAAGAGTGGGAAGTAACTAGGAGAAGGAATTTGAGGTGGAGGTGGAGAGGGAGGCTGTGTTTCTGGGTTTCAGATAGCTGGTGAGTGTGCTATGAGATGAGGCCCAGAGGCTGGCAGGGCCAGGCCATGCAGAGCACTGTAGTCCAAGCCTTTTTCCCATTACGGGGTATTAAGCAGGAAATGATGTGATGAGATTTTCACTTTTGAAAAGGTTACCTTGACATAAGAGCCACAGCAATCACTTTAACATGGTAAGAGCCACACAGGATGGGACACAGTAGAACATCAAGTATGCAGGTAGATAAGAGGGAATTCAGGAACAAGGCCATCCCAACCTGGGTTGAGCAGCTGAACACTAGAAGGAGCAAGATGGGAAGTGAACCTACTTCTGAGGCAGTGGCTAGTCCAGACATGGACTTCCTATGTACACCTGCCCAGGAAGTAACCACAGACTAGACTAGGGAAGTAGCTATACCTGGTGAGAAAGGAGATTTAAGAAAGGGGGGCTGGCGTTTTCATTCTCCCTATTTAATTCTTGTCTCAGAGAAGCCATGGCCTGTCCCTCCTCTAGTTTTCTTCTGATGAACTCTGTTTCTGTTGTGGATCTAACTCTCTTATTTTGTAATAGAAAATGCCAAAAAATGTTGGCTATTATTGCAGAGTGTTTCAGGAGTTCAGAAGAACTGACCTATTCCTATGGTGAGCAAATAACTCCTTTTGAATGAAATTAAGGTGGCTTTTGAGCTGAACATTGAGAGATGCTCAAATGGAGAAGCTAAGAGCCAGGAGACTACCAGGAGATGGCAGGACAGCCACAATTTAAAGAGGAAGCAGTCTGACCAAAGATACAAAGGGAGATGACTTTGTCTTTGAAATGGATGGTGGTCAGACATGGGACTGAGAGGTAGGAGGGCTTTACCTAAGAACACAGACTATGCACCCAGACTTCCTCAGTGAAAACCTCAGCCCTGGCCCTTCCTAGCTTTGTGACCTCAGGCAAATTCTTTTACTGTTTAGTGGCTCAGTTTCTTTACCTTTGAAATAGAAGTAAGATGATCTACTTTGTAAGGTCATGATGAACACTAAATTTAGCACACGGTAAGTACCATGAACATCAGCACTGTTATAGCAGTTGGAGGTCATGTTATAAACACAAGTGGAGGCTGTATCATGAAGAGGTCAAAAGCCAGGCTGCAGAGTTGGCAAATATTGGGGCTTTTCCAGATATCATTCTGGTTTTGATAGCTAATTTAATTCAAGTCTGGTTGGAGACATGCTTTTAATGACTTGAATCCTTTTAAATTTATTGAGACATTTTGTGATTTGAGGATATTAGAAAATGTTCTGTGTGTATTTGAGAAGAATGTGCATTCTGTCATTGTTGAGTTGAGTGTTCTATAAGTGTCAATGAGGTCAAGTTGGCTGATAATGTTATTGAGATCTTCTATACCCTTATTGATTTTCTGTCTACTTGTTTAATCAATTGTTGAGAGGAGTGTATTAAAATCTCCAATGATAATTGTGGACATGTATATTTCTCCTTGCAGTTCTATTGGTTTTTGTTTCCTGTATTTTGGATCTCTGTTATTAGGGCTTACCTATTTAAGGCTGTCACATCTTCTTGTTGAATTAATACTTTATCATTACAAAATGACTTTCTTTAATTCTGGTGAGAGATATATATATATATTTTGCTTTAAAATACATTTGCTCTACCCGTTATTTGATAGTAATGCCATTCCAGCTTTTGTCTAGTGTCAGTATGATATGGCTTTTTCCATCCTTTTACATTTAACCTTTTGGTATCTGAACATTTAAAGCATGTTTCTTATACACAGCATATAGTTAGGTATTGCTTTTTAAAATCCAGTGTAATGGAACTGTATCTTTTGATTTGAGCATTTAGATTATTTCCATTTAATGTGATTATCCATATGATTGCATTTAAATTTGCCATTTTGTGGTCTTTTTCTATTTGCTCCAACTCTTAACTGTTTCTTTTTTTCTTCTTTTCTTGACTTCTTTTGGATTAATTGAATACTTTTTTTTTTTTTTTTGAGACGGAGTTTCACTCATGTTACCCAGGATGGAGTGCAATGGCGCAATCTCGGCTCACCGCAACCTCCGCCTCCTGGGTTCAGGCAATTCTCCTGCCTCAGCCTCCTGAGTAGCTGGGATTACAGGCACGCGCCACCATGCCCAGCTAATTTTTTGTACTTTTAGTAGAGACGGGGTTTCACCATGTTGACCAGGATGGTCTCGATCTCTTGACCTCGTGATCCACCCGCCTCGGCCTCCCAAAGTGCTGGGATTATACTTTTTACTATTTTATTTTCCCTGTCCTTATTATCTGTAATTCTTCATTTTGTTTTCTTGGTGCTTGTTTTAAGGTTTATGGTATATATTTTAACTTAACATAGTTTATATTCAAGTAATATGTCACTTTACCTATAGTGTAAAAACTTGACAATAGTTCATTTCCATTTCTCTTTTTCTAATCTTCGTGTTACTTGGTCATATATTTTAGTTTTACATATGCTATAAGACCCATGATACATTATTATTTTTGTTTTAGCTATCAATAATCTTTTAAGAAATTTAAACAATAAGAAAAAATATCTCTCCATACCCAGGATGTTACTATTTCTGGTGCTCTTCATCCTTTTGGATAGATTTATATTTCCAACTGGTATAATTTTCTTTCTTCCTGAGGGACTTTCTTGTAGTGTGGTTTTGCTGATTATGATTTTTTTTTCTATTTTTGTGTGTCTTTAAAAAAGTGTTTCACGTTTGCTTTTCAAAGATAATTTTTGCCAGTGTACATTTCTTTTTAGTACCTTAAAGATGTTCCTCTACTCTCTATTTGGGTGATGTTTTTTAATAAAAAATCCATAATTTTTAGTTTTGATCCTCTATATTTAAAATACCTTCCCCTCCCCACCCCGGCTGCTTTTAAAATTTTATCTTTCTCACTGTTTTTGAGCAATTGGATTATAAGATACATTGGTGTAGTTTTCTTCATTTTCTTTGTGCTTGAAATTTGTTTAGATTCTTGGATCTGTGGGTTATAGTTTCCATCAAATTTGAAAAATGTTAGCCATTACTTCTTCAAATACTTTTTAGGTTTCCCCTTCTCTAGCCTGTCTTTTGTGATCTCCAATTACTTATTTGTTAGGCCATCTGAACTTTTCCCATGGTTCACTGATACTCTGTTAATTTTAAAGATTTTGTTCTCTTTGTGTTTCATTTTGGATATTTTCTACTGTGATATTTTTGAGTTCATTAATAGTTTTTGTTATACCTAATATGCTAATCCCTTCCTAAACTTTTTAATATCTGACAATGTGATTGTTTAGAGATGGAGTCTTCCTATGTTGCCCAGGCTGGCCTCAAACTTTTGGGATCAAGCAATCTTCCCACCTTGGGCTCCCCAGTACCTGAGATTACAGGCACATGCCACTGTGTCTGGCTTCTGTAAATTTTATTGAGCTTTGTACTGTGACAGAGTTATGTAACTTGGAAACAGTTTGATTCTTTTGGGTCTTACTCTTGAGATATTTTTAGGTGGGAGCAGAGCCATGCTCAGTCTAGGGCTAATTATTTCTTACTACCTTAGTAAGTCTTTTTGTGTGCTTTACCAATGTTCCATGATTCTTGGGGTTTTGCAGTCTGACTGGGAGAGACAGACATATCCTCAGCTCTATAGAAACACTCCTTGCAATTACCTCTAATCTTCTCAGGTTAGAAGCTTCTCAGCTTCTTCCACTAGCCTCAGGAAGTTTCTCCAAACATGTTTGCTGACCAGTATTCAGCTGCATATATGAAGGGAGCACTCGGAAAATCTCTAGAGTTCTCTCTCTCTGGAGCTCTTTCCTCTCGGTACTCTGTCCAGTGGACTCTGGCTGCCTTGGTTTCTCTGGACTCCCAGCTCTGTCTCCTCAATTCAGGGAGTCTGCCAGGATCTGTCCGGTATCTGCAACTGGTATTGTAGCCTGGAAACTCACTTAAGGCAGTAAACTGGACCAATTGCAGGACTCATCTTGTTTGTCTCTTGTCTCTCAGAGATCACTGTTCTTCATTGCCTGTGCTCTGAAAACCATTATTTCCTATGTTATATTCACATTTGGTTGACTTAGGTAGGAGGGTAAGCCCTCTTATTATTCCATCTTGATCAGAAGTATAAGTTTTGGACTGCAAAGCTTAAATCTCATTGTATAGGCAATGCAGAAACATTAAACTAGGGGAATAATGATCACTCTGGCTGTCCAGAAAGTAACTCTAGTAGTGTTCAACTGAGGAGAAAAATGATTGGAGAGAGGGTGGCTCATGCAAAGCCATAACATGAGGCAATGAGGACCTGGAGAAGACATGAATTTGAGAAGCTCTAAAATCTGGGTATAGAAAGTGTCCTGAAATAAAATGCAAAGGTCCAAGCTTGCACAATAGAGACATGATGTAAAGTACCATTGGCCTTCTAAATTTGAATCCGTGGATTCAGTCAACCACAGCTTGAGAATATGAAAAATAAGATGCTTGCATCTACACTGAACATATACAGACTTTTTTCTTGTCATTATTCCCTAAACAATAAAGTATAGCAACTATATAATAGCATTTGGAATGTATTAGGTATTATAAGCAATCTAGAGATTATTTAAAGTATACAGAAGGATGTGTGGAGGTTATATGCAAATATTACACCATTTTTTATACAAGGGACTTGAGCATCTGAGGACTTTGTTATTTTCAATGGATGGAGGGGGGCACTGGAGCCAATTCCCATGAATAACAAAGGATGACTATAATATGTTATAAATCTGTAGCATTTTGTGTGTCTCTGCCAACACAAACTGAAGGCTGGGTTAAGGCAAAGATTTTTGTTTCCCATATGCCTCCCAAACACTAGGTGCCAAACACCCTCAAAACTAGAGAGTGTGGGATTCATCAGATGCACCCTGAAAGGTCCTGCAGAGTCTGAGGCTTCAAATCTGTGGACTTAGATAACCTCAAGGACTTACAAATGACTGTTCTTGTTTGGACAACATTTAAGCATAGTTCCCATGTGAAATCACGATGTTTTATTCATGTGCATTTGGAAACTTTGTGAATAGCAGAGAATATTTTAGAATTCTAGAAAGCAAATCTCCACATGTGCTTATCACAGAGCCTTTGAGTTTTCAAGTCACTTTGGAATGAGAAATTTTTTCTTCCAAACCATAAAATCTAAATACAACTGGGATCTTTTCATCTGAACATTGTATTTCCCCCAAGTTACTGGTATGCCTAATGCTAAAGTAATATATTTAGGATAAGAAAGTAAAGTGGGGAATAAAAAAGCACAAGACATAGTTGAATAAAATCAGCCTTGAGAAAATGTACCATTATCATTTTGAAGGAGTTGAGCTTAAATGGAATCTCTTTAAACTTGGTATGGAAATGCTTGTTCAAGGAATAAAGATCAGAGAATATTAACAGGTTTGTGTCAGAGCAAGGCTATTAGAAACCTCTGAGCACTCACTGCCCGGAGGGAGCAGTTCTAGTCCTAAAAATACTCTTTCTTTGATGAGGGACGACAGTGGGAATGGTGGGAGTTAGCACCTATGGCTGTGTGCTGGCTTCCTCTCAGGATGGGAGGCTGGGGCCAAAGTTATGCCTTTACCTCGAATTCCTTTAGGCTTGAAATGACTGGAAGACCATCTCCCAAGATTCTTACTGATAATCCCATACAGAGATCTCAAGGGAAATATAAAACCATTTACATGCAAACCCTTTCCAAAGCGAATGTTGATCAACAACAAAAAGTGATCTTTCTAAATGCTTAAATTTAGGAAAAATGACCTGTTACTTCTCAAGCTCCTGGATAACTAGTTTTATTATGGAGAAGTGGGTGAACAAGGTGGTAGGAGAAAGGTGGAAGAATAGAGAAAGTGGGTAAATCAGTGAGATGAAAGTATCATCACCGATGTGGTATCTTTTGATGCTAGTATGGTAAATTGGCTCTCCTGTTTTTTATATTGGAATATTAACTCCTCTTCCTATCTCTGTTGGTGCTTTTGGAAACACATGTTTGAAGGCTGGCATGACACAGCTCATGATGGTTACAGCTCTGTCTGCTTAAAAGGTCTTTCTTGTTTTGGGGGGATCCTGTCCCATCCCTTATATCCCTGGTAGGGTGAGTCAGGATTCCTTATCCCCACCCCTGCCAGAGGGAAGGGAATGTGACCCAGGCTGGAAATTAGGAATTGCTTTCCTCTTGCAAAGAATGAGCGGCGAAGGATGGGCACAGGACCCAAATAGGACCACTGTTCTTCTCCCTGGAATGGATGTATAGACATTGGGCAGAGAGAGTTCCACTTTGCACTAATGGAAACTAAGTCAAGTTGCTGGCTACACAGAGTTGAAGGCAAGAAGGTTGCCACCACGGAAATGTGGGCAGCAGAATCAGAGCCTGTCTGTAATTTTGTTAAATACCCAAATGAGGCCTGTTTCATGACAGATGGAAGATTTTAGAGATCAATGATTTTTTCCCACAGCTTCATAATTGCAGTCACTTATGTTTGATACGAGTATGCTTTCTATCACATGGATCATAGCTATCATTCAGTTCCTTTCCAGGCCTCCTCTCAAAATAACGAATGACCTGTATCAGAAAATTGCCAGCTGTCAGAGACCATCAGCCTAGAATTTCACCACCAGCAGAAAGGGTAGTTGCAGGGGGGACCTGCTGTTGTTTCTTTCTTCCTCAGGATTTGGGTTTTCCTGTGGAAAGGTATCCCCTAACATCCTATGTATATGGATAGTTTTAATAAGAAGCAATCTTCTTAAGCAATTGGCAAAGTTGGATGAGAATTAGCTACTCTTCCTGTGGCTGACTGTTCTTTAAAAATTGTGTTAGCTAGGAAGAAAACAGAAATCTCCAATTTCTCAGTGGCTGGAGTTGAAATCATCCTATAAATGCAAGATTGGCCAAATCTATTACAGAGCAGAGCAATGAGTGAGATTGTGTACAGTTTGGTTTCAGTTTTGAGTTTGTGTAGGGATGTGGTGACCACAGGCCGAAGTTTTCGCTACTTCAGGAAAAGAGAACCTGTTAGGGATCACCAGAAAGACTGTGTGTTACTGGAGGGAAGACCGCTTCATTCCCTCCCCATGCTCATCAGAGACTATGAACTTTGCTCTGTTCCCCAGGAATCTCCCTTTTCTTGGTTGATTAAGCACTCCTGCGGGAAGCCTCTGAGGGCACAACCCAAGTCCATTGTCTACAAATAGTTATGGATGATAAAGGTAGATTCTTTTCTCATATGTATGTACACACACACTTATGCCCACATTGGAGTTATTTTCTCAGTACATAGCAGCATAGGGATGAATCAGAGAACTTAGAAGATGTCATAGAAAGCATTTTGTACAGGGTTTGGCCAATGTTTGGGAAAACATCCAGATAGTAATTATTTTAGGGCTTTCAGGCCATACTGACTACTGCAACTATTCAACCTTGTGTTGTAGTGTAAAAGCAACTATACATGCAATATGTAAATAAGTGGATGTGGCTACGTTCCAGTAAAACTTTATTCACAGAAACAGGTGGCAACAGATTTAGCCCTTGGGCCCCAGTTTTCTGACCCCTGGTCTAGTCCTTTGCTCTTGGTGAGGAAACTGAAAGTCAGAATGACATGTAGGTAGTAACTAGCAGAGATAAATCCAGATCCCAGACCCCTGAGTCCTAATCAATTTCATTCCCACTGCTTCATCCTCTACTGTCTTTTGTTCTTGAAGCCAAGCAGGGGAGTTACCTAGTCTTCCTCTCTCTGAAGGGCACACATAGGCACTAGGTGTAAATTCTGTATAACAGGGCTTCTCTACTTAGGTTTGTGCCACCATCCTGGGTGCACAAGGCTGTGTTTCTACATATGTGCCAAATGTTGGAAGCAGGGCCATGTCAGTTTTCAGCATAGGTTTTAAGGGAGACCCAAGTCTCAATATGTCCGCTCTAACATCAGCATTTGTCAGTAACTGAGAACAAGTGCTCTAAAACACATTTTATATCTGCTCATCTGAGCCAACCTCAGAAACCCCATGGTTAATTTTGAAGATATGTCTTCAAATTCTTAGAGGAAGATAATTCTACCTTCTAATGGAATTAGGTATGTTCAGGACATTTTTCTGTGCCTTACTGCCTTCTTCTTATCTAACGTACCTCACTGCCATCCCTAAAACCTCATCATTCAGTTGTTAACCCTTTTTAGATAGTCAGACCCACTTATCTCTACACCTTTAATCTTTATTTACCTGACTGTAGCATTAATTATTGTAATCACATCTCATGAATCACACTTCCCTGATTTTGAATTACTAACTTAAACTTTCAGTGAATATTCTGATTCACCTTTATTCCAGAGGTGAAATTCAAGCTGTAAATAGCTACAAGAAGATAAGTAAGAGCTAAAATCCTTTTTGTTCGTATATTGAAATTTTATCTTATGAAATACTTAAAATATTTCGTTAATTTAAGTATTAAAGATAAAATTGCATCCCAAAACTCATTTGGCCCATTTGATGTCTCTTTCAGCATAAGCTAAACAGGATTGAGATGTTATTAAATCCAATCAGCTGCTAATTTGTTTAGTGATTGTTTGGTCATAAGGAACAGAAACATAGCCAAACTAACTTAAGCATAACACAAAATGAAATTTATTGGAAGAAAACTGGACATAGGCCACAAAAGGCTAGGTGGGTATCTATAGGAACTCAAACTAGGAACTGGCATGTCAGGGCCAAATTACCTTCCACGTCTCCCTGGGGTTCGGACTCTTATCTCCTCTCATCTCTGCAGTTTTCGAAGAAACAGAACACAGCTTCATCTAGTCTCAGCCTCGTCTAGCGTTCAGCCCCCTCCTCTGAACCTTTTATCAGTGCTTGTTAAACTGGACCTGTGAGACCTCTGGGCTCTGCAGGGGTGCCACGGGGCACCCCCAAATACTCAAGAATTTATCTAAACCAGCAAAGATGAAGACCATCCAGAGAACCCCTTTCTCTCTTATCTTTGCTTTATCAGTTAGGGTTCTATGTAAGAGAGGCATTTGAAAAAGAAATTCTGCTGCTTATTTTGTGCTTCCACGGAATTGATATTAGGAGGAATCTATTAAAACAACAAAACAGTAAAAACTCTAAGTTGGGGGTGATATTTTGAATAATTGTACTTTAGTGGGTAGCAAATGAGCTAGTTGTTTTCTTGAGCTTTAGAATGGGTTTCCTTTTAGCTTTTGGGACAAAAGAATTCACTGGTTTTCTGGCTCTCAAAATCTGGGACAAGATGCATCTAGAGCAGGAGTTGGTAAACTATGGTCCTCAGTCTAAATCCTGTTTTAATTGTTGTTTTGTCATTAAAGTTTTATTGAAAAACAGCCATGCCCATTGATTTACATATTTTTTATGGCTACTTTTATGTGACAATAGCAAAGTTGAGTAGTTGTCACAAGGACCATATGGCTTACAAGCTTAATACACTTACTATCTGGCCCTTTACAGAAACTTTGTTGACCCCTGGGCTAAAGAGATAAGACAATAACAATTCTTACCTCAGTGAGTCGCAGAGTGATGCCTCAGATGGCTCGGGAGTCAAAAGACAAGTGGTGGAAGAGTCTACAATGAGGAAGTCATTTAGAGACCCAACCTGTCAATCTCATGGTGGGATCTGGTCATGGACTTGTTTCAAAGAATGTTAACAAGCCAGGCTCCACCCAGGTGATTTGCCATATCAAATGTTTTCAGTCTGTGCTGTGGTTCAAATAGTTTGACAAGAAATAAATAAGCCACTGGGGAGTGTGAATTATGACGAGGTTCTGGGTGTAGCTTATTGTGACATTGTAAACTGTGGACTAAACAATTTATTCTATTACATGTTGCTGGAACTGTTGAGCAGTTCTAAGTTAAAATCTGACAAAAACCAAAAAGAAAATATCTGCTTGACAAATAATGAGAATACAACCTATAGGCAGCAAACTGCATGATTCAGAAAAGGATTTTGATATTTTTATTTTCATTCCAGTATGAAGAAACACATCCCACTCGAGCTGGCAGGAAGAGCTTATCTTGGTTTCCATGACAAAGTATAGCCACTGCTGTTTTACATTGCCCATTTGGAGATGCTGCCAAAGGAAGTAGAGTATCCAAGGGAAGATGTTATCTTGACCACCTCTTCCTTCTGGCACCTGGTTAGCACCCCATTCCCTTCTTTCCCATTAAAGGGAGTCCCTTTTATCCAGTTTGCATCTCTATGCCTTCATCTTAATTTGATGGGCCTCTCATCTTATTAACTGTTTTTCTAAATGTTCCTATAGTGGTTTACCTTTTAAATTGTGCTCTTTAAAGAAAAAAAAAAGCAACCTTAACACTTGAAGAAAACTATTAGCTTTTATGACTGATATGGTTTGGCTGTGTCCTCACCCAAATCTCAAACTGTAGCTCCCATAATTCTCCCATAATGTCATGGGAGGGACCCGGTGGGAGGTAATTGAATCACGAGGGCAGGACTTTCCTGTGCTATTCTCATAACAGTGAATAAGCCTCAAGAGATCTGATGGTTTTACACAGGGCAGTTCCTCTGCACATACTCTCTAAGTCAAGTCAAGACATGACTTAGCTCCAACTTTGCCTTCCACCATGATTGTGAGGCCTCCCAGACATGTGGAACTGTGAGTCAACTAAGCCTCTTTCCTTTTGAAGTTACCCAGTCTTGGGTATGTCTTCATTAGCAGCATGAGAATAGACTAATACAGTGCCCGCAGTAATGCCAGTGATAATGATATTAGTTATAACTGGTAGCCATCCTCTACTGAACGTCTCTGATGAGTAAAGCATTTGAAATACTTTATCTCACTTGAACGTCTCATCAGCCCTGGGAGGCCAATACAATTATAATTAATATTTTACTAATGAGGAAATTCAGGCTTAGAGAGATTATATAACTTATAATAATGTATGTATTCCACAAATATATATTGGCTGTCTGCATTCTTCTAGCATGGTGCTGGGTCTACCACCCTGAGCATATATCCATGAAGTATGGAGTCTGTACCCCAGTAATGTAGACAGATACTACACGAACAACAACAAAAACACATGATTCCAAAGTGGGATAAGTGCCCAGGAGGCAAAGGACAGGGTACTGTGAAGAACAGTAAGAGGCTACAATTAATACATGGCTGTCTGGCCCCAAGTTTGTCTAAACTCAAGTCTGTCTCTGAGATCTATGTTCTTAATTGACCTTTCTGTCCTTCCTCCCTCTATGGTGTAGCACAGGCTAGAGCTGGATGGATGGGACTTTGAGATCTCTGGGCCTGTCTAATGTATCTTGCCAGGTGAATTTCTCAATTGTCTATTTTTGTCTTGGTCTTTTTTTAGGTATGGAGACTCTACAGTCTTTCCCAGAAGCTTTCTCTACTATTTTTTCTTTTTCATTTTTTTAAACATTTCATTAAACAAGTCCCTTCCTTCTTATATTCTTCCCTACTTCCCTCCCTCTCTTCTTCCCTCTATTCCTTCCATCATCTGTTTATATTACTTTGTTTCTACCAAAAATATAATGTATTCAATAAATATTTATTAAGGATAATATTCGGTAGAAATATACCAAATTTTATTGGTAATAGGGCTTAACAGATTGTTCTCTGTAAGTTCTTATTGACTAAATGAATGTACTAGACTTAAATTTAAAACAGACAGGATCCCTATCCTCAAGGAATTTACAATGGCTAAGCAGAAAGATACTAATGAGGAGGGTGAGGGTGCACTTTGAGTGGCTCTCCAAAAATTCTACACTGCAAAATTCTAACAGATTGGGTTTGTCTCACAATTCTTTGAAGAGCTCACTTCAGTGGTCCACAAAGCTTAGATCTGTAGTTTGCTCATTAACTATGTCTCTGGATTTCTTGATACAAAAGAAGGAAATATTTTCAAAGCTCAACTAAGGCTCTGTAGGTCATTGTCCAGGATGGATTTACTAGTCTATTCCAAGTGGCATGAATTTATTAGGATGGCAGGGAGCAGAGTGGTGATGAAGGGGGAAAGGGGGTTTGTGTATAATGTGAGATTTCCTCCGCCATGTGCAATGAACTTGGCTACACAGTTAGTGCCCCCAAAGTCGATAATTTCCATTTGCATCATCAGCATTCCAAAGAATTTGAAGATATCCACAGAGGAGCATGTGACTTATAGCCTCCTCCCTAGAAAACTAATTCCATTAATAAAATTTGTGTCCCTTTCACTCTAGATCTACACAGCTCCCTGCCGTTCTTTTTCATGCTACCCTCTCTTACAGCCTTGAATCCTTTCCTAGGGCTGCTGGAACAAATGACCACAAACTGGGTGGCTTAAAACAATAGAGATGAATTCTCACACAGTTCTAGAAGCAAGAGGCCTGAAGTCAAGATGTCAGCAGGGCCGTGCTTCTCTGAGGGCTCTAGGGGAGGACCCCTCCTTGCCTCTTCCAGATCCAGGGGGCTGCCTGCAATCTGTGGCATTTTTTTGTCTTACAGATGCATCACTCTGGTCTCCTTCCCTGTGTGTCTCTATGTCTTCACCTCTCTCTCTGCTTGCAAGGACACTAGTCATTGGCCTTAGGTATCACCCAATCCAGTATGAACTCATCTTTACTTGATTACATCTGCAAGGACCCAATTTCTAAGTAAGATCATATCCACAGGTACTGTGGGTTAGTGCTTGGATGTGTATTTCTAGGGAGATATGATACAACCCACCACAAACCTCATGCCTCCAAAATGTATCTGGAATCCTCAGACTTCTCACTAGCTCCAGTGTGACGACCCTATCCTGACCACCATCTTCTCTCTCGGTGACTGCAGGTCTCCGGATGGGCCTCGCTGCATCCTCTCGTACCCCTGGTGGTCACTCTCTACCCAGCAGCCAGAGTCATCTATTGGAAATGCAATTATAGTGTTTCTTTCTGTGGAAAACCAAACCAGAACAACCACCAGAAATCACCTTCCAGAGGCTTCTGGGTGCTCTCAAAGTAACACCAAGTCTTTATGTGGCCTCTCCTGGTATCCATTGCAGCCAGCCACAGTGGTCTCCTTCCCATCCCTCAAATGCCTGGTGCTTCCCCCTGTCTCCAGTTATTAAACTTGCCATGGCCTCTGCCTATGAAGCTCTGCATGACCTTACAGGGCAGGCTACTTCTTTTGTCCAGATCTCATCTCAAATGTTACCTTCCTGAGAGACATCATCCCTGGTCTCCTGATCTAGAACATTTGTCCTGTTTCTCAGTTCCCCACACTGTTCCTCTTGTCCCCCACACAGATGCCTTTCTGCAGGACATTATAATTGCCTGAATTTTCTTGTTCATTTATTTTAATGAGGTGTGTATATCTCTGCAGCCCACTAAAATGTCAGTCCTGTTAGAGCAGGACTGGTCTCTCTTGGTCCCTTTGTGTCCTTTGTGCCTGCACAGTGTCTAGCACTTACTGGGTGCCCAAAAGTCTTTGTTGAGTGACTGCATGGAGGGATAAAGTGACTATCTGTAAGTTGATGACATTTGGTTATTTGATCTAGACTGTGGGATATTAAAATAAGGCAATTCAAAGAAGAAGGGGTGCTGTTGGCAGTGAGCAGATTGGCCAGTGAGGGAGGAATCCAAGAATGGTGACACATGCAACCATTAGAGCTCAAGTCTGTAGAGTGATCTGGGAACATTTAGTGTAGGGGCAAAGAAAGTGAGCCTCTTAATAGCTCATGCAAACCTGGCTATCGTGAAGGGACTATCCCAGGTCTCCTCCACCTGTGAGTACAAATGAAGCTACATGAACAGAAGGGACCCTGACCCCTCGCTCATGTCCTCATCTGGTTCATGGTCCCTATCCATCCTCTCCTGGCCCTGGAAATGGGAGCTTCTCCCATGGAGTGTGTGGTGCTATTGAGGAAGGAGATACAGGCATCTAGGATCACCTCCCCCTTGACTTCCACACTGCATTTCAATAGAAGAAAAGGCCGGCCGACTGGTGCCTCCTAAATCACCTTCCTGTAAATAGCAGGCATGGTGTGGGGGAATCTCTCTGGAAGACATTGTTTTTACTTAAACAAGACCAAAACCCCACCCCACTTCTCCATGACCAAGACCCTTTCATATGTGATTTCTAAAACTGTAAACCCAAGACCCTTTCATATGTGATTTCTAAAACTAAACCCAAGACCCTTTCACTTGTAATTTCTAAGGCTGTAAACCTAAGATTCTTTCATGTGTAATATCTAGAGTATAAGCCTATATAAAGGCAGAGCTTCTCTTTGTTAGGGGAGCCTGGTCATTTAGACAAATTGTCTCCTGGCTCCCACCCTTAATAATAATAATAAACACTTCTTCCTTCCCAGCTTGCTGTTCGAGAGGTCTGTTTCTCACGGCCGCTCCTGCTTCACTGTCAGTGAGATCTCTGGCCCTGTGTCAGGGTGCTCCTTCTCGAAGCTGCTCAAACCACCTTGAGGGTCTGTACCCTACTGGGTCACCAAAGGCCCTTCCTTCAGCTCCAGTAATCACAGAAAACATTTTGTGGCCCTTGCTCTGTGCCAGGCACCATTCTGAGTCCTTTATGTACATAAATACACCTCATTTCATCAATCCAGACACTCTCCCCTACCCTCTACATTTTAACATCTCTAAAACTGGGACGTATCTTACAATGATACCACAGATCCAGTTGAATAGGGACTTCAACCCTGTCAACAGCCCTCTGAGGTGGGTGCTATTATTATCCTTCCCTCAAGAGGAGGCACAGGGAATTTAGGGAATCTCTGGTATGTACCCTACTGAGCTGGAATTCAGCCACAGTCCAGAACCCAAGCTCTTCACGGCTGCACGTAATACTTCAATGTCACCTAGACATAAAACCACATCATTATCTGTCCCTCTCTTTTGTCTATTGCCTTTGGGACCAGGGAACTTAGAGCACACACCCACAAGTAAGCTCTTTCTTCCTTTGTAGCCCATTTAAAGGCCTTCTTGAATATCAGCTCATGTAGTTATACCCTCAGAAGGGTCACAAGGTCAACTATTCCACAAACAGACTCTGAACCCAATTTGGTTCAGTACTTTTAGCTGCAAGAATATAATCTCTTGACTACAATGACTTCATAGGAAGACACTCATTTTCTCACTTACCTAGAAATTCAGGAAAGGGCGGGTGGGAAAAGGGGTTCTATCCAGGGATAGAAAGATCTCTAAGCTGCTTTCAAGGATTCAGGTGTCTGCTCTCCTTGGGGTGTTATCATGGCTCCTGATCAGATAGACACAGCTACGTCCAGAAGAGAAGTCATCTCTTTTTATTTAGACTAAAAACAAAGCAAACTCCCTTTGCCCCCAACTTTTCCACACATTCTTCAGAATGTTCCACTGGCCAAGTTTGAGTCATGCTTTCAGGCTGTAGTTGCAAGACAGGCTGGGGAAGCTGGTGCCTGGCCATATCAGTCTGGACGATGGCAGATGAGCTTCACCAGCAAAGGAGTGGGTGAGTTGGTGGGGAGGGTTACAACAGTGCCTGTGAGTCCTGCTATAAACTGGCAAATTTTGTGCAATCAGAGATGTTCAATGATGCTGAACCTGAATATCAAAAAAAGGTTAATTGAGCCCATTATTATCAGTATAAGCATCCAGGGAAGCAGGTACATATTTTAGAAGATTTTCTCTCCTTTATGTTTAAAAACAAAAGCTTTTGTGTATGAATTTTCTAGAAAATCCACTTTCATAGAACCCTTCATCCTCTGATAATTCCATATCAATTAGGCCTGATTCTAAGCGAATATCCTGCTCTTCTAATTGACCTATCATACCAAAGAAATCTTGGTAAGTGATTACAGATTTTGAGCTCTGACCAATTTATAATCAGGCTGATTATCAAACAGGTTTACTGAATTGTTTTTAGGGTCTTTCCCTATGCCTCCCTTTTCTCTTGCTTTTTCTAGCAGAGTCGAAAGAAAATGGATAAAATCTGAGATTTAATTAACATCCAGACATTTATAGTCTCGGCAGAGTATTGATGGGATGAAACACTTGAAATTCATGATTTCAGAGAGTTTTTGGGGCTTATTCTTGGTAGTTGAGTAAAATATTGTTGTTTTTTCTTGCTATCAAATTCACAGAACTACTGTATTTTGGAACTGAAAGGCACATTAGAATTTCAGAAATATTTTTATTTTTAAACAAGTGATTCATGGTCCATTAACAATGCTTGTTATTGGTAGAAGCGTTAACTTATTTTTCTTAGTATGGAGGAAACTGAGACACATGATTTGTTTAAAGTCACAAACAGTTACTGGCAGAAGTCTGTAAACTTAACTGCAGCACGCTCCCCCATCCTACCGGGACAATTGTAACAAACATAGTTGTGATGACTTCTTTGTTCTTTCTCTCATTTCCTTGTTGTGGTCTACGTGGAAATTCATCTGAGAAGCAGAAACACTATGACCCAAATAGTATTTAATTATAAATGAGAAGAGTCACAGTGGCCTCCTGTCAATAAAACTCCTTTGCTTTTAACCTTTACAAATGCAACAACCAGAATAAATGATGCTCCTGATGGGCCCTTGTAATCACATTTAGTTGCCTTTCTGACCTTATCTTGGAAAATATTATAAAGGCATGTTTTCTAAGTATTGTGTACAGGGCATGTGTAGGATATAAGATTTCTCTCAGAAACCACTCGAATCATCTTTAAACAATTGATGTTCAAATATGAACTGTCTGCTTGGAATCATAAATATTTACAAAGCTGACATTTGATTATTTTTTATGAAAGTAGAGAAAACACTTCAGTTGCCATTTAGGCTTCTGGAGAGGTGTTTGCTTTTGTTTTTTGGAGATGTGTTTGGGCACTCCTTGTTACTGATTGCCTTTCAGGTCAGTTTTAGGAAGCTTCCATCTTGCAGCAGCATTTGTATGCCTTAACATCTTAGAAAATTCCTGTTGCAGATTACGATCAGAGTCACAGAGTAGTTAGATAACTGGGCCAAAAGCCAAAGAGCCAGGAAGTGGAGTAGCTGAATTGAAACCAGGTGGTCTATCCTCTGAGTCCATTGCTATTATCCACTGTGCTACACTGTCTCCAATTGTATCTGCTGTAGTCACTATCCACCCAGTGACTAGCTGCTCTTATCAATATTTGACCAAGCATTTGCAAATCCTACTGTGTTCTCTTGCCACCTCTGTGTTGTGGTCGGATGCTCAGGTGCTGAAGAAGACAGAAGATTGGACAGGAGAGGGCTGTGAACAACGGGCCCCCTAAAGTCCACCAAAGAAGGCTGGCTCTAGAGACCTGGTCCTCCATGGATTGGGGCATGGTAGTTGTAAAGGGTCATCATCATAAAGAATGAAAAGCCAGGGATGTGCTGGAGCTGGCTTCTACTGGCTGGCTTCCCAAGTCTATATTTAGTGACTTTGCATTAGTAGTTTGAAACTGGCCACAGTTAGGAGCATTCATACCATAGACACTGGTAAAGTCTACAGATGAAGATTCCTCCAACCCTGGTCCCTTCCCCTAGCCAGTAGTTAAACATTTACTAACACACCCATGGAAAGGAGTGAAAGTCACAAATAAATCAGTGTAGATTTAATTCCTTCCCAATCAGCAGGATGCCCCTGTTTTGAGCCAGGCTTCCAAATCCTGCTGAAGTCACCTCTTGGGACCACTTAGGCTTATTTTTCCCTTCTTAACCAACTCTGCTCTCCTCTGTCTTCTGAAACTCCATTCCAAACATGCCTCAATCCTTTCCAATCTCCATACGGATACTTTGTCCTAATTCTGGGCTCTCCTCTTGGCTGTGGTAGCAGCTTCCTAACTTGTACCATTGGACAGAGTGTTGCTCTGCTTAGCAACTGTCACTTCTTGCTTTAACCCCTGGGATGATCTTTCTGAAATGCAAGGTGAATCTATTTCCAGGCACCTATTTTAAAAGAAACACCCTAGCTTGTTGTTGAAGACTTGGCCACAGTCTGTTTCCCACTCTTTCTTTCCAGCTTCATCTCAGGCTGCTTCCTTTGCCTCATCTTGCATTTTAGCCTCATTGAGCTCTGCTGCTGGAAGGGAACCCTGAGTCCCCATAGCATTTTGTGCAAGCCATGATGACCATGCACACCCCATTGTATTGAAATCTGTGCATTCTTCTGTCTTCCTCCAATCTGTGGTCCTCAATCACAAGGAAGATGTCTGACTCCATGTAGTAGATCTCTATTGATTTGTTTGCTCATCACCATTTCTCATCTTTTTTTTTGGGGGGGGGAAGGAATTGTTTTTCTCACCCCTACCCTATTTCCTTGGTTATAAATGTCAGCCTTTTGAACTTCCATCTAAGATGATGTAGGACCTTGGCTCAACATGGGCCAAGTAATGTCTTCTTTGGTATCTTGGACCTGGAAAAGAGTAGAGGAAAAGCAAGCTTCTTTTCTTGGTGCCTGGAATGTAAGATATAAAATTCAAAGAACTGCTGGCAGCCATATTCTTCTGATATGTGGACTGAGGATAAAAGAAGCCAGCCTTCAGTAGAAGACATCACCTGCTGATGTGTAGTGAAGCAGAGATTGGGAAAGAGGGATTTCTGGATTGACTATGTTCCGGAGGCTGGGCTGCCCTTAAGGTGTTGTGTTATTATGACATCTTTCCAATAAAAAGCCTTGTTTGCTTAAGCTAGTTTGGATTGGGATTTTCTAGTATCTTCTGTAAAATATTAAAAATAATGCCTCCACCCAAGATAGCCACATGCTAATCCCTGAAACCTATAAACATATTACATTACATAGCAAATGGAAATTAAAGTAGCAGATGGAATCAAGGTTGCTAATTAGCTGATTTTAAAGTAGGGAGATCATTCTGGATTATCTGGGTATACCCAATATAATCATAAGAATCTTTAAAAGTGGCAGAGGAAGACAGCAGGGAAGATCGGAGTGGTGTGGTGTGAGGAGGATTTGACCCACTGTTGCTGACTGTGAGGGTGGAAGAAGGACCATGAGGAAGGCAGGGGGCTCTAGAAGCTGGAAAAGGCGAAGAAACAGATTCGCCCCAAGAGGCTCCATAGAAGAATTATTACCCACAGATAGAAGGAACATAGCCTTGCATGCCTCAATTTTAGCACTGTAGGACCAGTATTTGGATTCTGATCTGCAGACCTGGAAGATGATAAATTTGTGTGGCTTAAGCCATTAAATTTGTTACAGCATCAAAAGACAATTCATATACTCTAGCAACCTTGCAGCCATTAAGACCATCTCTGCTTTTTATATCTCAAACTTTACAATTCCCTTCTATGAACACATTTCTCCATTTCTGCTCTTTGGTCTTAGCAAGTTTCTTAATTCCTTATGTTCTTCAGTCTCTGCTTCCACACACACATAATTCATTTTCCTCCTAACTATGCAAATCTTCTAGCAGAGTTGCTGGCACATGAAAGGCATCCAATAGAGTAGTGATAGTAGTAGTGGTTTTGATTATTGTTATCATACTAAAGGGATTTCTTACTTCTGCAGATCCTAGAACAATGCTTCCCTTAAAAGTAGTTCCTAATGAAACATTGGTGAAATTGAATACAAAGTATGTTAGCAAGAATATAAAAACAATTCCTTGTATTTTCTGGCAAGTTTTAATTAAGGAAAACTCTAAAATATTAATTAAAACTAGCCACCTCCCAGTGATTTTAGTTAAAATTATAAGACAGCACAAATCTCAGCCAGAACTCATGTCTCCGCTTACTTCTTTTTGAGAACTTAAGTGTTTGATTTTTATCCCTCTTCCCAGGCTTTTCATCTTTTAAAACCAAAGGTATCAGTTTCAGTCATATGATGACAAACTGAAAACCATTTATGTTTCTCAAAAGATGAGATGAACCCATCAGCACATACATATTGTTCAATTAAGAACTTGTAATTTACGTTCAGCTGACCAAGCTGTATGTCTTAAGACCTTCTTATTGATTTTAATTTTATTTTCTTCTATATTTTGAACGAACAAGATGTCCCATAACTTGAGATTTAGTAGCTTTGTCTTGTCTAGAGTTTGTAACTGCCTCCTGAAGTCTACCTATAAGACGTTTGTCATTAATGTGGGGCCTGCCATATTAAGAGTTTGTGAAAACTCAGAATGTAATTAAGTGTTGTAAATAGCAATCAAAGTTTTAAAGTAAAATCAGCATTTTGCTGAAATGTTATTCAGAGGCCGGCATGAGCATAGTATAAATGTGATTAAGTTAGTTTGCCTGGGTTTTAATGAACAGACTGAAGAAATGAGGGGACACTGGTGCCATTTCTAGCCAGACTTGGGAGCCAGAACTCAAATCTCAGTTTGACGTTCACTTGTGGCCTTCAGTCAATTACTTGACTCTTCATTTTTATGGTTTAAAAAAAAAACCTGTGAAATGCTTCAAATATGCAAAATAACAAACTTGCCTTCCAGCTTTAATAAATCTTAACATTTTTTCCTATTTGTTATGGCTGTTTTTTGGGAGGTAAGAAGGAAAACATTGTAGATCTGTGTAAACCTCCCATCTCGCATGCCTCCCCCTGCCCCAGCCTCTTCCTCTCCTTCTCTCTGTGGAGTAGTTTCCGTCATAGAGTTCGTATGTGCCACCCTTATGTCTTAAAGAATGAATTGCATATGCTTTTAAACTTTGCATAAATGGTATCCTACTGTGCATATTTTGCAACTTCCTTCTTTACATAACGTTTTCGAGGATTGACCATGCCAATGTTGCTCTTAGTCATTTGAAATACTTTGCCATTTTCCATGAGACAAACATGACAGCTTATTTTCCCATAATTCTATCCATAGATTTTAAAATTATGTTCAGTGAGAAACAATGGTGTAGTGAACATTTTTGTGCATAGGCTTGAGGGAGAGTTTTTCTAGATTAGAAAAGAAGAAAGGAATTGTTGGGATTTAGTGTATGTGCATCTTCAACTTTCCTAAATCTTGTCACATTGCCCTCCAAAATGATTGGCATAGCAGGTATGTATGACAGTCTTGTTTTCTACATTCTTACTATTTTGGTGGTCCCCAAGATTACTCCTCAGTTCAGCAATTTCCTAGAAGGACTCACAAGACTCTAAGAGTTATTACCCACAGCTAGAATTTATTCCAACAAAAGGATACAAAGCAAAATTGATAAAGGAAAAGGCATAATGGGCCAAGCCTGGGGAGACCAGCTTCCAGAATCCCTTCACAATGGAGTGGTACAGAACATGCTGATTCCTCCAGCAACTCACTGCAACAAGTGCTGTGAGTTTTCTACCCAGAGAAGCTTGTTTGAGCCTAAAGGTCTGGAGTTTTAAATGGAGTCTGGTCATACAGGTACACATTGCCTTTGTGACTAGCCATAGTTATTGAAACTCCAGACCTGCAGAATGAAAGCAGATGTCCGCCATAAACCACAGAATTTGCATAAATTGTCTATATAAGCTGGTACCACCAGCTTGTAGTATACTATGCTCATGCAGGCCTCTGAATTCCATTTCAGCAAAATGCTGATTTTACTTTAAAACTTTGGTTGCTATTTATAACACTTAATTACATTCTGAGTTCTCATAAACTCTTAACATGACAGGTTCCACATTAATGACAAAGGTTATAGATAGACTTCAGGAGGCAGTTACAAACTCTAGACAAGACAAAGCTACTAAATCTCAAGTTATGGGACCCCTTGTTATTCAAAATATTGAAGAAAATAAAATTAAAATCAATAGGAAGATCTTAAGACATACAAACTTAAGTCCATAGCCTTATGGTTAAAGGCTCCAAGTGTTTAAAATGCCCTCTCTGTTAGTAGCATAGGGAATATAGCTCAGTTCCCAGGAGCCAGCCAAGGGCTGTCGCACAGCAGGCCCCACTGAGGACGCACAGGATTTGAGCAATCAGGCTTGCTGAGTTCATTATTTTGCTCATTTGTCAACCTTATATTTTCATCATAAACTTTTAGTTAACTTGATGAATGTGAAATAGAACCTCATTTGTATTTTAATTAGTATTTCCTTGATTACAAGTGCAGCCAAGTGGGTTTCTTCTTCTCTGACTTAACTGTTCATCTATAATGCCCATTTTTCCATGAAAGCTTTTCCCACTTTTCCTTCTTGATTTTCAATTCTTTCCACATTTTAAATATTAAAACCCTTGTTGGACGTATGTGTTACAGACATCTTCTTGTCTCTAAATTGCATTTCTTTTCCATTCCTAGCTTACGAAGTTATTTTCTATCAATGAAGGCTAAATTTTCTTGAATGATTTTTCTTTAGTCATTGGTGGATCAGTCTCTTGCAGCTGCTGGAACAAGTTGCCACAAACTGGATAACTTAAAATAACAGAAATTTATTCTTTTGCATTCCTGGAGGCCAAAGTCTAAAATCCACGTGTCAGCAGGACTGGTTCCTTTGGGGGCTCTGAACGAGAATCCATTCATGCTGCTCTCCGAGGTTCTGGAGACTACGGGCAATGCTTTGTGTTCCCTGGCCTGTAGCTGCGTCCCTCCAGTCACTGAATCTATCTTTACATCACCATCTCCTCTGTGTCTCTTCCATGTGTGTCTCTTATAAGGACACTGAAATTAAAGCCTACCTAGATAATCCAGGATTATTTCCTCATCTTGAGATCCTGAATTATGTACACAAAGATACTTTCTTCAAATACGATAACATTCACAGTTTCAGGGATTAAGATGAGGACATATCTTTTTTGGGGGCCAACAAGTATATGCAGCCCACTATAACTGAGATAACACTATCATTTTCTCATTTAATCTGTTATTGAAGTAGATTATATTTAAAGATGTCCTAATGTTGGCCCATTTTTGCACTCCTAAGATAGATTCTAGTTTGCCCTATTTTTTTTAAACACATCTCAGTGCAACCTGAAGGCCCTAATATTTTAATTAATTGTTTGTGTGCATGTGATAGAGTCAAATTCAATTTCTTTCTCTTTTTTTTTGTTTTGTTTGAGACAGAGTCTTGCTTTGTCACCCAGGCTGGAGTGCAGTGGTGCAGTCTCTGCTTACTGCAATCTCTGCCTCCTGGGTTCAAGCAATTCTCCTGCCTCAGCTGCCCAAGTAGCTGGGATTACAGGTGCATATCACTGCGCCCAGCTATTTTTTTGTATATTTAGTAGAGACAGGGTTTCACCATGTTGGCCAGGCTGGTCTCGAACTCCTGACCTCAAGTGATCTACCCTCCTCAGTCTTCCAAAGTGTTGAGATTACAGGAGCAAGCCAAATTCAATTTCATTATATTGCTATTTAACATATTTATATCTGTATTCATAAATGAGATTAAATTACTGTTTATTTTCTTGCCTAGTTTTGATTCAAAAGTCTCATAAAATGAGGCCTTGCCTCTTTTCTAGTCTCTGGAATAGTTTGTAGAAGATTAAAAAAAGCTTACCTGTCTAATATGCTTTACCTTCCTCAGGGTCAGTTTCATCACAGGTCAAGTGAGGATACTGCTGGCACCAACTTTGTGACTTGCTGAGATTTAGTGAGATGAGCCATGGTAAAGGATGTAGCACACAGTGAGTGCTCAGTAAGGCCGGCCATTGTTACTAACGTTGACACCTGTCTTGAAGAGCCCCTAACTTTGCAGTTGTTAGTGCTTCCTGAAACTGTCCTCTTTTGAGATTTCTCTGAATTACTTCAAAGCCTCACAGTGAGAAGCATGTGGAGTAGAGGCGTGAACACTGAACTAGAATGTCAGATAACCTGGCATGGTCATTTATTGCCTGGGTAATATTGGTCAAAATACTTATCCACTTCTTTTTTGTTTTTGAAATAAAAAGAAAATCTCTTCTGTTCCTTGTGCAGGGACAGCATGAGTATTTTTTTTTTTAAGTTCCAGAGAGATTCTCTTCTGGAAAAAAAAAAAAAAAGAAAAACAAACTCAAAATCCCCAAAAAACATTCTACGAGGAGTTGCTGCTCTCTGTCTCAAGCCAGTCCTCTCCCAGCCTGAAGTAAGAGATGAATTGCTTTGTCCCCATCTACTCAGTTCCATCCATTCAAGCAAAGAACTTACCTTACTTATCTCAAGGCAAAAATAACTTGTTCATTAATGGGCCAAGCAGATTTGTCTTTCAAGTATGTCCAAGTTTATTAGGAGCAATATTCAACATAATAAGGGGCACCATTTATTGAGATCTTATTCCATTCAAGACACCATGCTGAAGTCACTACCTGCATCCCACCAGCATGTTGTGAGTGGGTTCTATTTAGTTCTATTCATTTTCTAGATGAGGACACCACCACTTGGAGAGGTGAAATAACTTGGTCAGAGTCACAGATGTATGGACATTTATTTAATCCTTAAACTCATTCCCTTATTCTGACCAAGCCACAGATTTGCCAGAGATTAGCTGATGGAAATCCCAGAAGGTCTCATTCAGAGAAGAGGAGACTGAGAGCCTGAGTATCTCTAAGCAGCCAATGTGAGCTGGAGTTGATCCAGGTGGTGGCTGGCACATCATGGGACCTGCTGGGTGAGGGGACCACTGTTTGGTCACTGTTTGATCACAGTTTGCTATGCATCACTTGCCATGCAGAGCATTCTCATATATATTAACTCACTTGATCTTCACAGCTGTGTTAAGGAAGTATAAACAACTAAGCTATCTAGAAGGATCCAAAGCACCAAGTTCAGGCTATTTGCCCCAAGTGGTCATTGCTTGACTTAGAAAATGGGGAGGGGCAATAAAAACATTAGCATACTGTTAGTAAACATGAGTACACTTAACTAACTGCACTTAACTTTGTTAGAAATTTGACACATAAAATATGACTATGACTGTGCTGTCAGCTCCAAAGGTCAACAGACCCTCCCCTGGGATTCTCCAAAGCTACAAGGTCTGATTAATGAGCCTCATTAGCCAGGGTAATTGGGTGTCAGGAGAGCTACAGCTTTTGCCCCGTTGGGAGTAACAGACGCCAACCGAGACGCGCTGCTCAGCCCTGTTACTGATGAGGCTCACAAAAGTTTTAAGGCTCTTTCAAAAACTACAACCTAACTCTTCTTTGGGTTGGTTAAAGAAGAGATGAAAACAAATTGGACTGTCAGTTTGGGTAGCTTTTAACAGCTGGTGTAAAGGACTGAGAAGCCGTTATCTCAGTCATAGAAGCCTTCTCCATAGAGTTTCTTAACAATGGTAATGAGGAAAATAAATGTGAAAAGAATGTCTTAGTAATGATTTTTATGCCATCTCAAAGCCATTTTATCACAGAATGCCAAGATGTTCAAGCACCTGACAGTAGTGCTTCTGGGAGGCCATTCTTCAAGGAGCAGGTGACATGTTAATTGCTATTTGTTTAAAATAGCACTTTGCATTTAATCTAATTTCTGGAGCCATCTGTTTGGCCTTTTGGAGTAGCCCACACATAATTTCTTTGTGATCAATGCTATAATGACATCAGTGTTTCATCAAAGATGGCTTCATAAGTGTTGAGTGAATCTAAGCTTCTGGCAGTCGTAGACAACATTTGACTTGGTTTTGTGTTACATTTCTGAAATATAGTCTAGATTGCTGTTTGTGTCCAAGATGGGAACTGGTACTACCCTTGATACAAAGATGTGGAAGATATGTTTCCTGCCCTTCAAAAAGCTGACCATCCAGCATATTATCAGGATGCGGCTTCTTATCATATGCCACTGTTGTTTGGTTGGCTGGTTAGTCATGGCTACCTGTAGTGCTCTGTGGAGAGAATTCTGAGACTTCTAGGTTAGTAGCAAAAAACACTGTTATCAAAGAAAACACCTATCATGGGTGAGTTTGGTAGGAAGAGGGTGTAGTGCTACATATTTTCCATCTCTATTTCCAAGAGCATAAATAAACATAATATCACAAGTGCCAAGGAGCACAGGAAAGATAGAAATAATACTTGGTGGTTGTTCACATGAGGGTGGAAATATCTTCCCTTCCAGGAGCAGTGGTTGTTCTGTTCACTGTGGACAGACCCTGTGGGTAACCCGTGGGAGGAGGCTTGTGCCACACACAGTTCAGCACCTGTGATGGCAGCTGGTCTATGGAGATGATCCTGAAAGTCCAGAACTGCTTTGTAAATGACCACACATCCAGTTTCCTGAGGTTGATAAACCCCAAATACTCCCTGGTCTTTGGAAACATTATAGAGTTTATTACATATCAGAGCTTGACTTTTAGATTAGATGAGGGGGTTTTGTTTCTTATGCCTATAATGCAGCTTTAAGAAGCCTTCAGGTTAGTGGATGGGGCTGGGTTAGAGACTTCTCACAGTGATAAGCTTACCACGCCACCCAGCATGTGGAATTAAGCATGAGACTGACTTAAACCAAACAGTGATTTATTTTCAAAATGGCACAAAACTTACATACATGCTGAAATTAAGTGGCCTCTTGCTGGATTTTTTGAGTTTCTTCTCTCTCTCTCCCTTCTTTGCTGGTGCCCTGGGTATGTACTTATTTTGCTCTTGGGTAACCCAGTCCTGTGATTTATGGTCATCTAGAGCTTGCGCCCATATTCACTACAGGCTTTACTGGCTCTAGCTCTGGTCTCTGAAAAATAGGCTTTAAAGAAACTCATACTGATTCCATTCCCAGTGGCTTAGTTGCTCTGAACTCATAAGCAGTAAAGAGATCATTAGCAGAACCAATGGAGCAGGCAGGATCAGAGGAAATGCTCAGTATCTGGAAGGAGCTGTCATTCTGCTGACATCTCTGCTTTCAGAAGCATAGAGGCTGCTAGAGAGGGGCATCTCCTGACAGTCCATTGGGTTTCTTGGTGCTGTCCCCATCCATGATTGAAGCTGTCTTGAGTTCTTATAAGGCCTTAAGCAGCCAACCTGCTAGATTGAAACTAGGCATTAGGGAAATCCCTTGGCTCTAAAGAATTTTGGTTATAACACCCTGAAAAAGACAAATCTGTCCCCCTACTTATCAACAAATCTAAGGACCCCCATCTGCCACCACATCTTTCAATTAAGAGGTTATTAGTAGCCTGTACTTCTGACACCTGTCACATGAGGGAACACACTGTTTTCCTTATCTAGTGAACACCTATCTGGGTGTGGAGAGGCTAGCAGGGCTGAACTGAGATTCCTCCATACCTCTGACTTGCTTTCCCAAGCAGTGTCTAAAGGCATGTCTTAGCTTTCCTGTTCATTGGTAAGTCTTATGGCAGAGATGCTCATTTGGACCATCAGACCCAACACGTTTCTTGCCTGTGTGTTCTGTCCTGGGCTAGATATTAAACATTTGAACACAGCCTCTGCCTCCACTGAGAATCAGTCCAAAAAGGGAGAAATTTATGACTCGGTGCCTCAAGGGCTGTCTTAGTGGAGTCATCCTTTCCTTTTCTCTTTCTCTCATATTTCATTATCTTTCCTGTAGGCTTCTAACCAAGGCAGTGAATCTGACCACCTCTGCCCAAAATCCGCTGTTGTCTCTCAATTCACGTTGGAATGGCCAACCAGGCTCCACATGCCTGCTCCCTGAAGTCTCTTCCAGATGTCATGTCCTGCTCATGCACTCTGCTCCAGCCAAACCTGTCTCTTGTCTTAAGCCTATCTGAAATGCTTGGGACCAGAGGTGTTTGGGATTCGGGATTTTTTGGAGGGGAATATTTGCATTATATTTACCAGTTGACCATCCCAAACCCAAAATCCAAAGTAGTCTAATGAGAGTTTCCTTTGAGCAATATGGCATTATTCAAAAAGCTTTGGATTTGGGGGGACATCAGATTTGGGGTTTTCGGATTTGGGAGGCTCAACCTGTATCTGTTCCTCAGCCAGGAATATTTGTCCTCTGCAAATGAATAACCCCCTCTTTCAACTTTGTGTACAGATGTCGCCTACTCTGTGAGGTGTACCTGACCCATTTTACTTTTTTAAATTTATTTTTTATTGAGGTAGGATACACACACGCACACACACACACACACACACACACAAGTTACATATATATATATATATATAACTTACCATCTGTACCATTATTAAGTGTACAGTTCTGTGGCAGTAAATACATTTATATTTTGCTTTTCCCCCCTCATTCTCCCTTTCCTCCTTCCTTCCCAGCCTCTGGTAACAGGCTCTGCTACCTTCCCACCCTTGTACTCTCTGTACATCTTTTCCTGCTTTATTTTTTTTCCCATGGAATTTCTCACTGTCCAGTAGACCAGCATACATTATTTTATTGTACTTTGCTTTTTGAGCTTCACAGATATTGGAATTTTTACAAGTAGAATGTTTGTGGCAACCCTGCCTGGAACAAGTCTATTGGTGCCATTTTTCCAATAGCATGTGTTTGCTTCATGTCTCTGTGTCACATTTTGGTGATTCTCACCATATTTCAAACTTCATTATTATTATTTCTTTCAATTATTATATTTGTTACAGTGATCCATCACTGGTGATGTTTGTTATTATTGCAGTTGAAAACAAACCATGTTCATAGATGACAAAATTAATAGACACATGTTGAGTGAGTTCTAACTGTTCCACAGACCAGCTGTTCCCCTACCTCTCTTCATCCTCTTCCCTGAAACGCAACAATATTGAAATGAGGCCAATTAATAACCCTGCAGTGTCCTCTGAGTGTTGTGTTTGAGTTAAGTGGAAGAATTCTGCCTCTCTCACTTTAAATCAAAAGCTAGAAATGATTAAGCTTAGTGAGGAAGGTATGTTTAAAGCCGACATAGGCTAAAAACTAGGCCTCTTGCACCAGTTAGCCAAGTTGTAAATGCAAAGGAAAAATTCTTGAAGGAAATTTAAAAAGTGCTTCTCTAGCGAACACATAAATGATGAGAAAGCAAAAGAGCCTTATTGCTGATACGGAGAACGTTTGAGTGGTTTGGAGAGAAGATCAAACCAGCCACAACATTCTTTTAAGCCAAAGTCTAATCTAGAGCAAGGCCCTAAACCTCTTCAATTCTGTGAAAGCTAAGAGAGGTAAAGGAGCTGCAGAAGAAAACTTGGACGCTAGTAGAGGCTGGTTCATGAAGTTTTAGGAAAGAAACTTTCTCTATAACAGAAAAGTGCAGGGTGAAGCAGCAAGTGCTGATGCAGAAGCTGCAGCCAGTTATCCAGAAGATTTAGCCGAGATTACGATGGAGCTGGCTACATTCAACAGATTTTTGATGTAGGCAAATTACTCTTCCATTGAAAGAAGATGCCATCTAGAACTGTCATAGCTAGAGAGGAGAAGTCAATGCCTGGCTTCAAAGCTGTGAAAGACAGGCTGGCTCTTTTATTAGAGGCTAATGCATCTGGTGACTTTAAGTTGAAGCTGATGCTCATTTTCCATTTTGAAAATCCTAGGGCCCTTATAAATGATGATCAATCTACTCTGCCCATGTTCTATAAATGGAAAAACAAAGCCTGAATGACAGCATACCTGTTTACAGCAGGATTTACTGAAAGCTTTAAGCCTACTGTTAAGATCTTTTGCTCAGAGAAAAGATTTTAAAAATATTACTGCTCCTTGACAATGTACCCAGTCAAGTGAGAACTCTGATGGGCCCAGACAAGGAGATAAATGTTGTTTCCATGCCTGCTAATACAGCATCCCTTATACAGCCCATGGATCAAAGATTCATTTTGACTTTCAAGTCTTTTTATTTGCAAAATACATTTTTTTAAGGCTATAGATGCCGTAGATAGTGATTCCCCTGATGGATCTGGAAGATCAGTTGAAAATCTTTTGGAAGGGATAACGATTCTAGATGCCATAAACAACATTTGTGATTCATGGGAGAATGTTAAAATATCAACATTAACAAGAGTTTGGAAGAAGTTGATTCCAACCCTCATGGATGACTTGGAGGGGTTCAAGGCTTCCGTGGAGAAAGTCACTGTAGATGTAGTGGGGAAATAGCAAGAGAACTAGAATTACATATGGAGCCTAAATATGCAACTGAATTGCTGCAGTCTCTTAAGAAAACTTGAATGAATGAGGAGTTGCTTCTTATGATTGAGCAAGGAAAAGTAGTTTCTTGAGATGAAATCTACTCCTGGGGAAGATACTGTGAAAATTTTTGCAATTACAATAATGGATTTGGAACATTCCATCAACTTAGTTGATAAAGCAGTAGGTTTTGACAGGATTGACTTCTAATTTTGAAAAAAGTTCTGCTGAGGGTCAAATGTGATCAAACAGTATCACATGTTTCAGAACTGTCTTTCATAAAAGGAAGAGTCAATCCACATGGTAGACTGAAATCACCACAGCCACCCCAAATTTAAGCACTCCCTATCCTGATCAGTCAGCAGCCGTTAACATTTAGGAAAGACCCTCCACCAGCAAAAAGATTGTGACTTGCTGAAGGATCAGATAATTGTTAGCATCTTTTAGTAATAAAGTATTTTAATTAAGATGTGTGCATTTTTTAGGCATAATTCTATTGCATACTTAATAGACTATAATATAGTATAAACATAGTTTCTATATGCACTGGGAAACCAAAAAAATTATGACTCACTTTATTGCAACATTTGCTTTATTGCAATAGTCTGAACTGAGCCCAAAATATCTCTGAGGCATACTGTAATATATTTCACTTATGTGTTGTTTGTTGGCTGTTTTCTCCAGTTGAAATGTAACCTCCACAGGCCAGGGATTTTTATCTGTCAGTTTTGGAATATATCTAGGACCTAGAATGTTACCTGGCCCATTGAAGGCCCCCTGTGAATATTTGCTTGGTGAATGGATGCCTGCATGAATGAATGCCTGAATAAATATATTAGTGCTCAGAGCAGAGAGCAGAAAGTGACCATTTTAAGGTGATAGTATAAATGTCTGAAAGATTTCAACCATGAGGAGGCTACTTCTGGGCTGGGAGTTTTCCAGATGGAGGGTGAGGAAGGAGAATAATTAGGCTGCTTTTCATGTAGAAGGAGCGACCATTATAAAGGCACAGGGGCCTGGGAGATTATATTCAAGAGAACACATTTATTATAACAACAATTTTATGACATCAAGGTATGCCTGTTCCCAGACCGTTTATTGTAAATAATACATCATATTCTTATAAAATAGTCTGATGTTTTGTAGGCATGGTAAAATCTGAGTCACCGTTACTTTGGTTTGCAATAGTGCTCTGAAAACCAAATTCCTATCAAAAGATTGAAGTTTGAAATCTGAAACTGTGGGGGTATTCTTGCACATTCCTGATAGATTTCTGAAATATTCGAAAGTGTAAATGTATAAAACTGTGTAGCTAGAAATTCAGAGACTCAGATTTATTGATACTGATTCTATCTTACAGGGAAAGGTAATGAAAATGTCAGTGGAGGTAGCTGGTTGGTGGAGACCTCGCCACCCTTAACCATGATGTATTTCAGAGAGAATGAAAGCTGGCTGAGTTTGACAACTTCCATTCTGCATCTCAGATAACCATAATAAGGTGACCCATGAAATGCTGGCTTGATCTTTCACTCCATGGGAATTCAAATATTTGAAGTAATACTCTCCAAATTTCAGTGAGCCTATAAAGAAGGCTGAATAAAGAATAAAGAATTCTGTATCTGAAATTTTAAAAACAACAATAGCAAAATGCTACAGCAAAGACATGGTGTAGCATATAGAAAAAGCACTAGATGGTCGAGCACAGTGGCTCATGCCTGTAATCCCAGCACGTTGGGAGGCCGAGGCAGGTGGATCATGAGGTCAGGAGTTCAAGACTAGCCTGGCCAACACAGTGAAACCTTGTCTCCATTAAAAATACAAAAAATAGTTGGGTGTGGTGGTCCATGCCTGTAATCCCAGCTACTCAGGAGGCTGGGGCAGGAGAATTGCTTGAACCCAAGAGGCGGAGGTTGCAGTGAGCAGAGATTACACCACTGCACTCCAGCCTGGGTGACAGAGCAAGACTCTGTCAAAGAAAAAGAAAAAGCACTACATTTTGGTTTGAAACCGAGGGTTAAAATACTGGCCCCATCCCTGTGACCTTGACCAAATTGCCTTACATTTCTGAGACCAGGTTGTCTCAGTTGTAAATGATAGGTTTGTTATATGAATAAGGCCCAACACAGGCCTCAAAATTGTTAGTAATGTAGGAATCTGGAAGTTATAACTCAGACAGACATGCATGAACATTTTATAAGTAAAAAGGAAGTTAAATCTAGAAAATGTGAGTCCAAATGATGGAAATGTAAAGATTACAGGAAGAGATGACAGTGACTACAGAACACCATTTTATATTTTCTAATGTTATTGATGAAGTTGGTATTCATTACAACACCACAGATTCACTTGGGATTGAAAAGGGATGCCATCTGCCTTGGCGGGGAATCGAGTCATAACTCATTACTGTTAGAATGAGATCATTAAGATGACATATTGCCAACATAAGGAACACAGTCACAAAATCTGCAGAAAAATAACAGTTTAGGAGGGAGCCTCAGTTTATAGGAATGGTTGAGTGATTATAATATTGGGGCTCAACCTTTATCCCAAACCCTGAACCAGACATTGGCTGAGGAAAACAAGAAGGGAAAAAGTTGTATCTAAGGGAAAAGACAGAAGCACTTGATCTTTAACTGACCTGTTTTTTTATTACCTATGTACTAGACAACTTGTCATCATCTTTGGCTCGACCCTTTTTTATGTTTGGGGAATTCCCTAATTTCTGGGGTTTAGGAGGAGGTAGAATCCCCTGGGAGGGGATGACAGAGCCAGGTCCTCCCTCTTGAGGACCCTAACAGCAGAGAATAATCTCTGGCTTCATCCACTTCCTTTGTTGCCCAGGCAGGATTTGAACTCCTGAGCTCAAGTAATCCTCTTGCCTTAGCCTCTGGTGTAGCTGGCACTACAGGTGCATGCTACCACCCTTGGCTATTTTGTTTCATTTTTTGTTAACATTTTAAGTTGACACATTAGTGTGCATATTTATGGAGTACATTGTGATGTTTTGATATACACAATGTATAGTGATCAAGGGTAATGAGGATTGGGTTTTGATTGAATATAATTTGCAAGAGAATGAGTGGCAGAATTTGAGCACAAAATGAAGTAGAGCATGCAAATGAAAGCACTTTGCAAATTGTAGGGTGCTAGAAAAATGTGGGTTCTTTTTAATTTTCTACCTTTCAGGGTTATTTACAGACTAAATGAGACAGTGTATATCTCACATTGCTTTGTGGATGCTATCAAGTGCTGGCAAATGTGTGGGAGATGAATGGAAAACTTCATCAATTTCTAGGATAGTAAACTGGTGCTGCTATTTTGGAGAGCAATTTGTCAGGCTTAAGGGGAAATTGAATATGCACATCCTCTAAGACCCAGCAGTTCTACTTCAAAGGAAATTTCTTATATGCGGAGAGACTTGTACAAGGATATTTATTATAGCATTGTTTGTAATAACCAAGGGCTGGAAATAAACCAAATGGCCAATGATAAGAATTATAAATGTGGTAAATGCATAAAATAGAATGTCACATAGGAGTTAAAAATCATCATTTATTCACTAATTAAGCAAAGGACAAAAAGCCTCAACGGGGAAAAAAAAAAAAAAAAAAAGAAAGACAAAAGACCTGAATAGTCACTTTGCCAAATATTCAATACACATACAAAAAGGTGGGCAGGTTCATTGGTGGTTAAGGACGTTCAAATTAAAGCCACATTTTGCAGGTACAACATTGGCACAAGTTTAAGTCTGATAATAACAAGTCTTGGAGAAGGTTGAAGCTACTGGAAAACCTGTCCTCTGCTGGTGGGAGTGCAAATCGCTGCAAGCCCTTTGGACAATAATCTGGCATTATCTAGTGAAGTTGAAGATGCGTGTGCTCAAAACCCAGCAATTCCCCTTTGTGACGTCAAGATGTTCCTGCACATATGCTTAAGAACATTTGTGCCAGCTTTATTTGTAACAGCAAAAACCTGGAAACAACCCAAATGTCTGAGGATGGGGAATGGATAAATAATGGTGTGTAGTTATGAAAATGAATACACAACAGCTACAAGCCTCTACTGGGATGAATCTCACATGCATAACGTTGTGGAAGAATATGTATAATTCCATTTACGTAAAGTTTAAAAGCATGCACAACTAAATGGTATGTTATTTATGAGTATATGACATATACGATAAAGGCAAAGATAAATAAACAAAGGTGAGGAAAGGTGAGACAATAATTAAGCGTTTGGGATACTGGTTACCTATTGTGGGGAAGAATGTTGGGGTCAGGTGGGACACCTTGGGGATTATCCGATATTCACAATCTAACAGCAGGTGGTAGGTCACCAGGTGTTCTTATTAACTTCAATACTCTTTAGATATCCTAACATTGATAAATCTTAAACATGTAATATTGAATGAAAAAAGTCAAAAGTCAAATGAGACACCAAGCACAGTCCTATTTGTGGAGATAAAATAACCCATGTGATTAAAGTATTCTTAAGGATACCTCTCTATGTAAATAAAACCCTATAGGGCAGCTACATGTTAAATTCATTGGCCTGTGCACATACAGTGGAATGAGAATGGGATTAAGGATTGAGTGAAGGGGAGGGCATACATTTCAAAATATTAAAGATGAAAATGGGGCTGTTTGTGAACTCTTGATGCTCGTGTGCCATGAGCTGACTTGAGGTGGTTAAATTGATCAACTCATTCTCTTTCCATGCATCTAATATCCCAAAGGGAAAGAAAGGTTGCTTTGCAAATTAGAATAGACAAAATCAAGTATGAACCATTAAACATGTTTTGCTTGCTGGTAGATTAAGGGTCACACTGGATATATAGTAGAGAATAAAGCTATTTGCTAATTTGTCCTGAATCTTTAGTCAAAAATCTGTCATGAACTGGGATATATTCTTGATTTCCTTCTTTTCTCCTCTTTTAAAATAAATGAGTTATAAGGGATCTTTGGGTTGATTTAAAACCACCACTTGTCATCATCACAGCACACCTAAGCTGCTGACATGGCCTCTTTGCTGTTTACACTGACTTACAGATGTTCTAGACCCAACTCTGTCCTTTTTAGGCTGCTCAAAAATTCAACACCAGTATCTTCATGCTCTTTGCAAATTGTAGGGTGGTAGAAAAGTGTAGGTTATTTTTAATTTTCTACCTTTCAGGGTTATTTACAGACTAAACGAGGCAGTGTATATCCCACATTGCTTTGTGGATGCTATCAAGTGCTGGTAAATAATGTGCATTCTAAAGAACTTTAAAGTGACTTCATAATGGCAAAAGTGATAAGGCAGGAAACTGAAAACAAAAACAAAAAACCCTGTAATAATTGAAAAGAAAAAAATAGAAGTGTCCTTATTTTCAGAAGTTATATCGCTAGAAAATCCCAGTGAATTAATCGGAATGGAACTAATAAGGCAATTCATTCAATGATGGCCAGATAGAAAATGAAGATATAAATATGAAAGACTTCCCTATGTGTATGTGCATACCTTAGAAAGCATGAAGGGGAAAAACACCATTCATAATAGTCACCCCTTCCAGGGTGCTGGGTTCAAGGTCTCTCATGGAAACAATCCCATTTATTTTTGGCCCTTGCCCCCTCACCCTGGGCTGCACCCTGTCCAAAGGGCTCTGTGGGGACAGGTGCCATGGCACCTCCTCTACTGCCCTTGACACATTTTTCTTTTTACAACACTTAAGATCTGCAGCCCTGCCTGTGACCCAGAACACTTTAACATTCACCCACTCAAGGCAGTGCCAGCTCCTCAGAATTATCTCCAATCACATCACCAATTCAGAAGGCTCTGTGTGTGTATCACTAAAGGGCCCATTTGGCTGGTTTTCCCAGAAAAATGGAACAGTCTCCTCAAATGGACTATTGAAGTCTTTTCCTCCTGCCAAACTGAAATGGCTTACTTAGAGCTCTCAAATAACTGACTTCTTTTTACCTTTTCAGCTTTGAAGTTTCTAAAAGCAACAGTTCTGAGCAAACTTCTCTATAATGGTAAAAATTCATGGCTTCTGGGGCTAGGAATTGACTGGAAAAAGGCAAGAGAATTTTCTGGGGTGATGGAAATGTTCTACATCTTGTCTTGGGTGGTGGTTCCACAGGTGGATATAATCGTCAAAAATTATTGAATAGAATACTAATGATCTGTACATTTTATTGAATGTAAATCATACTTCAATTAAAAAGTAGCTGTAGTTCTCAAAAGTTAGGATACATCAGAATTGCCCAGAGCCTTCATAATTATGCAGAGGTTTAACCTTGAAGATTGTCAGTAGACCATTGATGGGTAGAGGAAGCTCTGTGTTTATCAAGCATCTACAGGGAGTTCTCTCATCATCCTCTGGGAAACTGACTTAGGTTCTGAGTTTCAGCCTGGATGCTCCAGACATGGTTCTCAGAGTTGACAGGCTCCCGTGCAGTGTGTAAGCATCAAGTTGGATGGCTTCCTCTCCCCACTGCACCCCTGACCTTATTAGGCACACATCCACCTGGCAGTTTCTATGGTCACTTTCTAGTGACAAAGTCTCAGAGTGTTTGGCCACCTCTACTCCAGGCAGAACACAGAAGCACAGCTGAGTCAGAGAAATGGAGTTGCCTGCAGGAAAGATGATGTTGATTTGCTTTAAATTTCTAGAAAATGCTGATGCCTCCGCAGGTATCCCCACCTTTCTTCTGAGATGGGATTTGAAATTTGCTAACAATCTCACTGCAGAATCACAAGTCTTCCTAACTTCTACTTCACCCTTGATGCATGGCAGAAATTTCTACAACTAGAGTCACTGCTATAGGCTAAGGTGGAGTTTCTTCCTGTAGATCCCTGTTAGAATGCAGAATAACAAAGTAGCAAAGAGCTTCAGAAATTAGATGCAGGATCAAATGCCAGAGTGACTAAAAGAAAAATAATCAGCCTGGCAATATAGTGAGACTTCATCTCTACTAAAAATATAAAAGTTAGCTGAGTGCGGTGGCGTGCGTCTGTAATCCCAGGTACTCAGGAGGCTGAGGCACAAGAATCACTTGAACCCAGGAAGCGGAGGTTGCAGTGAGCCGAGATTGCATCACTGCACTCCAACGTGGTCAACAGAGCAAGACTCTGTCTGAAAAACAACAACAACAACAAAAAAAACAAGGAAAAATAATCAGGGTAAGAAAGGAAGTGGTTTGCTATACAATGGACCAGTAACAGGGCCTAAGAGTAAAAAGAAAGTGTGGATTAAGTCACCCTGAATATATCCCTACTGAGGAATCATACCTGTTTTGGGAAGAAGAAAAGATAGTAAAGTAAAACTGAAATCTGTGTATCCCTGGGAGCCAAGCAGGCAATTCTGCTAGGGATCTCCATTAGGTATCTATTGCTATGTAACAAACCACCCAAAACTTATTGCCTTAAAAAATCGAATATTATTTCTTAGTTTCTGTATGTCGGGAATTCTTGAGCTGCTTAGGTGGGTGCTTCTGGCTCACGGTCTCTCACAAATCCTAGGCTGCATCCAGCTGGAGGCTTGACCGGAGCTGGACAATCCACTTCCAAGGTGGTGCAATCACATGGCTGTGGGCAGGAGGCCTCAGCTCCTCAGCAAACAGACCTCGCCTTAGGGCTGCCTGAGTAATCACACCATGGCAGAGGGCTGCCTCCAGAACAAGTGATCCTAGCGAGAGAAGCAAGGAGGAAGTCACTCTGTCTTTTATGATGGAGTCTCAAAAGCCACATCTCATTATTTCTTCCTCCTCCTATTTGTTAGAAGTGAGTTCTTAAGTACCGTGCACGCTAAAGGAGAGGAGAATCGGGCTGTACATTTTGAAAAGAAGAGGATCAAAGAATATGTGGAGATATTTGAAAACCAACATAGGATTTCACCACTTCACTCCCTACGAAGACACTACACACACACAAACACAAATATGTAAGAAGAGGAAATTTACCTATGCTTTAGAGTGAGAGGTAAACAATTGCAGAAACCCTTTAACATCTTACCCTCACACATGTTATTATTCAAGTCAATAGACCCCCTTCATTATTAAAGACATTTTGAATTAGTTTTCTGCACCCACAGATGACAAAATTTTAACTGCTACAGAAGGCAGTGTGTTAGGAGTATCATGCAAATAGGCAAGTAGAAGGGAGCACAGACACACAAGAGGCTTGTGCCTGAGAAAGGGATCCCATCCCAACTTAATGGAAAAAATCATGATTAGTCTAAAGCCAGTTGTGGCAATTCCATTACCCTTGTCATGTAGTTGGCTTAGGTCAGTTGTTATCACACTTGAGCATCAGAATCAGCTCCACCTAGGGTTTCTGACTCAGTAGGTCCAGGGTGGGCCAAGAATTTGCATTTTTAACAAGTTCCCAGGTGATGCTGCTGCTGCTGGTCCAAGCATCGTATAGTGAGAACTGCTGGTTCAGGACAATGAAATGGTAGAATGGGTAGATTTCAAGGAGGCTCCTGGCGAAGATTTCCTAGGGCTTAAAGAGATCCAAGGAAGAGGCAGGGTCGTGTTTGCTTGTCTTCTGCTATCCGATGTTTGTGTGTGAAAATGTGCTTCCAGGAGCAGTGGTCTTGTGGCCAAGGGGAGTGAGCCAACAAGCTAAGGCTGGCAGACAGAGGCGTTTTATAATGCTGAGTTTTCCAACTGATGAGCCCTGAAGCTTTTTACAAACCTGAAGCTTTTTACAGCCACGCTTGTATGGTCAGATGATAAGTTTTCCTATTGACCAAGTCATTAGGAATCAGGTTTTCTGTTTTCTCAGCTGGAAAACAAATGCCAAGCTCACTCATATGCAAAATGTTAAGGATTATAATGCACGTCGTCTTCCAGAAAGCAGCACAAATTTACACCTCCTCCAGCAAAACATCTGAGCATTTTCTCCACACTGTTCTCAACACTGGGTAATGGCGTTTAAAAAAAAATCTCTACTAGTTAGGTGAAAAATGATCTCTCTGGGTGTTCATTTGCATTTCCATGATTACAAGTGAGCTCGAAGATTTTCTAATACACAGTCTTCTTGAGGATGATGAGGCTACACTATAAACATGTCTCCATGATAATCACCATTCATTGCTTTTGCTCACTCAGGTGGGACTGAAAATGCGTGGCTTAGGCTGTAAGCTTGGGTATACTCTTGCACTTGGCAGGAGCTGTTTTGGGACAGAGGCTTCAAATCTATCCTGATAAGTGGCAAAGAGAAGAACCTTATCCCCAAGTTTTGTCTTATACTTTTGGATCTCTTTTGCTTGAGAAATGTCCCTGTGTGGTTGTCATTTCTCTGTTTACCAAAGTGGTCAGAAGTGTAAACTGTGCTGACACAGGCTTCCTTTCTGAAGATGTATGAAAATGCAGTGGAAAATCCTCAGGCATTTCACTGCTTCATAAAGCAAGATGCAGCAGATGACTGAGGGCTGGGTGCTTGTCTGTTTAAAGATAATTACTCACAGCAGGCTATTTGTGTCCGCCTTTACATCTAGCATCATATATTAGAGTGATCGAGCTTTAGAAGTAATACTTCTGACCAGGATAGGTGAGGTCACTTGGAGCAGTTTCTACCAGTTCCTGAAAGCTAAGAATTGCCAGGATTCTTGCTCAAAGTCTGCTCATGTTGTATTCTTTCCCTATTTATGTTTGCAATTGGAGGCAGCTTGGCAAATAAAAAATTCTCTAAGAAATTCTCTAAGAAATGTGGTTCTTCACTGGAAAGGCCAAAATGTCAGGTTGAATAAGCCACAGTGTAGGCATAAACTGTGTTTTCTTTATTAATCTGCCATACACACACACACACATCCAGCCTAGCACTCACTTATATACTCTATGCTCAAAATTATATGTTCAGAAATGAAAGTACACAGACTTGAATTTGGACATATCTTATTGATATGTCATTTGATGAAATCTTTATTGGTACACTGATGTGATGCTCCCTGGCTATTCAAATAATTAAGTTATAGAAATTTTCAATGACAATGGAAAATTGGGACCTCTAGCCTAGCTAAAAATTGATGGCAGTTTATTGCCTGACGATGAAGGCTAACTACTTGGCTGTTTCAAGAAGGCTTACAGAAAGGCATTCCTTGCTTTTATCACGATTGAGAACCCACGTGTCTGCTATGTGAACCAAAAATTCTGAATATGTTGAGACTTCTTCAGTGGCTCTATCTGGCAAGTGTGACTCACATCGCCCAAGCACACACAGGTGTATAAAAGCAGCAGCCTTTATTAATTTATATTAAAGAGTATTCATGTGAAGAGGAGTCAAGCATTTGAATCCTATAGCCAGAAGGTTCCCTCCCCAGGTAAGGGTCCAATGAGAAGCCAAGTTATCATCAGAAATGTTGGGTTTTCATTCTTTCGAGGAGGAGATGGACTGACTTTAAAGAATCCTATACATACCCCAAGAGGAAGTCCAGTCCCAGTCACTCAACTTTATATAAGCTCCTTCCTCATCCCTCATCTTAGCCTTTTTTTTTTTCTGGGCTCCTTTAGGGAAAATCATTGGGAACCCTGATATTTGCATTGAGCCATATCTATTAATTCAACAGCCGAACACCAGTAGCTTATTATTGGAAATAGTGCTTAACAACAGAATCTGTGCTTTGTCTCTGTGTATTAAAAAGGAGATTATTCTAGAAAATGTGAGTCATTTGTACAAATGATCTATATTCTGAAGAACTTTTATGCCTTTTGAAGGTTTCCAGGAGGGTGGGCAGCTCATCAACTACTACAGTGAAATTAAAGGCAGATTTTATTTTATTTATTTATTTTAATTTTTTTGTTATATTTTGAGTTTTATTTCAATGATAATCTTATAAAACTTTTTACAGAATTTATAGATTTCACTTTTACTCTACAATGCTTATTTTATGTGATTTTTTTTTATTTTTAATTAATTTATTTTTTATTGCATTTTAGGCTTTGGGGTACATGTGAAGAACATGTAAGATTGTTGCATAGGTACACACATGGCAGTGTGATTTGCTGCCTTCCTCCCCTTCACCTATATCTGGCATTCCTCCCCATGCTATCTCTCCCCAACTCCTCACCCCCCACTGTCCCTCCCCTATTTCCCCCCAACAGACCCCAGTGTGTAATGCTCCCCTCCCTGTGTCCATGTGTTCTCATTGTTCAATACCCATCTATGAGTGAGAACATGCGGTATTTGATTTTCTGCTCTTGTGTCAGTTTGCTGAGAATGATGGTTTCCAGGTTCATCCATGTCCCTACAAAGGACACAAACTCATCGTTTTTGATGGCTGCATAATATCCCATGGTGTATATGTGCCACATTTTCCCTGTCCAGTCTATCATCGATGGGCATTTGGGTTGGTTCCAGGTCTTTGCTATTGTAAACTGTGCTGCAATGAACATTCGTGTGCATGTGTCCTTATAGTAGAACAATTTATAATCCTTTGGATATATACCCAGTAATGGGATTGCTGGGTCAAATGTAATTTCTATTTCTAGGTCCTTAAGGAATCACCACACTGTCTTCCACAATGGTTGAACTAATTTACACTCCCACCAGTGGTGTAAAAGTGTTCCTATTTCTCCACATCCTCTCCAGCATCTGTTGTCTCCAGATTTTTTAATGATGGCCATTCTAACTGGCGTGAGATGGTATCTCAATGTAGTTTTGATTTGCATTTCTCTAATGACCAGTGATGATGAGCATTTTTTCATGTTTGTTGGCCTCATATATGTCTTCTTTTGTAAAGTGTCTGTTCATATCCTTTGCCCACTTTTGAATGGGCTTGTTTGTTTTTTTCTTGTAGATCTGTTTTAGTTCTTTGTAAATTCTGGATATCAGCCCTTTGTCAGATGGGTAAACTGCAAAAATTTTTTCCCATTCTGTTGGTTGCCGATTCACTCTAATGACTGTTTCTTTTGCCGTGCAGAAGCTGTGGAGTTTGATAAGGTCCCATTTGTCTATTTTGGCTTTTGTTGCCAATACTTTTGGTGTTTTGGTCATGAAGTCCTTGCCTACGCCCATGTCCTGCATGGTTTTGCCTAGATTTTCTTCTCGGGTTTTTATGGTGTTAGGTCTTATGTTTAAGTCTTTAATCTATCTGGAGTTAATTTAGTGTAAGGTGTCAGGAAGGGGTCCAGTTTCTGTAAAGGCAGATTTTAAATGTAATCTCTGACCAACCTGAGAAAATGTTAACAGTTTGTAAAAAAAGAAAAAAAAAATTTGGAAGTTACTTTATCTTTTGAGTGTCTGATAAAACTTTAGGTATCTGAGAAGGACGGGCGGAGCAAGGTGGCTGTATAGAAGTTTCCACCAATTGTCTCCTGGCAAAGACATCAATTTAGCACTATATATACCAAAAAAAAAAGCACCTTCATAAGAACCAAAATCAGATGAGCACTCACAGTACCTTGTTTTAACTTCATATCACTGAAAGAGGCACTGAATGTAGGAAAGACAGTTGTGAATCACTGAATCCACCCCTCCCCCATCCCTTGCCAGTGGCTGCATGGTGCAGAGAGAGAATCTGTCTGCTTGGGAGAGGGAGACTACAGCACTTGTGAAATGATTCTAAAACCAGCAAGAGAAATAAATAACATATAATGGCACTCCAAGATATCTGGCAGCAGACTGTTCAATCGAAAACTTACAGACTAGGAGAGAGTGGCATGACATATTTAAAGTGCCAAAAGAAAAAATCTTTTGCCATATAATTGAGTATCTGGCAAAAATATCCTTTAAACACAAAGAAATGAAGATTTTCCTTGACAAACAAAATTTGAGGGTTTCATGAACAACTATCCTAAAGTAAATGCTGAAGGGAGTACTTTGGTCAGAAAGGAAAAAGATGTTAATGAGCAATAAAAAATCAATTAAAGATATAAAACTCACTGATAGTAATTGTACACAGAAAAATGCAGAATATTATAACAATGTACCTGTGGTGTGTAAAACTACTCCTATTTTAAGTAGAAAGACTAAATGGTGAACCCATGAAAACTAGTAACTACAACTTTTCAGGACATCAACCTTAAATCTAGAAACATACATTGTATACACACACAAAAAGCAAGAAATTAAGTCATACCACCAGAGAAAATTATCTTCACTAAAAGGAAGACAGAAAGAGAAAAATCACAAAACAACCAGAAAACAAATAACAATGGCAGGAGTAAGTCCTTACTTATCAATAATAACATTGAATGTAAATGGACTAAACTCTCCAATCAAAAGACAGACTGGCTGAATGGATTAAAAAAAAAACAACACTCAAGACCCAATAATCTGTTGCCAACAAGAAACACATTTCTCCTGTAAAGACACACATAGACTGAGAAAGAGGGATGTAAAAAGATATTTCATGCCAAAATAGAGCAGGAGTAGCTAGCTATACCTATATCAGACAAAATAAATTTGAAGACAAAAACTATAAGAAGAGACTAAGAAGGTCACTATATAATGATAATGGGGCCAATTCAGCAAGGGGAGATAACAATTTTACACATATATGCATCCAACACTGGAGCACCCAGATATATAAAGGAAATATTAGAGCTTTGATAGAGATAGACCCTAGTACAATAATAGTGGGAAGTCTTCAACATCCCCCTTTCAGCATTGGACAGATCTTTCATACAGAAATTAATAAAGAAACATCAGACTTAATCTGTACTGTAGACCAAATGGACCTAATAGACATTTACAGAACATTTCATCCAATGGTTGAAGAATACACATTCTTCTCCTCTGCACATGGATCATTCTCAAGGATAGACCATATGTTGGGTCAAAATGCAAGTCTTAAAACATTAAAAAATGTTAAAGTAATATTCAGTATCTTCTCTGACTGCAATAGAATAAAACTAGAAATCAATAGCAAGAGAAATGTTTGAAACTATACAAACACTTGGAAATTGAACAAAATGTGCCTGAATGACCAGTGGGTCAATGAAGACATTAAGAAGGAAATCAAAAAGTTTCTTGAAACAAATGACAATGGAAACATAACATACCCATAACTATGGAATACAACAAAAGCAGTACTAAAAGGGAATTTTGAAACTATAAGTGGCCACCTCAAAAAAGAAGAAAAACTTCAACTAAACAACCTAAGGATGCGTCTTAAACAACTAAAAAAGCAAAAGCAAACCAAATTTGAGATTACTAGAAGAAATAAAGATTACAGCAGAAATAAATGAATTTGAAATGACGAAAACAAAAGATAAACAAAACAAAATGTTGTGTTTTTTGAAAAGATAAACAAAATTGACAAACCATTAGCCAGACTAAGAAAAAAAGACAGAGAAGACTCGAATAAATAAAATCAGAGATGAAAAAGGAGACTTACAACTGATATCACAGAAATTCAAAGGTTTGTTAGTGGCAACTATGAGCAACTATATGCCAATACATTGGGAAATCTAGAGGAAATGTATAAATTCCTAGAGACATACAACTTACCAAAACTGAACCATGAAAAAACCCAAAACCTGAACAGACCAGTGACAAGTAATGAGATCAAGGCTGTAATAAAATGTCTCTCAGCCAAGAAAAGCCCAGAACCTGATAGCTTCACTGCTGAATTCTACCAAAACTTTTTTTTTTTTTTTTTTTTTCTTTTTGAGATGGAGTCTCACTCTGCACTCAGGATGGAGTGCAGTGGTGCCATCTTGGCTCACTGCAACCTCTGCCTCCCAGGTTCAAATGATTCTCCTGCCTCAGCCTCCTGGGTAGCTAGGATTACAGGGGGGTGCCACCATGCCCTGACCTCTTTAACTCCTGACATCTGGTGATCTGCCTGCCCTGACCTCCCACAGTGCTGGGATTACAGGTGTGAGCCACTGCTCTTGGCCCCTATCAAACTTTTAAAGAAGAACTAGTATGATCCTACTGAAACTATTCCAGAAAATGCAGAAGGAAAGAATACTTCCAAACTAATTTCATGAAGCCAGTATTACCCCGATACCAAAACCAGACAAAGACACATCAGAAAAAGAAAACTACAGGCTAATATGCCAGATGAATACTGATGCAAAAATCCTCAACAAAATGCTTAACAAATTGAATTCAGCAACACATTAAAAAGATTATTCATCATGACCAAATGGGATTTATCCTAGGGATGCAAGGATGGTTCAACATATACAAATCAATTAATGTGATACATCATATCAACAGAATGAAGGACAAAAATGATCATTTCGGTTGATGCTGAAAAAGCATTTGGTAAGGCTCAACATTCCTTCATGATAAAAACTCTAAAAAAAACTGGGTATAGAATGAACATACCTCAGTATAATAAAAGCCATATGCAATAGACCCATAGCTAGTATCATACTGAATAGGGAAAAACTGGAAGTCTTTCTTCTAAGATTGGAAACATGACAAGGATGCTCACATTTACCACTGTTATTCAACATAGTACTATAAGTCTTGGAGCAATCACACAAGAGAAATAATGAAGAGCATCTGGATTGGAAATGAAGTCAAATTATTCTTGTTTGCAGGTGCTATGATCTTATATTTGGAAAAACCTAAAGGCTCCACCAAAAGACTACTAGAACTGATAAATTCAATAAACTTGCAGGATACAAAATCAACATACAAAAATCGGTAATATTTTTATATGCCAACAGTGAACAATCTGAAACAGAAATCAAAAAAGCAATCCCATTTGTAATAGCTGCAAATAAAATAAAATATCTAGGAATTAAGCAAAGAAGTAAAAGATCTCTACATGAAAACTATAAAACAATGTAAGAAATCAAAGATACCAAAAATGGAAAAAGATTCCATGTTTGTGGATTGGAAGAATCAATATTGTTAACATGTCCGTACTATTCAAAAGCAATCTAGAGATTTAATGTAATCCCTATCAAAATATAAATGACATTCTTCATGAAAATAGAGAAAAGAATTCTAAAATTTATATGGAACCACAAAAGAACAAGAATAGCCAAAGTTATCCAGATGCAAAAAGTACGCAACTGGAGGAATTACATTGCCTGACTTTAAATTACACCACAGAGCTATAGTAACCAAAACAACACAGTACAGGCAATAAAGCAGACACACAGACCAATGGAACAGAATAGAGAACCCAGTGATAAATCCATACATCTACAGTGAAATTTTTTTTGACTAAGGTGCCAAGAACCTACATTGGGAAAGGAAAGTCTCTTCAATAAATTGTGCTGGGAAAACAGAATATCCATTTTTCATACAAAAGAATGAAACTAGAACTCTATCTCTTTCCATATACAAAATTAAATCAGAATGGAGTAAAGACTAAAGACTAAGACCTCAAACTATGAAGCTTCTAAGAGAAAGTATTGGGGAAACTCTCCAGGACACTGGAAAGGGCAAAGATTTCTTGAGTAATAACCCACAAGCCTAGGCAACCAAAGCAAAAATAAACAAATAGGATCTTTTCAAGTTAAAAAGCTTCTGCACGCAAAGGGAACAACCACAAAGTCAAGAGAGAACCTACAGAATGAGAAAAAATATTTTCAAACTAGCTATCTGACAAGGGATTAATAATCAGAATATAGAAGAGGCTGAAGCTCTATGTGAAAAATCTAACAATCCAATTTAAAAATGGGTAAAAGATCTGTATAGACATATCTGAAAAGAAGACATACAAATGGCAAACAGGTATATGAAAAGGTACTCAATATCATTGATCATCAGATAAATGCAAATCAAAACTACAATGACATATCATCTTACTCTAGTTAAAATGGCTTGTTTTTCCAAAAATTCAGACCGCAAGAAAGGCTGACAAGGATTGCAAGCATCTGTGGAGTCATTCTATTTTTAAATTCACCTTCCAATTATTTTCTTAAAACCATAGGCAAACATATAAACTAATCTTTCCAAATGTTGTTTCATTACAAAAGCTTTCATTATTTTCCAGTTTAAGCAGAAATCAGTGAATAAAACTAACTCCAAATTATTTAAAAACTAACAAAAAAACCCAACTCCAATGAACTGGAACATTTTTTTCCCAAGCAAAAAGAGTTGCAAGTTCATTCTTGAGCTGAGACAGACAAACCATTTGGCTTTCTTCAAGGCAAATCACAGGTAAACATGGATTTAGATTGTATCTGTTCTAGCAAACTTTTTATGCAGATGAAAAGGGCCTATATAAATATCAGTTCAAAGGAAAGAAATATGCTTTGGATACACCAGAGAAGTTAGTTTCTGCAACAATGTCAGTAGGTTGAGTGTTAGAAAGACCAAAGAATCTGTCATTCGTCACCTGGAAGGTCGAGGGAGAAAAATCCACTAGAAACTGAAGATGGAAGAAACCGATACTGCCCCTTTGATTTTATGAGTCCAGAGACGAGAGTTTTAAGCAGGCATTCCCTAGTGTAGACATTTCCCAGTTTATGTCCTTATGTTGCAATGAATCTTCAGAAGGACTAAGCATGGATGCTATTATTAAAGATAATTAAATCACTCTGAATTATGGCTTAGCCAGGATTTTAGCCAACAGAATGGTCATCATAATGTCTGGAAGAAATAAATAGACGAGGATTGGTTGAATAAGGAATTCCACTGATTGGGTTTTTTGTTATTGTTCACTTCAAAAAGAAGCTCTCTGCAAATACTAGAAATTAAGGCCCACTGTGCTTTATCTCTTAGTAGTGCTGCATAACTATGATCTGACCCATGTTCATTGCTGAGAAGCAGGAACTGATTTTCTTGTCTAGTTTTTTAAAAAGCACACTTGCCAAAGTAATTAAATGAAAGGTTAATGGACAACAAACTTCCTCTTGCACTATAGTCACAGCTTCCACAGGAAATAGTGTATTTTGTTTCTCCTTTTGCATTTCAATAAGGCAAAACCATTGGTGTCTGAGGGACAGACAGAGAGCAGGTTAGTTTCCAGGCCCTAAACAATAACCACAAAATGGCTTGAAATGAAAATGCAAGTTAAATATCATCATTATAACAAGAAAAGGGAGATGTAATGGACTCAGCTTCATCATCTATAGGAACAGTCATTTAAAATGTTCACATAAAGTACAGCTAGTCTGGAGTGCAAATGAGCAGGGAAGGGGTTTTTGGAAACCATCTGGATGCATGTGGAATGCATTTGAAAGTGATGTTGTTTCAGACTAGATATATATGTGTGTGTGTGTGTGTGTGTGTGTGTGTGTGTGTGTACAAATGGATGCCTGAGTCATATATATATATATATATGCATAAATGTGTATATGTATATCTACATATGTAAAGTAACAAGTATATTTGGCAAAATGAATGCAGCGGAAGAATGTGATTAATCAAATTATATTTTATAACCCTTGTAGCTTGAAAAATAACTCACTTGGCTGGATTATGGCATGGAGGAAATCCTTCAAAAGAATCCCAGGGACCCGCTACGTCTCTGTGAGGGTCAGTTTTATGTGTCAACTTGCCTAGGATATAGTACCAGTTATTTAATGGAAACAATAGTTTAGGTGTTGTTGTGAAGGTATTTTGTAGATGTGGTTAGTATCTATAAATCAGTTGGCTTCAAATAGGAGATTGCCTTGATAATATGAGGTTCCTGATCCAATCACTTGGTGACCTAAGAGTGAAAACTGAGATTTCCCAGAAAGGAAATTCTGTCTCAAGACTGTAGCATCAGTTCCTGCCTGAGCTTCCATACTACTGACCATACCAATTTCAGACTTGCCAGGCCCTGCAATCAAATGAGCCAATTCCTTAAAATAAATCCCTTTAATTATTATATGCGTATGTATGTATATACATATGTATGTCTATTTATATCTATCTTATTGGTTCTATTTCTCTGGAGAGCCTTGACTGATAACAGTCTCAGATGGCCTTCATATACTAGACAGTTTCAGTTTTCCTTGCACATTGCCTGATTTGAGTCTGAACTTTCAATGACCTCGCTTGATTTATATTTAAATTATTTCACATTCATTTAAACCCAGATATTAAAATGTGGATGAAATTCTGATGAAAGCTTTCACTGGGGGAAAGTAGCTGAGGTAATGGAATGAAATTCCATACCATATTCTTCAGAGGTCTGAAGCTGGGATGTCTATCCTTGAGGTTTATGTTCTGATACAGAGACACACAGATCCAACATAGTAATGCAATTTATTAATAGGTAGCTGTTAGAATTTGGATGAACAAAATTTAAGAGAAACATGATGCCATCAGTTTTCTTTCTTTTTCTTTTCTTTTTTTTTTTTGAGACAGTCTCACGCTGTCTCCCTGGTTGAAGTGCAGTGGCACGATCTCAGCTCGCTGCAACTTCTGCCTCTTGGTTCAAGCGATTCTCCTGCCTCAGCCTCCCAAGTAGCTGGGACTACAGGCACGAGCCACACCACCTGGCTAATTTTTTTGTACTTTTAGTAGAGACTGGGATTTATCACGTTGGCCAGGCTGGTCTCAAACTCCTGAGCTCAAGTGATCCACCTGCCTTGGCCTCCCAAAGTTCTGGGATTAAAGACATGAGTCAACATGCCTGGCATTTTTTTTCCTCCCAGGTTCAAGTGATTCTCCCACCTCAGCCTCCCAGAAGCTGAGACTACAGGTGCGTGCCACCACATCAGGCTAATGTTTGTATTATTGGTTTTATTTAAGTGAAAACAGATGGTAAGACAAGGATTTTGAATTTTGCGAGCAGTTTTGAATTTTTTGGTCTGAGGTATAGTTTTAAATTTTTGACCATTACTAATAGAAAAGAAAAATCTTAGCAGAAATGATTTAAAACCTGGATGATTTGTTAAATGAAAGAGATGATTGCTATTACTGAGGATCTGCAGTTTACCTGGCCACTGACTTTCAGGCGAGCAGCTTCAATAAGGGTGCAGTTTTTCTCCATCACCCCCAAACCACCACTTTTCCCCAGAGACAGGGAGGGGTCCTCTGGCTGGTGAGTTGAGGGGATGAACAGACATTTCTTGTGATCAGACTGCCTGCATGATGGTTGTGTTCTGCCTGCCTTGCCCTCTCCAGGGTGCTAAGAGGCCTTGCACTGTGGAGGAGGCCAGCGATTGCTAAGTTCAGCTTGTGCCTGGCAGCCAAGTTCATTTCTCAAGTGCTGGCTACCTTGTGGCTGCACATGAAAGCCATGTCCAGAATTTATAGAAAGTGGAGTGGAACTGCCACCTTGGTCTCTATTGGTCATGTGGGTCTTATTCCTCAATTCATTTCTAACTCTTAAAATGAAAAAACGGAATCTCATTTAACTACCTAAAGTCCCAATGAGATCAACCCACCACTCCTTGAGCACCACACCAGACAGGGTTCTTGATTGAGCACAATCACGGATTGGAAGAATCAATATTGTTAAAATGTCCATACTACTCAACACGATCTACAGATTTAATGTAATCCCTATCAAACTGTGAATGACATTCTTCATGGAAACAGAGAAAAGAATTCTAAAATTTATATATAAGCACAAAAGACCCAGAATACCAACTCTGGTTAATTTAAGCAGAAGAGGAGTTTGTGGGAAAAGATCAGGAAGCCCCAGGGCACGGATGGAAAACTACACTTGGGTAATGATTCAGTGCAAGGGAAGCCAGACAGCCAGAACCAAAGGTCACCCATGGTTCCAGCCTGGTTAGAACCCCCACAGCCTAGGGCACAGGTGATACCCCTGGACCTGGCATGCAGCCACAGCACCAACAGAAGGGAATCTACACTGCCCCTCCTTTTCTGCTTCTGTCACTCCCAGGTTGCAAGTGCAGGCTGGGGCATCCTAGTTGCTGAGCTTAAGTCACCAATAAGCCACCTTAGGGACAGCAGGACCAAGCAAATAGCATATGGATCTTGACTTCTATAGATAGATGTCCCTGCATCCCACCAATCTTCAAACAGAGGACAAGCACTGAAAAAGATGCCCCCAGAAAAGAAAAACCAATGAACACTCCCTGCCAGGGCTGTATCTCCACATTTATTCTTCATAGCTACTATGTTATTGTCCCCATTTTACAAATTAAGAAGTTGAGCTTTAGAAAGGATACCTGCCCTCCATATGGCCACACAGCTAAAAAGCCATCTGACTCCATAACCCAAGCACTGAACTGCTCCAACAACTACCCCTGAGATCTTAATTTTCAAACAGCAAATTGAGGGAGACACTTCATTGTACCATCTTAGTTCAGACTGCCATAAAATAATACCATAGCCTGGGCAGCTTACCAACCAAAATTTATTTTCTCATAGTTCCAGGGGCTGGAAGTTTGAGACAAAGGTGCCAGCATGGTTGGATTCTGGTGAAGGCCCTCTTCCTGGCTTGCAGACAGGGCCTTCTTGCTATATCCTGACAGGGGGAGAAACACAACAAGCTCTTTCTCTTTTTTTATTCTTATGAGGACACTCATCATACCAAATCGGGCCCCACCCTTATGACTTCATTTAACCCTAATTACATTTGTAAAGGCTCTATTTCCACAAAGTCACTTTGGGAGTTTGGGCTTCACCAGATGAGTTTTGGGATACACAATTGAGTCCAGAGCATATATGCTTGAGACCAACCCAAATGCCCATCAACAATAGACTGGATAAAGAAAATGTGGCACATATATACTGTGGAATACTCAGCAGTCATAAAAAACAATGAGTTCATGCCCTTTGCAGGGACATGGATGAAGCTGGAAACCATCATTCTCAGCAAACTAACACAGGAACAGAAAGCCAAACACTGCATGGTCTCACTCATAAGTGGGAGTTGAACAATGAGAACACATGGACACAGGGAGGGGAACATCATACACTGGGGCCTGTCGGGGGTTAGGGGACCAGGGGAGGGAGAGCATTAGGACGAATACCTAATGGATGCAGGGCTTAAAACCTAGATAATGGGTTGATAGGTGCACAAACCACAATGGCACATGTATACCTATGTAACAAACCTGCATGTTCTGCACATGTATCCCAGAACTTAAAACAAAAGACTTTCCTGCCAAAAAAAAAAAAAAGACTTTCCTGGTCTTGGTGGCTTTGCAAAACAATCTCAAACCATGCAGCTGATTTCCTAAAGGGTTTCCAACTTAGTATGTTTTTCATCTTGGCAACAGCATTTTCTCACCAGATGTTTTCAAAAATCTCTTAACTTTAACCTAAGGATATGGATATATATTTGTTTGGGGATTAAAAGTGTTCTCTCCTCTCAGTTACTGAATCTTCTCTTCACTATTCATCTGATGTTGAGGGCTTTCCATTTGATGTAGTGAGCTGGGAAGATTAGAAATTGTAAATCAAAGTCTAATCACATTTACCCCCAGAAAATCTGATGATCACAGAAAGTCTCCTCCCAAGCCCTGAAACTGCCTCGTTGTATTTTCCTACTGTGGTTATGTTGCATGTCTGATCATTCTAACCATAACTTACTCTCTTGAGCATGTCTGAAAACTTAAACCAGATGGAAACAATCTCATTTTAATTAACTCCCCCAAGAGTAGGAAGTCATGTTAATTAAAAAAAAAAAACAAAAAAAAAACAAAACCAAAAACCTACTCTGCATTTTCTCTCATGCGATTTTTGCCTTCCATTTGCTCATCCCTGTGTTTTTGGAATTGAGTCTGACACAGGTGAAGCCTATGTAGGCGGCATCTTGAGTGCAGATGCAGTTGCAGGGTTTGCTAAGGAGACCCTCAGGGTTTCCTTAGCTACAGCCCCACTCAGAAACCTGAGACATCAACCTTCCTGAAAGGCCAGTGGGCCCCTGTGTAAGTGCTCCGATCACAGTATCCAAAGGGGATCAACCACTGCACCCAACGCTGTGCCCACAGATGTCAGGGGAATGAGTAGGGGGAGGCAGCATCTGCCAATCCATGAGCAGGAGTGGCAGGAATGGGCATTAGAGCCAGTCACAAGCTTCTGAGATGGCTCAGTCCACTTCCAGCTGTGATCCAGGGACAGAGCCAACCTTGCAAACTAAAAGTAGGGTGATGTAAGATATTAAGTTTAGCTATCTATAGTGTAGACTTAAACAGTGGTGTCTTAAGAAAAACAGGACTTTACTTTTCTCATCTAAGGAGAAGTCTATAGGTGGAAACAAAGTATAAAGCTGGGACTCCATAAAGTCAGCAGGGACCCAGGCTCATCTTTTGTCATTCTTAGTAGATAGCTTTGAATTTTGAGGTTGCCTCTTGGTCAGAAACCTGCTGCTGGAGTGACAGCTATGACATCCAAGTGCCAGGCAGGGAGAAGGGATACAAAGAACAAAAGGCATGTATCAATGGAATTATCTTCTTCCTGTCTCTATCTCCTTCTAGGAAAAATTTCCAGAATCTACAACTCTTGTCACCTATCCAACAACTTTTCTCTGCTTATGTGTCATAGACCAAAATGTGGCTACTCCTATCTTCAGATGATGCTGAGAGAGATAGGTCTGTTTTTAAGCTGGACACATTTCCTCTTGAGAAAACGTTAGGTACAATCAGTATGCCTGGAGGGGTGGCTTGAGGAATTTCACCACATTGTCTTCTCTCCTGGTGCTATCATTTATTAAATTATCAAAACAAACTCTGGCTTACAAAGTTTGCCATGAGCTGGCCTCTGCCTACTCGTCCTAATTTTTTTTTTTCCTTTTTGAGACACAGTCTGGCTCTGTAGCCCCAGTTGGAATGCAGTGGCACAATCTTGGCTCACTGCAACCTCTGCCTCCCGGGTTCAAGTGATTCTCCTGTCTCACCCTTCTGAGTAGCTGTGACTACAGATGCCTGGCACCAGGCCCAGCTAATTTTTGTATTTTTAGTAGAGATGAGGTTTTACCATATTGGCCAGGCTGGTCTCGAACTCCTGACCTCAGTGATCCACCTGCCTCGGCCTCCCAAAGTGCTGGGATTACAGATGTGAGCCACCATGCCCCACCCTAAATTTTATACTTTCTCTTTCTGTCTCTGTCTTTCTGAATCTTTGTATGGCTGGCTCCTTAAATGTCACTTTTTTTCAGCAAAGATGTTCCTTAAGCTTAATGCATCCCTCCCTAACCCCTCAGTCACTCTCTGATCACCCAGCCTACTTTATTTTCCTTCTGCAGCTTTCAACATGAGATACTGCTATGATCTGAATGTTTATTTTTCTCTGAAATTCAAATGTTGAAATCTGATCACTGAGGTCATGGTGTTAGGAAGCAGGGCCTTTGCAAGGTGATTAGGTCCTGCGGCTGACCTTCATCAATGGGATTACTGCCTTGACGAAAGAAAGCCTAGAGAGCTGCCTTGTTCCTTCTACCAGTAAGAATACAGCAAGAAGGCATCGTCTATGAGGAATGGGTTCTTGTCAGACATTCATCTGCCAGTGCCTTGATTTTGGACTTCCCAGTCTCCAGAACTGTGAAATACAAATTTCTGTTAAGACCTACTATTTGATATCGCAACAGTGACTATAGTCAATAACAACTGAATTGTACATTTTTAAATAACTAGAAGAGTGTAATTGGATTGTTTTTAACACAAAGGATGACTGAGAGAATGGATTTAAAGAACATATAAAAAAAGAGAAAGAAATAGAAAAAAAGGAAAATGGAATTTACTTACAATGGAATACTACTTGGTCAAAAAAGAATGAAATCATGTCCATTGCAGCAACATGGATAGAGCTGGAGATCATTATTTTAAGTGAATAGCTCAGAATGTTAAATACTGCATGATTTCACTTATAAGTGGGAGCTAAATCTTGTGTACATAAAGGCCTAGAGAATGGAATAATAGATATTGGGGACTTGAAAGCGTGGGAGTTGGGGAGGGGTAAGGGATGATAAATTACTTAATGGGTACAATGTATACTATTTGGGTGATGGCTACACTAAAATACCAGGCTTTATCACTGCACACTTCGCAATAGCAATGAAATGAGGCTTGTGCCCCTGAATTATAAAAAATTAAAAATCTAAGGTGTTACTTGCAGAAAAAAGAAGAGAAAAAGAAAAAGAAATATGATTCTGTCGTTTAAAAGCCTCCCAGGCTAAGGCATTGCTTTATGGCAGGCTGAACACATGGCAGACTTCTGTTCATTTTTCTGCAGTCTGTGTCCACCCCCCTACCAGAATACAATCCCCTGGAGAGAGCAGGCACCTGTGTGTCTTGTTCCCTGCTGACGACATCTCAAAATTTCTGGAGGAACATAAATTATGAGCTTACCTAAGTTTGAAAAGAAACCACTTTAAAACAAATCACTTCAATGGCAATTAACCTTTTATGTGACAATGGATGAAGAACAACACCCCACTGCTCCACATTTATCTCCAGCTCCTGGTTCACATTTGGACCTTAACCAAATCGCAAATCAGTACCTTACCTGGATCTCCAGGGTTATTCTAAAATAGAAGGAATCTTGATTGCAAAATCTCAACAAGGCACAGCTCTACCCTGCACCTATGATCCATGATAGTGTGATTGATGTCTGTGGAGCGACAAGGAGAGTACATCCTTGTCCGACAGTGACAAGTGGCACTATTGCATCCCTACTGCAGACAGTGGCAGTCCCTGGAGAGCTGGGGACTTAGTCATTCCAAGCCTGAGCCTTGGAGAGGCGGAAAGGAGGGTCAGGTTGGCAGCTGATCCAGTAGGCTGAGAAGCAACTAAGGCTTATAGTCTTAAGTCACCCAAGAATATTCCTTAGAGGCAAATGTGAAGCTACCAACTTCCTCTCCCCAGCTTCCTCTTCCTTTTGAACTGGAGAATGCCCTCACCCAATCCAGGACCTCTTTTAGCCTATCCCTTCTAGGGGCGTATTTACATTTTTGTTTTCTGTTCCTGAAGCCTGGTGACTTCATCATTAAACATTTGGTTTGAAAAAGGATACAATGCCTTTATTAGTCAGGGCTCTCCAGGGAACAGAACTAGTAGAGGATGTATGTGTGCCCACACACACACACGCACATCACACACACATACAATACCTCCCAGCAACACCTAGGCTAGTGTTTAATTGAATAACTGGACACAGTCACACATCCAAATTGACACATAAAGCCAACCATCACAGAATCCCTGGGAATAGTCAGGATTTGGCCAGATGCTCTACCCTCTCCACCTCCAAAGGGTGGGAAGACAGCCTCACATTTACATTTCTACCTGATCGGATGTTCATATTCTTTGAACAAGAAGATGGGTGACTCCCCACCTACTTCTGTTGTGTGCTTCAGACCACTAAGTGCAGCAATGACTATGCCACAAAGCTGCACCCTTGGTAATGAGGACCCGAGAGAGAAACAGTGTCACACTGCAGCTATGCATCAGAACCACTGTGTGCTTGCTAAAATGCAGATTACTGGACCCATACTCCTGAGTCAGAATATCTGCATTTGAGCAAGCTCCCCAGGTGACTCAGTTGCCCAGTAGAATTTGAGAATTGCTTCCATTCATGAATCAGTAAAGGCCTTGTGGTTTTACCATCCAGCAAATCGCTCTCAGGCTGGGCTGGAAGCATTATTTTAGGGTAATTTCCTAAGATACTTACAATTAATAATTCCATTTAAGCATGGTTCCCTCTCTTTTAAAAAGATTTTATTTTATTTTTTAGAGAAGGGGGTCTTGCTTTGTCACCCAGGCGAGGAGAGTACAGTGGTACAGTCACAGCCCAACTGCTGCCTGAAAATCCTGTGCTCGAGCAATTTTCCAGCCTCAGCCTCCTGAGTAGCCTGGACTCCAGGCATGTGCCATCATACCTGGCTAATTAAAACAATTTTTTTTTTGTAGAGATGAGAGGTCTCACCATCTTGCCCATGGTGGTCTTGAACTCCTGGGCTCAAGCAGCTCTTCTGCCTTGGCCTCCCAAACTGCTGGGATTACAGATGTGAGCCATCATGCCCAGCCGTTTTCCCTCTTTACATCGAATTTAACAGAACCAAATTGAAGGATTTTGGCTCATGTGATTATCTAGAAGTCAGCCTCCTATTCTGGCCTGGGAGATGAATGCGGACAAGACACACAGTAGCCCCTTTTATCTGTGGGGAATGTTTCAAGACCCCTACAGGATGCCTGAAACTAGATAGTACCACATTTTCATGTTTTATCCAATACATACATAGCTATGATGTAGCTTGGTTTTTAAATTAGGCACAGTAAGAGATTTATAATAATAAAATAGAACAAGTATAGTAACCTTTTATGTTTTATCCAATACATACATAGCTATGATAAAGCTTAGTTTGTAAATTAGGCACAGTAAGAGATTTATAATAATAAAATAGAACACGTATAACAATATATTGTAATAATAAGTTATGAGAATGTGCTCTTTCTTTCACAATATCTTATTGTACTGTACTCACCTTTCTTCTTCTTGTGGTCTATTAACCTGATAACTGAGACAGCTGCTGAGGGAGTAAGGGTGAGTAGACAGCGTGGAGACACCGGACAAAAGGGTGATTCATGTCCTGGGTGGGAAGGAGCAAGAAGGCACGAGATTTCACCACACTACTCAGAATGGCATGTACTTTAAAACTTATGAATTATTTCTGGAACTTTTCATATAATATTTCGAACTGTAGTTGGCTGCAGATAACTGAAACTGTGGAAAGTGAAATTGTGGGTGGAGGGAACCATGGTAGTAAGTGGAAAACGCACTTATCTTCATCTCTGTGTGGCTCCTTTGCAGCTGCAAGAGTTGTGCTGGACAGCCAGTGCCTTCATGGGGGAGAGCGTGTGCGCACTCTGTTCCCCTTGTATTCTATGAAGGCTCATCTTTGTGGAAACTCCTTTCACTACTTGTTGAGAGCTGCCTAGTTAAGACTGCTTAGCACCTAAAAGCCCAAATTCCACAGTTTGTGTGTAATTCCTGTGTTTATTTAACATGTCATTCAATGTATTTCAATGTAACATGCATTTATTACATATCTACTGTGTAAGCATTATGCTAGACTCTGGTATAAAAGAGTGAAATAGATACAAAGTTAACTAAAATGAGGCTCCTGCTGTGTAAGAGCTGTCAACTTATTGGGAGAGACATAATTAAACAACTAATGATGGTGCAAGGAAATATAAAGTCAATGCTGAAATGGAGGTACGGCAGCATTTGAGGAGTGATTCAAATAGAGTGGGGAGAGGCTGCTCCAAGGCAGTGTCATTGCTGCAGGATGAGGAGAGGAAACCAGCTGTCTAGAAAGCAAATGGACTCCCATAAGGGAAAGCAGGGGGAATGATCAGTGTGGAAAGCATTCCATGCATGAAAGATGAGTCTGCATTTCTTTTGCAGGTTTTAGCTCATAAATCTGAGGACAGTGGAGACGGTGTCCCTGCTAATGTGCTTTACAAATCTCAACCTCGGGACCTGGAGCCCCGGGTTGTGAAATGAGCACCATGCACCATGCAAATAGCCATCATCACCAAAACCCTAGGTCAGCCGTCCCAGCTCTTCTCTCGCTCTCAGGAGCAGCCGGTGTGCATCTACAAACTACAAGAGCTGATAAATGAGGCAAGAAGTGCAAAGCTCCCCAAACCAGTTTAATCTCACTCCAGCTTTACTCATGTGCCATAACCCAAACTATTATCTAAGAATCACCCTCAAATACTCTATGAGCCCTGCTGGGGGCTGCAAAAGCTCCATAACGTTGCTCTGCCTCCAGGGCTTGGGGACATAGAGAGTACTCTGTGGCCATACCACACACATCCTCTCACTCACAGTGATGCCTTTAAGGGTTACATGCTGAAAGGTCCTCCCTTGGTCATATTCCCTCTCTCTTACTGAGACCTACATGCTCAGTCTTTTGTGTTCCAGTTCCCTGCTCCATTTCCTACCTCCTTTGAAGGTACCACATGCAGACATGTAAATCACATGACCTTGTAGGTGGGCTCTGTTTGGAAAGCAACTGAAGCACAGCGAACTACATAGAAATTCATTTCTGTGGCCCCAGCAATCACACTGTCATGTGCTCTTTGGGGCTGGCTTGGTATCTTTGTAATTTGTGTGAGCTGTGCTGTGTAGGCTCTAGGTTCTCACTTCTTCCAGAACCAAGAATGTTCAAGCATTACAATGATGTGATTGTTTTAGTCTGGAAAACTCAAGCAAGCAAGTGAGTTTTAGTGAGACTCAACTAAAACTTGCTTGATCTAAAAATGAACTCACTGGCTTATGTAATACAGAAATTCAGGGATCAGTCTGGGCTCCCAGCTCTGCTTGCTCCTCTATTCTTAGGCTGGCTCTTCTATTAAGTGGCAGCTCCCAGCTTGCATGATCCTCACTCCTCCCAATCCCAAGCATCCACTATAACATGTCACAGGAAGACTGGTTCTGCTCCGGCCACATGGCTGTCCTTGTGACCAATCCCTGTGGACAGAGAAGGCAGTTCTGGGTCATCTCATCACTAAGGAGCAGGCAAAACTATCTGACAGGAGGGGAAGAACATTGCCCCCAAAAGGCAAGTGTCTTAGATAGACAACCTGTGACCTCTGTATTGCCTGGGTTCGGTCTTCCAAAGTAACAGGTGCTTCTAATATTTGATGCAGGGTGTGAATGCTTTGCCTGAGGCTTGGGAATAGCATTCTTCTGATTCCATTTCCTCCTTTTCCAAGTGACTTCAGTCTTCCAAGGGACTCTGGGTTCATGGCACATCTGACTGACAGAGGGAAGGGTTTTCGACCCCAAGTCCCTGCACTGGCTCTAAAGGCAGGCACGACTCTGAATATGGCAGAACAAGAGCTCTCCTGATTGTCCAATTGATTTTTCAGCTTCAGTCCTGTTAACCTAATACTACCCCTCAGAACGTTGAAGAATGCACACCAGCATGTTACATCTACCTGCTTAATTTCCGTTTGAGAGATTTATGTGTGAGACTGGGCACATTATTACCCTTGTGTGAGCACTCAGCAGTGTTTTTGAATTAAGATTGATTATATGGACAGCCACCTACACAAATTGCTTAAAAGTCATTAATTCATGGTTAGCATTAACTTGTTTGATGGTTATCATCAAACGCCAATCAGAAAGAGCTATCAGCTCATTTCAGGGAGGATGGGGACATGTTGCTCCCAGCATTTCCGCATGATGAATTACCTAGCGATGGGTTTTTAAAGTGTGGTCCCCTCTACCATCTGCTCCCCAGGTACCTGAGGAATCAGTTGAAAGTGCATATCCCTAGAGTCACATAAATTTAATCCCACTCTCTGGGGAAGGGCCCCGGGACTCTACATTTTCAAACATGCACCCCAGTTGCTTCTTCTATGCACTCAAGTTTGAGAACCTTGTTCTGGAGTTTCCATAGTGCTATTCTGTGGCTGTTTCAAAGTGTGGAAAAAAAAAAGCAAGGGGCGACTTTGTGGGCACTGAGAGATGTTTGGCTCACCAGAAAGTTGCTTTGCTGTATGCACAGCCAGGCAATTGCAAAATCAAGAAGAAGGAAGGTCAGAGAAGAAATAATTTGTACAAACATATGTGACAACACAGTAGAACCGAGTAAACACAGTGCGTTTTGTGTCGACTTTGCAGCTGATGGGAGATTAAAGGTTTGGACTCTGTTGTATTGCAGGATCTTCCAATCAGATCAATGTGGAGGACCCAGAAAGCCTGGTGTTAATTAGAGCAGAGCACCTCAGACTTGAGGGGGTGGATCATTATCCCATGTGGGGCCTTGTTAAATCACTACATCACACTTCTGAGCTTCACCCCCAAAGATCCAGATTCAGTAAGTTTGGGGAGGAGCCCAAGGTTTGATGTTTTTAAAAACCTCCTAAGTGGTACCCATGCTGCCTTAAGTAGGTCATCTTTGGAGTATTGAGATAGGAGAGGCTTAGTCAGCCTCCAGGACTGGCCACGCCTCCTTCCCCATCACCCACGCTCAGGAGATGCACACACATCTTTCTGGGGTTCTACTGGGGATCAACAAGAGGATTCTTATTTTGTGCTTGTCATTCTTATTTTGTGCTTGTCACTATGTGTAGCATTTTACTGTATCTTTTAAAAGCCCAGATTGTCTGAAATTTAGGACATTTTCAATCCCTGTGCTTAGCTGCTTTAACAAGAAAACAGCTGGGCCCAGGCGTGGGGTGGGAGCACAAGTGTTGATGAAGGATGGCTTGTCTTTTGGGGGTTTAGAGGAGGAAAAAATATCTTCCCTCTACCTTCCAAAGTTCTCTGGCTCAGGCTCTGGAAATGAAACTGACAAAGATGAATTAACAAGAGAAAAACAGAGCTTATTAACATGTGCATTGTGCATACCCATGGGAGAAACTGAGTCATGTGTAAAATCAAAGGGGTGGCTAAAACTTGGGGCTTAGATCACATCTTAACAAAAAACAATAAACTTATAGAGATGTGACAAGACAAAAGCAAATGAGATTAGGCTTCCAAGGGCAGCAAACCATGGAAAGGCGAATATATGGGGAAAACTACTGGAAGATGAGGGTGATTCTAATAAGATTTGTTATGTACATTTCTGGTACCATCTCTGGGCTGATAAGAGTCTAGAGTCATCTCTAGTGATTCAGAATCCAAGCCTGCTTCTAGGCAAATGTGGGGGAGGGCAGAGAGCTTTTATGGCATCTGCTGTATCTTGAGTGTCTTCAGCTCAAATAATCTTTGGGCTAAAGTGGCAAATTCTGAGAAAATCTATTCTGATCCCTTACAGGAACCTTGCTTCCTCTCCCCACCCCCTTCTCCTTCTTCCTGTTCCTCTTTCTCACTTTCTTGCTCTCAGCCCAGTCTCTGGGTTTTCTCTCTCAGGACTCCCTGTGACTAGAGACAACACAGTGTTTCTTCTGAAGGTGAGCATCTTCCCTCCCCGCCCCAATCTACTTGCTCCATGAAGGATTGTACCTAAACTGGGTTTCTGGAGCAGATGAGATAAAGGCATTAAAGTACATGGGAGAGCTCATATTCTGCATGAATTTTAGACCATGGAAAGATCTTAGTGATTATTTCCAGGCAGTACTCCTGCACATTCTACATTTTTTGTTGATTTCAGACTTTGCTAATTGATCTCTGTACTTTTTTCACCAGCCTTGGACACAGCTTCATAAACTTCAATACAATACAGAAGCAGCTAGCCTCTGGATGTTTTAGAGTAAAGGTTCTTTATATTCTAGATCTAATAAACTTCAGATTTTACTTTAGGGAGACATGGAGGCTCAGAAAGGAGAAGTGACTTACTCAAGGCACAGAGCTTGGTCTGGAAATCCAGGTACCCTGGCTCTAAGCCTGATCTTTTTTTTTTTTTACCCTAGTAAATGATCAGTTTTAAAGAATATAGAAAGCTCAGAATTGTACCATAAATTGTAACAGCTAAAATATAAATTTTATGTAATATAGCCTTTTTTTTCTATATGCCTGGAAATTTCTTAAGTGTTATGGAAATTGTAAAGGACTGAGCATGTAAATAGCCATTGTTAAAGGGTGAGTCTAAAAATTGACAACCTGTTCACTTTTGAGAATAATTAGCAGATTATTTGATTCTGTACTATTTATATTTTAGGGTTCTAACTAGTGATTTATTTATTTCACTGAGAAAGGAGGAACAAGATAGCTAAATTTGCAAATACTCTGGTGTCTGGCATTTGCAAAGAATGAAAATAGAGTATGCATCACTTTGTTGAACTCTTGTCCCCCACACTATTTTAATGTACTAACAGCCCCTAATGAGTACACTTGCTATTATTCCCATTGAACTTATACCTCTCACAGTGGGAGTTGCATTTGTTATGGCCATTCACCAAAAGGCATGTAGTGCTGTGTCCAAAGTGGTGCAATGGCCAAGTCCAACGTAGAAGTCAAGGTCTGTAGAGGGACCTCTCATTCTTCATACAGTTTCCTGGATTTCTAGTTCTTATACTGAAGGCTACCTGATGTAGAGGGACCTCTCATTCTTCATGCAGTTTCCTGGGCTTCTAGTTCTTATACTGAATGCTACCTGACGTAGCCTCAGTTATTATCAGACCTCAGGAGGAAGGATTTGGAATAAATTCAGTGGACGTCATTCCCAGTAGAGGTGGCAAGAAGTCATAGTGAGATACTGCCTCATGCCTGATACCAGCTCCTTTGCTAACAACACGGTTCTTCTTTCTCATTTAATCCTGTCCCTCCCTCTCCTTTCTCTATAGTTGTTATTTCTTTGCCAAGCCCTCAAGCTGGATTAATTTATAACTTCAATAATATGGTAAATAGCCTGAAGTTATTTTGCCCAGAGAAGGTGTGCGAAGTAAGCTGCATAACTGTCATCTGTGTTTACCCACGAGCAACCCATCTGCTTACTCATCATTGCTTTTGGAATTTTGGCCCTGGCATTGGAAAAGTGCTCAGATTAATTTTAACTTTAGGGATAATTAAGTCCATAAAATGTGTGTTTGTTGCTCTTTGGTTGAAAGTAGTAAGAAGAGGAGAAAATTGGAAAATGAAGTGGAAATGTTCTAGAAAATTAGCTCAAAGTAGATCTGTTAAAAACTCTGAAGGGGATATTAAGGTATAATTTCCTAAGACAACTTCTGAACAAGAAAATAGACCAGATAACATCAATTTGAAAAAGAATCTTCTTATTGGAGAAAACATAGTTTGACTTTCTTTTCATTTATTCCTAGTATTCCAGTAAAATGCCATATATGTAATGTTATTAAATGTAATTATTATATATACTTCTATATACACACCAAGAGATCTGCTGGGAAAAATTTGGATGATAAGGCAGTCAAGAACTTACAGATTGTCTATTAAAATTTTAAATTCACTTATAGAAGAGTTGTATGAATAAATGTAAATGGATTCTTTATTTGGACTCGAATAAATTAGAAAGAATTTAGAATTCAAATTGGAAAATAATTTTTTTTCTTCCCTTTAGGTTGAATTGAGCCCCGCAGAGCCCCATACTATATGTGTTAGTTTATGCCTCCCAGGTCACTTCCCATCCTTACAGCCTTGGATCTTTCTACAGTTCTGGATCATGCAATGCACTGGTTGTTTTTTTACTTCATGTTACAGATGAGAAAACAGTAGTTCAGCGAGGCTGATGATTTGTTCAGCATGAGGCAGCTGGTAGTGGCAAAGCTGGAAATTCAATTTGGGTCAAACACCTTTTATTTGTGACTAACAAGTATTGAATGTGTGCTCTGGGATGGGTGCTGGGGCCAAAGGCAACTAAGTCAGTCCCTGGCTACAGGGAGTTCTCAACAACAGGGGAAGTTCTGCATACACAGACTACGTGAAACTAACGTTTCCCAGACCTGGGGGTTGGTTGAAGGTGAGTGGGTTGAATAAGGTGGGGAGTGGGAGGGATTAGAGAGTTGGAAGACAGAGAGCCAAGGGAGGGGGTGCAAATGTCCTGAGGTTGGAAGACACGAATATGGCTCGTTACCCACAACTTTGTGCCTTTTGAACACTTTCACTCACCAACACATGAAATTATGATTGAAATCTATTTTTATGTTGTTGGCACTCCAAACTATACAATGGAATCCCTACAAACTGGAATCCCTTATCAACTTAACAAAGATGAATTCTCATGGGGCCTACCTGTATAGTTAGACTGAGACTTCTGATTCTTACTGATGCTGTCAATGAGGAAAACTTGTCCTTTTGTAAAGTTTCAGTTGAGTTTTTGCATTATTTTCTTTGACATAAGAAGGTAAAACCTATCCAAGAAGAGTATCGGAAAACTCAAATCTGTCCCTTTTCATTAGTAACACAGTTTGAATGATATGTACTTACTGACTGTTTTGTGACAGAACCACAAAAACATTATAAATTATATTTAAAAATTGTAATGAAATCACTGTCAAGTTTTTTTGGTTCAATATTTCCTGAACAGCAGGTGATAACACTCAAAATATTGGTGTATGCAATTTTTTCTGGGCTCTGCCAGAATGTTTAATGGTTTGGCCTTGATTTGAATTGTGAAAGAGGTATAAGGCAAGATCAATTATGGGTGTACTTAGACTTCATTATCAAAGAACAATCAGTGAATTCAGCTCTGTTCTCTGAATGTATATGAAGGGAGAGAGGGGGCAGAGTGTGAGGAAGGAATGATCTGGGCAAGTCAGCTGCCTGTGCACAAATGGTGCTTGCTGTGACAATGTCTTCTAATCGAATCAGTATTACAACACAAGCTCCTTGCCTTATTAGTAGCTTCATTTATTTTCCTGGTTACAAAAGCATGTATCCTCGCTGTTAAAAATTCATATACTATAAAATGTCTGACTTGGAAAGTAAGAATTGTCTGGAATCATTGTCTTTCTCCCTCATCTCAGAGAAAACCACCATAGAGTTGGGTATTCCTTCAACTGTTTTCTGTGCTGGTACTAATGCTCATTTATCTGTTAACAGAGAAAACACCAATAATACATTGTGAGCTTGATTTGTGGCCTAATCTCTCTATGCATTAAAAGAAAACCAACCCACATGTACCTGGGCTGCCTTACAGTCAGGCTGTGTCCCTGGCTGGCAGCTGGCCTTGCCCCCAGGTCCACTGTCCTATAGAAAGGCCTTTTTTGGATATTATAGTAGGATTGATTAGGATTAGCAGTTTCCTGAACTAGAGTCATTTAAATGTGCCTTGTCTATAAATGGAGGTAATAATAGTTCCTACATCATAAAATTATGCTTGTGAGGATATGGAACTATTTACATAAAGCACTTAGTCCATTGCCTGCTATGTTGTAAACTCCCCAGTAAATGACAGTTTATATTCCTTTGCTAGATGTGCAAGCTCCTGAGGACAGGATGCTGGCTGTTTTCCCTTCTGTCTCCTAAGGTCAGAGATTGGCCCACCAAGGTTGTCAATAAATATCTGTTGAAGGGATGGATTCCTTCTTGTTACTTCCTGTATTAGTCCATTTTCATACTGCTATGAAGAGATACCCAATTCTGGGTAATTTATATTAAAAAAGAGGTTTAATGGACTCATAGTTCCACGTGGCTGGGGAGGCCTCAGAATCATGGTGGAAGGTGAAGGAGGAGCAAAGGCATGTCTTACATGGCGGCAGGCAAGAGAACGTGTGCAGGGGAGCTGCCCTTCATAAAACCATCAGATCTCGTGAGACTTACTATCATGAGAACAGCATGGGAAAACCCACCCCCATGGTTCAATTGTCTCCCACCAGGTCCCTCCCATGACATGTGGGGATTATGGGAGCTACAATGCAAGGTGAGATTTGGGTGGGGACACAGCCAAACCATTGAGCTTACTGACCAGGGGTCCATCAAGACCCCTTTAAGACCACATCTGTGCTTCACACTGGAAGAAGAATCTGGAAAAAAGAGTTCAAGGGTCAGAGAAGATGGAGCCTGCAGTAAGGCTGGGAAGCTGCCAGGCAGGTCTTGATGCTAAAGAGGGGCCATGCCCCAGGGGCTGGGGGCGGGGTCTGTGGACGGCTATTCCTCTGTCTCAGGTGGACCTGGCCATGCTTCTGGTCAACAGGATGGCATTTGGGAAGAACAACTGGATGCAATATGAGATGACAAACTGGAACCTCCCAGCCAATAGTTCAGCCTCTCTTTTCACCTTGCCTAACCATGATAACTTCCTGAAAATAACAGCTATTGCTCCACTTCTCCCTTTCAGCTCTTGTGCAGATTTCTCCTCTGGCCAACTTTACATCAGATCCATATACAGAGAACACATTCTAGGAAACGTCCCTGCTCAGCCAAGGTGACTCAATCAGTGAACCGCCATCAAAACCCCTTCCTGTGTCTGTTGGAGTAAAAGACTCAGGCCCCTCAGTCTTTGAGCTGCTAATGAATCCCATGGATTTTTGCTGGGATATTCAGAAGAGTTTTCACCAGCCAGCTATACCAGGTTAGATCTCTTCAATCCCATGCGCAGAGGGGCCTGCTGCCCGGGATAGATATGCACAGGCACCCATTGTGTGGGGCCATCATCTCCTGGCCTAATGATGTTGAAGTTTATTAGCTGTTGTAGCAGGCAAGGTCTCCTGGGATTTCTTTAGTCTATAATTGGCTTTTACTGTTGTGGGTTCTGTGAGTGTCACAAATAATGAGGTGACATTTGGGTATGACATGGCATCATTAGAGGACTGGTAATGCAGATTATGAACATGCATTCTTGTAAGGAAGAATAATAAATCAAGTAGAAAAATGCTTGAGAAGTAATAAGGGTCAAGCCTAAATATATACTCTTTTGGTGTATATTAATGCCAGCAATTAATAATTTATGGCCCTGTCCTCCATGGGGCTTGTGAGTCCCCTGCTAAAATAGTGTTTCTCAGGCCACTGGAAAAACCCATAGTGAGTGTTAGTTAAGAAGTCTAAAGACCATTTGTGCCACTTACAGTGTTGGGTGGGATGCAGATTAGTTCATCAGGAGTCGGAGGAAGGGCATGTAATAGTCTAGATTTCCAAACAGAATTATTCTGAGCACATTTTTATATGCCCCTACATGATTCCAACAATATTATGTATCCCCCCTCCCAAAATAGCAATTTATAACAGTCGTTAAATTTCTGTGACACATGAGTAAGCAACATTCCCCCACCCCAAGAAACACTGCAAGGTGTATATTTTAACACTCTCAGGAACCAACCAATGTAAATAGCTGTCTCTGGCTGTAGAATTTCTTTTTCTCATGCACTAGGTATTTATGAGATTGAACAGCTCTGCTCATTATAAAATTCAGAACTTTTAGCACCAATGTTCGTAGTTCGCAGGTGATGAGAAAGGGGAGGCTGGGAGAAATGCTAGTGGGTTGCCTGCTATGTGCCAGGCTTTTCCATACAAATAGCTTCAAATATCTCATCGCTGCTTCCATCCTCCATCCTATGTCAATGTTTAGTATCCCAGTGATGGCCCTGTTATCAAATGCTCTTAAAGAGAGCAGAGCATCTATAACGCTGGTCCCCGCCTGTCCCTGTCTGCCTCCATCTGTCCTTCCTTGTGTATCTTTTTTGTCTCCACCACTATCTTTTTTTGCTGGCAATGTCTAAAAATCTCTCTTTACCTTTAACTTTAAAAAAGTTATTATTATTATTATTATTTTTTGGAGGCAGAGCCTTACTCTGTTGCCCAGGCTGGAGTACAGTGGCGTGATCTTGGTTCACTGCAACCTCCACCTCCCAGGTTCAAGCAATTCTTCTGCCTCAGACTCCCAAGTAGCTGGGACTACAGGCACACGCCACCACACCTGGCTAATATTTTGCATTTTAGTGGAGACCAGGTTTCACTGTGTTGCCCAGGCTGGTCTTGAACTCCTGAGCTCAGGCAATCCACTTGCCTTGGCCTCCCAAAGTGCTGAGATTACAGGCATGAACCACTGTGCCTGGCCACCTTTAACTTTCTTTATATTGACAAATAATATGCATACAGCACAGAAAAGTATCTGAATCATAAGAGCTCAGCTCTGCATTTTCCAAAACCCTAACCAGCATCCTAGAAGCCGCTTCCTATTCCCTTCTAATGACTACTTCTCCCCATGGCAAGCCCCTCTCCGGACTCCTAACAGTGTTGATTCATTGGCCTGATTTTGTAGTTCATATGAATGTAATCACATGGCTGCTTTCACTGAGTGTTTTGTTTGTGAGGCTTGGCCATGCTGTGCGCAGTTGTAAATTGCTTATTCTCGTTGCTGGACACTGTGTCATTTCACGCATGTTCCACACCTTATCCATTCTACTGTCGCTGGACATTTAGGGCCAGTTAAGGGCAGTGCTCCTGGGAAACTTCTAGTATATATCTTCTGTTGAACATGAGCCCGCATTTCCGTGGATTATATATCTCAAAGAAGAGATGCTGGCTTCCTTTATTGTAGATGTTGCCTGTTCGTCAATCGTCTCAGTCCTCATTGAAATGAAAAGGGAGTCTTGAGTGATGGTTAGGCCATAAACTCAGGCGTGTAAAAAATGGACTTTTATTTTTAAAATTTAAGCCTAATATTATGCTCCAGACTGGGAAAAATCCCGTTTTAGTCATTTTCTGATTCTCCCACTTTCAGTGTGGTAACCAGATCAGACGACAGAGGAAAGGGTCTCTAGCCTTGTCTGTTCCCAAGCTGACAAGATTCAGACCCAAAGGGTTTTCTGTGCTATGCTTGGGGTGTGGGAGTCTGGGGAGCCTGGGACTCTTGACATCTCTGAGTTATCCTTCTCGGTCCTTCCTGGGTGTTGCTATGTCTTTGTGGGGAGCCATATCTCTGCTGCTCTCAGGAAAATTCCTTCCCTTCTCTCCCCTCCCCCTTCTCTTCTTCCCTTCCTCTCTCTCTCTTTCTTTCTCTCTTTCCTTTCTTCAGGGTCTCATGCTCTGTTGCTCAGGCTGGAGTGCGCTGGTGCAATTATAGCTCACTGCAGCCTCAAACTCCTGGGCTTAAGTTATTTTCCAGCCTCAGCCTCCTGGGTGGTTAGGACTACAGGGTGTCACAGAAAGTGACAAAAATACTAAAAAGACAATTGATATACCATGCTGTGTAACTAATTCAAATCATTCTACCTCAGAATGGATCTAATAATCTAAATATTTCAAATACTATTAATTCAATTTAAATTATCTGGATAATAAACTCATAGTTTCTTCTCAAAACACAGTCTCCTTTTTTTTTTATACAAAACATCTGATTTATAAGAAATGGAATTAAGTCAACAGACTTTTCAGTAATATGACACATCATTTTTTTTTCCCTTTTCTTCTCTTGACAAATGAACTCAAAGGTGACATACATAGATGTAATTTTTTTTTGTTCATGGGCATTTAAAATACATTTTTCTTGTGTAAGTGAAATGAACCATTATATATTAATTTGTATGATCAGATTTATTGGGTTTTCTGGAGCTGTTAGGAGTTTGCAAATATGTACTTAAAAACTTCTGGGTCATTTCTGTGATTTATCGAAAAGTAATGTTATATAAATATGAGTTTAGGTGCCCATTAAAAATAGATTTGAATCCCATAATCTGAAAATTACTCAGTTCTTCATACTTCATAATGTATTACATTAGCTGGCAGTATAGAGCCATTATGATATTAACACAGATTTGAGCAGTAATAGAAATGTACTTACAGGAAGGTTAAAAGAATAAGATCCACTTCTAATGGCTCTTTGTGCCATTCAGAGCAAAGTAATGCTTTGTGAGCATATTTTTAAAAGATTTGAATAATTAGTTTATAAGATTTAAAAATATTGATTTCTGGATGCTATTTTGAAATACCATGTCTTATACAATATTATTTAAAAATGTAATCATTCAAAATAGCCAGATGGAGCTATTTTTTTCCTCTTCCATTTTAAAGATGACTAGGAATCAGTGAAATGTAAATGATCAGGAATGTCTGCCTGGGGTCCCTAACAGAGTGTCGGGAAGCTCTCTTCTGCCCTTCTTGAGATAGATGAATACCATAAGGAAATTGGCAACCATGTCTACAGAAGCTATGTGGGAATGACTACGCGAACTGTCCTGGGAAGATGGGTGGCTCGCTCCCTAGAATATGAATGGTGCTGAGAAAGGGCTTTACCCTGAGGGTCCACCAGAGCTGGGTCTCAGGTTAGTTCAGTCTTTATTACGTCAGTTGTGTTAGTACTGTTCCCCCAGCAGAGCTCTGTTGAGATGAGTCTGTGTTTCCAATTTCTGCATCATGAATTTAACCTGGGCAAAGCCATGCAGAAACAGGCAAGCACCCAGGGACAATTTCAGATCCCTCACTCCCTCTGCCTTGTTCAAAAACATCTAAAGATGGGAGTTATTAGGATCCACATTCTGCTAGATCTGAGCCCAAATATAATAGCTTAATATAATGGCTAGTTGGTTTTAAAAATCCCTGGTATTTGTGTTATTTTTCCTTTTCTCAGAGGGCTTGAGGTGATCAAATATACTGACTTTCTCCTGGCAGTGAGGAGTCCCTAGACTGACTTCTCATTGGCCTCAGAGGCATGCTAGCTTCATCTGCAGACAGGCTGATCAATATCAGTGCTCAGCCACTTCCCCAGACCTGTTCATGAGATTCATTTAGGACCAGAGTGACCCACCTGGACTGAGAAAGGGAGGTGAGGCTTCCCCTACTCCTTTCTCTTAAATATAGGCCACCGCCCCCACCCACCTCATTCACCTTCTAACAACCTGCTTCCAAGAGGCCTTGGCCGGTGTGTTCAGCTGAGCAGCTAGCTTTTGTACAGAGGAAACGAGATTGGGATGGGGTGAGTCTCAGACATTGGTGGTCCTGCTTTGACCCCAAGGACTGTGTTTGAGTCCTCTGGAGAGGGAGTGAGGCAAGGAGGGACTCCATGTCATGGCTTTGAGTGGGAGCCATGACCACAAATGAGGAAGAGAGGATGCCCCCACCTATGGAGGGGCACCCACATAGCTGCAGAGTAGGAGAAGCAGCTTGCCCCTGCCTGCAAAGCCTGACAGCAGTGGGAGAATGAAAGGACTGCCCCTTTGACTCCAATGTTAGCATTGCCACTGTGGACACTGGCCTGGACTAGCAGGATGGGACAGCAGGCAGGAAGTGTCCTGAGCCAATGTAAGGGCTCCCTGGTGACTCTTCAGATGTATGTGTATGAATGTGCATGAAATGAATGGATGTTGTGAGGAAATTGGCAACCACATCTGCAGAAGCTGTGTGGAAATGTGCGCCTGTGTGGACATACAAATACATTTTTCGTGGGACTGGAGGGCACACAGCAAAAGAACCAGGGACACCTGGGCTGATGCATATGACGCGCACTGTAGCCACAGGCTGTTGCATCAAGCTTGGGGAGTGTTTGGTGACATGTTGATCTAGCGTTGATTCCCATGTCATCTTTTGGGTAGACATGGGATAGTTCACAGTGACCAAAGAAAAATACAAAGGAACCATTAAGATTGGCACCTGTCTTTTGTCTCCAAGAAGTTCATGATCCATTAAGTGTGCATAGATACCAAGTCTCAATGCTGCACTTTGCCTAAGATCTGATGCTCTCCTTTCTCAGTAGCAATATGAGATGATCTTTAATGACCAGGTCCAATGTTACTTTCTCCAGGAAGTCTTCCCTGATCTACAGCAGCCACAAATCCCTCTCCATCTGGTTTACTGAGACTCATCAACTGCACTTCTCCTATTGAGGTTTTCCATTTTCTCACTTGGATATCTTCAAATGGCATGTGTACATGGGACATGCTGTGGCGTCTCACCATCTGTATTTGTCCACTTTTCTACCAGGTAGAAATCCTTGAAAACAGAGCTCACTTCTTAGCTCTCCCATTTCTACAATAAAGTATGCTCAGGGAATTCTCCCATACATGTTTTCTGAACAAATGAATGATTAACTCTTGCATCCTTTCTGTTGAACAACTGTGAATATTTTGCTTGGAAAAATAGGCTTTACAAAAGGGTTATTACTGTTTTAAAAAACGTTCCCGTTTAAAACTGGTTTGAGTAAATGTACTTTTCTAAGTACATTTACTGTCCACCGACCCAGCAAGCGTGAAGCAGGGATCTTCAGGCCCTTTCCAACATGGTTCACTAGGTGTGCAATTCTTTGCTTGTTGATCAAGTACTTAGGGATTTGCGTAAAGCCACCTTGCTGGGTACCCAAATATGAACTAGCAACTCTCAACTTTGAGGGCATTGAGGAATACCCCCATTTTAATGACAAAATCATCAACATATCTTCACTTTATTGTAGTGATACTTTTAGTGATATTTTTATTATATCTGTTAATTGAGAACAGATAAAAATGGTATGAGTAATTTGAGGAACACTTTTAAAGTAGGTTTTTTTGTTTGTATACTATAAGGCTACAGTAACCAAAACAGTATGGTTCTAGTCTAAAAACAGACACATAGACCAAGGGAACAGGATAGGGAACAGGATAGAGAACACGGAAATGAAGCCCCACACCTACAGCCACCTGATCCTTGACAAAGTTGACAAAAATAAGCAATGAGGAAAAGCCTCCCTGTTCAATAACCGGTGTTGGGATTAGCTGGCTAGCTATATGTGTAAGAATAAAACTGAACCCCTTCCTTTTACTATATAAAAAATTAACTCAAGATGGATTAAAAATTTAAATGTAAGACTTCAAACTATAGAAATACTAGAGGAAAGCCTAGAAAACTCCATTCTGGACATTGGCGTTGACAAATAATATATGACTAAGTCCTCAAAAGCAATTGGAACAAAAATGAAAATTCACAGGTGGGACCTAATTAAACTAAAGAGTTTCTGCACAGCAAAGGAAACTATTAACAGAGTAAACAGGTAACCTACAGAATGGGAGAAAATATTTGCAAGCTATGTATTAGACAAAGGTCTAATCTCCAGAATATATAAGGAACTTAATTCAACAAACAAATGCTCGGTGCCTGTAATCCTAGCACTTTGGGAGGCCCAGGCAGGGGGATCACCTGAGGTCAGGAGTTTGAGACCAGCCTTGCCAACATGGTGAAACCCCATCTCTACCAAAAAGTACAAAAATAAGCCAGGTATGGTTGTGTGCACCTATAACCCCAGCTACTCAGGAGGCTGAGGCAGGAGAATCACTTGAACCCAGGAGGCAGAGGTTGCAGTGAGCAGAGATCATGCCACTGCATTCCAGCCTGGGCAACAGAGCAAGACTCCATCTCAAAAAAAAAAAAAATAGGCAAAAGACGTGAACAGACACCAGACACTTCACAAAAAAAGACATACAAGTAGCCAACAAACATCTGAAAAAATTCTCATCATCAGTAATCATCAGAGAAAAGTAAATCAAAACCACAATGAGATACCATTTCACACCAGCCAGATGGCCATTATTAGGAAGTCGAAAATAACAGATGCTGTCAAGGCTGTGGAAAAAGGGTACATTTATACACTGTTGGTGGAAATGTAAGTTTGTTCATCCACTTGGAAAGCAGTTTAAAGTTTTCTCAAAGAACTTAAAACAGAACTACTGTTTAACTCAGCAATCTCATTACTGGGTCCCTGCAATCTCATTACCCAAAGGAAAGTAAATACTGCTACCCAAAAGACACACACACTCATATGTTCATTGCAGCACTATTCACAATCGCAGAGACATGAAATCAACCTAGATGCCCGTCAGTGGTGGACTGGATAAAGAAAATGTGGTACATATACACCATGGAATACTGCACAGCCTTAAAAAGAACAACATTATGTCCCTTGCAGCAACATGAATGCAGTTGGAGACCATTATCCTAAGCAAGTTAATGTAGAAAGAGAAAACCAAACGCCACATGTTCTCATTTATAAGCCAGAGCTAAACATTGGGTACTCATGGACATGAGACAGCAACAATAAACACTGGAAACTACTAGAAGGAGAAGTGGGGAAAAGGGAAGGATAGAAAAACTATTGGGTACTATGCTCACTGCCTGAGTGATGGATTCATTTCTATCTCAAACCTCAGCATCACCCAATATACCCATGTAACAAACCTGTACATGTACTCCCTGAATCTAAAATAAAGGTTGAAATTCTAAAAAAACATTAAAAAGTAGGTTTTTTTTTTAAAGTATTTTTATTTAATCTTAATAGCACCTACAGGGATAATAAATCTAGCATTATTTTATTTTTTATGGAAATTAAATGAAGATCAAAATGACAGTCTCTGTTGCCATATGTGTATGTGTGTTCATGGATGCTTTGAAATTGCTCATGTGTCCCTCAGGTCTGTGGCCTATGGATTGCCAGTCACTGGGACAGGCGATCCTTTTGATTAGACAGCATGGTCAAGGTGCAGCATTGTTCAGGACCTAACCAAAAGCAGAATCCACCAACCTGCTGGCTTCTGCAGTGGCTTCATGCTTTCCCTATGTGCATTTTACTTTCTGTGTGTGCAGAGCTAACAGCCAACCTGTCTGCAAAATTAGGAGGAGGGGGTTATGACTGTATCTGTTTGGAGATAAATCCTCCCAACTGTATCAGGCTGGCTGGGGCCAAACTAGAAACAGGGCTTGATCCTCCTGTTTTATGACTGGGAGTTTAAGCCAGTGCTGGATGAACTAGTGCTCAGGCAGAGGGGCTCCCTCGGGTAGTTTATGGGCATCAATCTTTTCTTTTCAGCTGGACTTGACAGGTTGGAGAAGGAAATGTGGCACACACATAACTAGATCTTGAGAATCCAAGTATTTTTTGTCCTGTTGTTTCTAAAATCTTCCTTTTCAACTCACTTCAGAAACTGACCATGTGTAGCAGTTTCTGTGGGATAAGTTATTAACATGGGTCAAAGCATAAAGAATGTTCTGTCTTTGGATATTAGCAATTTGGTGAGATTTCTCCATTCTTGTATCACATTAGTTTGCCTGTGTGTATTCAGGCGGGACAGTATCATATCATATTTTTAGCTTTCTTGTTTTGATGAAATAGCACACCATTTATTTCAATATTTCAAACATATCCAATTGTTTTCCCTTTCACCATTGGCTATTTTTAAATTTAAAGCCTTAGGAGTGACAGGTGTTTCCTAAATATAAATTTTCCTTCATTGTTTTATGAAGTGGAGGACCTAATAAAATCTCTGAACTTTGTATAATCAACACAGTCTTGCTATTTCTATGGGAAGATTGAAGAAGCATTCAATTACTTGGAGAAAAGTGTGTCATTTTAATGAAATACATTATCTCATACAAAGTCCCACCTTCCACAGCCTTCTCTATCTCTTTTCTGACAGGTTTTATAATGCTTGTTTCAACCCTGACAGTGTTCCAAGATATATTCAATTCTTTTATTAGTAATATATAAACTGCCTTTCTTTTCCCAAGGAAATAACTGAGACTAGACTCCAGGTTTCCTGGTTCCTGGCTGCTGGACTATTGACTTAATGCTACTAATCAGGGCCTTGTAAACACCTATAGAGAGAGGGGATCTGCCTGCCTCTCCTCTCCAACATATCCCTTACAGTGGTTTGCCCTAGGAGCTTGATTTTGGCTCCTTGGTTCTATGGTTTATTAAACCAAGAATGGATTTTGGACCCAAGATGGGACAATTAGATTTGTTTTCTGGAGAAAACAAATGGAGACTCATAAGCAGGGCATGGAGAGATATACAATAAAGTATTCGTCAGATCTTTGTCCCTGGCTTCTGAGAGGGAGCTTCTAAACCCTAGGAATATCCTGTGTGTACGAGTGTCATTAATTCATGGTGTGCCCTTAGAATACTTCCAAATTATGTGAAGATGACTCAGGGTGGGGCCTGGTCCTGTCTGAAATGCCAGCCATGTGATTAGGGGGTTAGGGCTTGCCTTGAGCCGTCAGTCCCACCTTTGAGGAGAGGAGTGGAGCTGGAGATGGGGTTTAGTTATGTGGCCAATGATTCCATCAATCATTCCTACAAAATGAAATCTCGATAAAAACTCTACACACTGGGGCTCTGATGAACTTTCTGATTGGTGGATACATGAATATGCCAAGAGGGGCATGGGCCACGATACAAACAGCTCTGCATTTGAGACCCTTCCAGACCTCACTGTATGTGTCTCTTCATTTGACTGGTCCTGATTTGTATCCTTTGTAATAAAACTTCCATTGTAGGTATAGTGCTTTCCAAGTCCTGTGAGTTATTCTAGTGAATTATTAAATCTGTGGTGGTCCGGGGAAGCTCCTGAATATGCAGTTAATTAATAAGAATCTCAGGTGGCCTGGGACCCCCGACCTTGTGGCTGGCGTCTGGAGTGAGGGCAGTCTTGTCGGGAACTGAGCCCTTAGCCTGTGCAGTCTGTTCCCACTCAGGACATTTGGTGTTAGGTGTGCACTGCAGCATCACAGGAGCCAAGTTACATTAATGGGAGACATTTAGAGAGGAGGCCTCAGACTCCTTAGCTGTGCAACTCCCTGGTTCCCATCCTCTCCATGAGATGCTCTAGTATGCTTTTAAGAATGTTCACACCCCCATCTAGCTAAAGTTGGTCTATCCCTTGCAAATCAAAGAAACTTCAGTAGTTTGAGCAGAGAGAGAGGTCACCAGAAACTTTGTGGGCCCCCTTCCAGTTAGGGTTTTGTTACATCCAAGGTGTTCCAGAAGGTGAGCAGATGAGAGACCGTGGTCCCTGGATCAACTCCTCCCGTCTTGCAGTGTCTGCCCCAAGCCTGATTTAGGGGCTACAGCCCTCCTGTGCATCTCTTTCCTGGCCAACTCTGCTCTGAACTACAGCAGATGCTTGCAGGGAAGGTGGACAGGAAGGGCCTCAGCGTACCTCCCCCAACTGTGACCCCAGAAGTTATCCTGCACTAGTTTCATGTAAGATTCTTCTCTCTGCTGTCAATAGCATTTTCCATTTGGCTGCCATTTGGTCTTTGGGTTGTCTTTGGTGTTTCAGTTTTATGTAATGACAGGAGAATATATTGTCTCTTTTCCTCTTTAATTTCTAAATATTCAAGATTGAATTACTGGATTTCTAAGCAGCAGCTAATGATACATATCTCCAATATAAACAAATGGACTTACAGTTAATATTTTATTTGAATATTTTCTGAAATCTTTCCTAAAACATTTTAACTTGATTTTAGGCATAAAAATGTGCAGTTGTTATTTTCTTTGAGACCTTCACTTTTTTTCCGCCTATTCCCTGTTCCTCATGTTATTCAGGAATGAGAATGATTGGACTGTCAGTCTGTGTTTAGTTTTCCACTTGAATGAATTTATTTTTATTTTTTTTTAATTCTTTTTTTTTGAGACAGAGTCTCACTCTGTAGCCCAGGCTGGAGTACAGTGGCATGATCTCGGCTCACTGCAACCTCTGCCTCCCGGGTTCAGGCAATTCTCCCTCCCTCAGCCTCCTGAGTAGCTGTAATTATGGGCACCTGCCACCACACCCAGCTAATTTTTATATTTTTATTTTTAGGAGAGATGGGGTTTCACCATAAAATGTAAAAATTAGCTAGGCTGGTCTTGAACTCCTGACCTTGGGTAATCTGCCCTCCTCGGCCTCCCAAAGTGCTGGGATTATAGGTGTGAGCCACTGTCCCTGTCCTTGGGTGAATTTAGAAAGTCTTCCAATGATTTCATTAAAGTACATGTGAAAAAATTTTAAATGTACATGAAAAATTTTATCTGTACATATATTAACCTTAGGAGTCTTTAGCGATATGGAATTTTACTAGCTTCTAGGGTGATTCTGATGAGTCCTAAAGTTGGAACCACTGCTTAATGGTTTGATAAATTCACCACTAGCGTATTTTTGTAATTGCATATCTGTCTCTCATAACTGGCAATACACCTTTTCAAATAAAGAGAGGGCCTGAAGGGCTTATTTTAAAGAGCTAGGAAGTAGGGGATTTGCATTTTCTTCCAGAGCTTAGCTTGGGATGGAAAGAGGAGTCCCAAGAAGTAGAGTTGGGAGAGGTAACTGTGAAAACCTCAAAGGAATAACCCTAAGGGACAGGCAGAAGGAAGAAAGACCCTCTGGAGGGTTTAGAAGAGATAAAAGAGAAAAGAAGAGAAAGGAGGAGATGTAGGGTAGCCTGCAGAGCCACTGTATTAAATAAAGACATATCTGAGAGTGGGTAATTTATAAAGGAAAGAGGTTTAATGGACTCACAGTTCCACATGGCTCAGGAGGCCTCACAATCATGGCAGAAGGCAAAGGAAGAGCAAAGTGAAGTCTTACATGGTGGCAGGCAAGAGGGCGTGTGCAGGGGATTTATAAAACCATCAGATCTCATGAGACTTATTCACTGTCATGAGAACAGCATGGGAAAGACCTGCCCCATGATTCAATGGCCTCCCACAGGGTCCCTCCCGTGATATGTGGGAATTATGGGAGCTACAATTCAAGATGAGACTTGGGTGAGGACACAGCCAAGCTGTATCAGCCACAAACTATTGCCTCTGATGTCCTTCTTAGCGTCTGCCAGAGTTTGGTGCCTGGGACCTTCCAGGTGAATAAGCACTTGTGTTTATTATCTTGAGCCCCTGCCCAGTGGGTATACTGTGTTTACTATAGTACTGTTAGTGGTTGTGGCTCCCACTCCAGAGCTTTGTCTCAAAGTTCCTATGACACACAACTTAAATGATTTTTCCAGTTATTTTCAGCAGATATTTTAATTTCTGATGCTTCATGCAAAATGATTGGCCAGGGCTCAGCCTTGTATTTTATAAACCTCCAATACCATCCCTGCCCACCGTCACCCTTGTCATGTGGCCAAGAATCACTGGCTGCATATTCAAGCCTGGAACCTCAAGAGTTCCAGAGAGACAGATCAATGTCAACGAATGAATGCCACAGTCTCAGAGAACTGGAAACTTGGAAGCCTGTATAGCCAATATCTCAATTTATAAGTCAACAGGAAACTGATTTTATTTTTTATATTATTAATTTGCTTCTCTTAATTACAGATTTCATGCGCATTGATATTAAAAATTGAAACCCAATGGAAGGGCATAAATAATAGTCTTTCATTCCCTAAATCGTCTTCTCTGGTCCAGCTCCTGAGATATGATATTGATAGCAGTTTGGTGTGTGTTCTTCCAGACCCTTAGACACACACACACACACACACACACACACACACGTGCACACACACACACATACACACACACACACCCGTCCATAGCTTTTGTTCTTTTCATTCTGGCAAAAAGGTGTGACAATGTGAGGTGTTCCCTTTGCCCTTAGCAGTATACCGTCGGCAGCTAACATGTTGGCTCATGCTTTATAATTAATCTTTGAGCCGTAGTCTTGGTATGCCTTCATTCATTCAGCCGTTCTCTACTGGTTGATATTTGGGTTGTCTCTACTTTTGTTATTTGATCATTTAATAAATATTTTTCAAACATTTTTTAAATGCCAGCCTCTGTTCTAGACCAAGATTCTTGCCCTCGGGGAGTTTGTGGCTGTGGATACTATGTACCCCCTCCTTAACCACTCATGCAAGGTTTGGGGGTACAGTGCTCAGAGTAGGCCCTGTCCATGTCCCGCTTGTCTAACTTTAGACTGTGTCATTTAAAATTCTGTAATTTTTGTTTCTATGTAGAAAGAGTAGTTTCCATCCAATGTGAGAGTAATTCTATTTTAATCAGAAAGGCTGAGAGAACAATTGAAGTCATAATGGAAGAGAGCTTTTGTCAAGGAAACACTGATGGAATTTCTCAGTTGTATTCTGTCTACTTTCCTTTCTCAGCAGATGTAATTTAACCTGTTCAAAGAGCCATCATTCTAAGACATCCTCAGGCTCTGAAGTAGCTGGGGACTGACAGAGGTCTCCAATGAAACCTGGTATCTTTCTACAACTTCCAAGGGAGGGAGAATGTTTAAGAAACTGGGGGGCCATTTTCAGAGTTTCAGCAGTGGCAGCTTCAGCTGACTTTGCCAGGTTGAGTCTTGGGATATGTCTGCTCTGGGGAAAGGAATAGCAGATTTGGTGATAGAATCCTTTTGTGGTTTCTGATTCCCCCGAAATGGACGGTTAGACTACAGAACATTAATTTAAATCAGACCTATTATTTCAATAGAGAGTCTTTATTTTGCTAGTGACCTCTCACTGTATGTGTTTTTAGTAGCTCTGGAAAGAGAGCAGAGTAATTGTTGCAATCAGCACCTGCCAGAAATACAGAGGAACCAGGGTTAGTTTGAAAAATTAGGCAGGTGGTTCTCCACCAGCCTGGGCCTCAATTCTCTAATCCTTTTCTCCTTAGGTTTTGCTGGAAACCTCTGCTTGGGGGTGAGAGAGATACTGGCTATGGACAGAAGAGGGGCCACATTACATGGGGGAAGGGGAGTCAAATAAGGCAGGAGCTCCTAAGCCGGAGCCTTGAGTTCAAATATCTGGAAAGGCACTTACTAATGATGAATTGTAGGCATGTAGTAACCTCCCCAGGCCTCGGTTTGTCCATCTGTGAATGGGATGATGATACTGTATACAGAGCTGTGAGGATTGTCTGGATTTCCGGTCACACAGTTGGCATCAGATGTGAGCTCAATCCCCCAGTTTTGGTGTAGCAGAACTGACTGGGCCAGAGGTTGGGGAAGCAGAGGCACCAGGGAGCTGATTTATCTGGTTTATAATCTACAATGACTCACTCTGCTGGAGTCACACATACCCAGGTCTGGAGCTCTGGGCTACACAATTTCCTGCTGTGGACTTTGGCTGATACACTGGACCTCTTTGAGCCACTCATTTCTCAGTCAAAAAGACCCACGTCTGGACATCTGGAGGGCATTTGTGAGAACTAAACAAGAGCATACCTAGAGGGTGTCCTGCACTGTGCCTGGCGTGCAGAGAGAGCTCAATAAACAGCACTCAGCATGCTCAGCATCGTTCTCACCATTGCTGCTGCTACACCTCTTCATTTTATATCTGTCTCAATTGCTTGACTGGGCTTTAGTTGAATGGCTACCTACCCATTTGGCACAGTAAATGAAGGATAAAAGGGGTTCTTTTCTATTTTGTTGACATCATTTCTCTACCTCCAAACAGGTGCCTAGAGAGGCAGCCAAATCTGTTGGGTCATTTTCTCAGAAGCAGCACTACCTGAGCTGCAATGGAAATCATTATTCTTGGCAAACATCCTCCACTGTTCCAATGGATAAATCAGCATAAATAACCTCCCTGAACAGTTTTATATAAGGTACTTGGGGAGCATTTTCAAGTAGTGGCAACTGTGGGGAGGCCCACACTGTTTGCTCACTCACTGTCCTGGTAGCTGCCGTGATTGCCTTCCTGAGATTATTTTATGACAAGCTGGGTGATCAGTAATACTTCCCTTACATGTGCCTGAAAAACTATCATCTCCCCAACCCTGCTGTGTGCTGCAAGATACCGGAATTTCAATCAAGTGGGCACACAGGCAACTACAAAGGCATGTACATGTTTGTTCATTCATAATTCATCATGTATCCATTCAACAAGTGTTTGCTGTGTACCTAGTACATGCCAGGTACTGACTAGGTCAGGAGAATGTGATAATGAAGAGAAAACACAGTGCCTTCCTTTGGGAAGTGCCTGCCCTATGGGGCCTACAGCATAGTAAGAGAGAAATATGCATCAAATAATTGTACAGTGAACACTAAAGCGGAAAAGAGGAGAGGCACGTGGCATCAGAGAGCGTGCGGTAGGAGATCCGATCTAAGCTGAAAAGATAAGGAAGGCTTTCCAGGGAAATGGTGCTGGAAGGGGACCTGAAGGATGAGGTTGGCTTACTTGGTTCAAGGTGAGAGAAGAACATTCCGGAAAGATGGATCAGCAAGTTCAAAGGCCCTGCGGTAAGAAGGGGCACGCGTCTACCAGGAACTGAGTAAAGGCCAGTGTGGCAGTGAGTGAGGGTGAATAAGCCAAGGTGGGTCTGAGAGGGCAGGCAGTGTTGTACAAGGTATGCAGGGTCCGGTAGGCATTGCCAGGGATTCCTGTTCTTATTCCCACACCAAGGGGAAACTCTTACAGGGTTTCAAGAGCGCGTCTTTTAAGAACGAGTGTTTGTGAATGTGTGTGTTAAATACAATTGATTTCCATTTCACAAGGACCTCTCTGGCTGTGGTGTAGGTGGAGCAGGAATGGAAATGGGAGAGCAGTAGGAAGCCAGGGAGGGATGGGGGAAATGGGATGGTGATGGTAGTGAAAATAATGGGATCTTTGGAAGCAATTCAAAAAATAACACGGACAAGGTGTAGTTTTAGATTTAGAAGGGTAGTGGTGAGGTTCAGGGTACGGGATGACATTTAAGTTCCTAACTTGATGCCAGGATGGACAGTGGGGTCATTTGCTGAGATAAGAAACACTGTGAAAGAGCTGGTGGGCAGGGGAGGTGGGTTGGAGGTAGGGCATGGAAAACCCTGGACCCTTCTTCACAGCACTCTCTGGGCCTTGCCTGTATGTGCCCTGTGGCCACTTCACACAAAGGAAGAAATTGCTTCTGAATTTTCTGCCACCAGCACCTCTGGGAACAAGCTTTCAGGTTTCTCCTCAATGCCACCAAATTGCTGCAGTTTTGGTACTCATCAGGAAACTCAATTCAACTTCTGAAAGAAATGCAGTTTCATCGAGGCCAAATCTGAGTCAAGTTCACTCTCCGTTTAGTAATAAATGACAATACCAACAGCCTCCGCTGTTTGAGGGCCACGATGCTAGGTGTTTAACATTAGCAATGCTACCTAAGCTTGGTTCCATTTTTGACCACCAGCAAGCACTGTGCCTAGTTCTGGTTCAGTGGTCAAGGAATTAATTTATCAAACAGACGTTACTCACCAGGGACCTATTGACCTATTGCGCTGTACTAGGCCCATGAGGTATAAAGACAAATAGGACAAGGCCCTGTCCTCAGAGTCGGAAGAATGAGTCAGTGCTGTGTTCAGTCATTATGCCAAGAGTAGGTGTCGGAAGCTTTGTTTCCTCACTAGGGAAGGGAGTTATCTTGAAGAGGTCCCTACTCATTTTCAAGAGCACCTGACATGGGGTGTGCTGACTCTACTCTGCTGCCACCGGTTAGAAACTCACACCACTGTCCTTAAATCATCCATGTCTCTCTTCTAGAAACTTCAATAGCACCTAATATGTGCTGGCATGAACTCATGCAGGACACAGTCCTTCTTGAAGAGATGTCCTGGCAGGGAAAGGACACACCAAAACATAGCCATAGGCAAAAGGAAGTAATACCAGGAGTGGGGTTTGGATTTTAGAGGAAGATGAATTAACCTTCCTACCCCAAGGGAGGATCGGGGCAGGCTTCCTGGAAGAGGTGGTATTTGCTTTGGGGATGGCTTGAGGGATGAATAAAGAGTTCAGGAAGCAGATTGCATGAGGGACTAACATTTTGGGCTTAGAAATAAAAGTCAAAAAGCAGGGTATGTTGGGGAAGGGTAGATAACCAGGGAATGCAAGCCATATGATGGGGAAGTAGTGAAGAAGAGGCAGAAATGAGAAAGGGATGGGTACTGGAGGGCCTACATGCTAAGGAGTTTGGACTTGATTCTGCAAATGGCCAGAGCTGTGACATACATCCTAGGAAGGGCATGGCAGGACAGTTCCTATAATTTAGAAAAAAAAATGACTCAGGTCACTTGGTGTTAAGGTGAATAATGAGTTGGGAAGGTAAGAGTTTAGAGGGAAGTGTCTAGATTTAGGCAGCTGTTGTGGGTTAAATTGTATCTCCCAGAAAATAAATGGTGAAGTCGTAACCCCCAGTACCTGTGAATGTGACCTTATTTGGAAATAAATTCTTTGAAGATGCATTCAAGCTAAAATGAAGTCTTTGGGGTGGACCCTAATCTAGTATGACTGGTGACTTCAGAAGAAGAAAGAAATGTGGACACAGACGCACACAGGGATAACGCAACGTGATGACAACGGAGGCAGAAATGGGAGCTATGCAGCTGCTAGCCGAGGAATGCCCAGGCTTGCCCTAACACCAGGAGCCAGGAGAGAGGTCAGGAGTACCCCTGAAGCCTTCCAGAGAATATAGCTCTGCTGACACCTGGCTTTCAGGCTTCTGGCCTGCAGAACTACAGATAATTCATTTTTTGTTTGGTAATTTGTTATGGCAGCCATAAGAAGAAAACACAGCAGCCTTCAATATTGCTTGGAAACCAGGTAGCATGGGACTCACATTTAGAGTCTTTACAGAGATGGTACTCACCAACCATAGGGAGAATTCAACACTCAAACTCTCTTGGTCAAAGGAAGCCATGAGGACTTTGATCAGCCCAGGCAAGTCCTCACAAGTCATGCTGCTGCTGGTGGTGAAGCCGTGATCTCCTGTTGCCTCAACAGACATAACAGAGTTCCTCTTAAGAGAACGATTGGGCAAGAAGGAGCAGCCAGTCATGAGACAGCCATCCTGCCCACCGAGACCCATCTCTCAGCTGGGATGCCACCAATAATTGTAATGGAAACAGCAATGTTATGATATACTCCAGATGCTTTTGAGAACTTTAGAGGCTGACAGCCAAATCTGAGTTGGATTCACCATTTGTCTTGCACGGAGAGGATGCTGATGTGGCGATAAGGAAGCTTTTTGTCCTATTTTTGGGTTAAGTGGCTGCCTCCTCTTGTCACTGACTGCAGTGACAGGTTAAAAATGAAAGAACTTCACTCCATAATTGAAGAATGCAAATCAGAGCAACAAAGAGATGCCATTGTTCACCCATCAAATTGGAAACAATTAAATTAACCGTTGTTGGAACAGGGTCGGGAGGTAGTATTTGGTAGTCAATCTCCTAATGTCAGTGGGAGTAGAAATGTTTGCAACCACTTAGGAGGGTAATTTGGTCATGTCTATCAAAATGTTTAATGCATAGACATGTTTGCAAAGGAGTTATCCTGCTACGAGTTTACCCTATGGTTATATTTGCAAAACTTTGCTAACTTATATGTGCAAGAATACTCACTGCAGCACTGTCTATAATAGCAAATTATAAAAATTTAAAAACTGCAAATAAGCTAAACATTTTAGTAGAATAGAGAGTTTAATTATGAACATCTATACAATGGGTTACTAAAATTAATCTGGATATTTATTTTAAGATAATTGTATTACTAGTTGGAGTACAAATCAGTATAACCACTTTGGAAACTATTGGCTTCTAATAAGGCTAAAAATAAAAATTGCATACCATATGACCCAGCAGGTCCACTGCTATGTGTATGCGCCACAGATATGCATGTATATAATCAACCAAAAGACATTATAAAAATGTTCCTAATTGCAGTATTTATATTAGCCAAAATTGGAAACAATCCAAATATCCAAACATCACAGATTGTATCAATAAACTGTAGAATAAACATGCTATTGGAATATCACACACCAATTAAAATGAATAAACTGCTCTGTACAACAACATAGATGAATTTCACAAACACAATGTTGAGTAAAAGAAGCTGGGCATAGAAGATAATGTAATACAGGTTGAGTAATCTTAATCTGAAAATTTGGAATCTGAAATGCTCCAAATCTAAGACTTGAGCACCAACATGATACTCAAAGGAAATGCTTATTGAATCATTTTGGATTGTGCATTTTTGGATTTGAGATGCTCAACCAGTAAGTATACTACCAATGTTCCAAAATCTGAAAAAAAATTTTTTACAACATTTCTAGTCTCATGTATTCTGGATAAAATATACTTAACCTGTAGGACATATTATACCTTATGATTACAGGTGTCTAAAGCTCAAAAGTGGGAGAAGCTAAATGATAGTGATAGAAGCTGGGGTGAGGGTGACCTTTGCTGGGGGTAACTAGTGAGTTGGATGAGGCATGAGGGAGCCTTCTGGGGAATGGAGTTATATTTTATCTCTTGATAAAGATGGTGATTATTTGAATGTATTCACTTTGAAAATTCATTAAGTTCTACACTGATGATCTTGGCACTTTATATGTGTAATGCTTCAATTTAAAAAGTTTATTTAAAAATAAATAAATTAAAAAACAAAAAGAACAAACAGTCTAATTCAAAATGGGCAAAGAACTTGAGATACTTCTCCAACAAAGATAAACAAATGGTTAATAAGCACATGAAAAGATGTTTAATAACTTAGTCATTCGAGAAATTATTCGTTAGAGAAATCAAATCAAAACCACAGTGAGATGCAACTTCATGCCCACTAGGATGGCTAATTTTTTAAAAAAGAAAATAACAAATACTGGATACAATACAGAGAAATCAGAACCCTTGCGCATTGCTGGTGGGAATGTAAAACGGCTCAGTGGCGGTGGAAAATGATTTGGCAGTTAAAAAGTTAAACAGATAATTCCCGTATGATCTAGCAATTCCACTCTTAGCTTTATATCTAATATAATTGAATGCAGGGACTCAAAAGATACTTGTACACTAGTAGCATTATTCACAGTCACCAAAAGTTGGTGTTCATCAACAGATAAAAGCATAAACAAAGTGTGCCATAGGCAAACAACGGAATATGATTCAGCCTTAAAAAAGAATGGAATTCTGATGCATGCTACAATACAGATGAACCTTGAAAACATGCTAAGTGAGATAAGCCCGGCATCAAAGGACACATATTTGATTCTACTTACATGAAGAAGTACCTGAAATAGGCAAATCTGTAGAGACAGAAAGTAGAAAGAGATTCCCAGGAGCTAGAGGGAGAGGAGAATGGGGAGTTATTGCCGATTTATGCCTAGTGTTCCATTATTGGAATGCTAAGCCTGTGGGAGTTATTTATATCCTACTGCTCAAGGTCATCGCCAAGGTCTGATTTTTCACACATGTCTGCAATTCCAAAAATTGCAATCTCCAGCATAAATGGGTTAATGGATACAGAGTTTCTGTTTGGTCTGATGAGAGAGTTCAGGAAATAGATAGCAGAGATGGTTATATAACATTGTGAAAGTACCTAATGCCACTGAATTATACACTTAAAAATAGTTAAAATGATAAGTTTTATATATATGTTCTACCACAATAAACAGTAAAATGAAATGTAAATTTAAAAAGAGATGTATGGGATGTGAAATGATTTTCAATGCATATTATGAGAAAAATCAAGAATAGTATATGCATATATAAAACATAACCCTAATTGAATATTTTAAAGCATATGCAAATGTATGCAGTTACACACATTAATATTTTACTGAAAGGATGTGCGAGAAATCTTGATAATGGTTATGTTTGCAAAAGATTCAAAGTGGAAGGGGAGAGAGTGGTTCGTTCTCACTTTGACCCTTTCTCTGTACAGTTTGAGATTTTCTTTTTCCCTTCCTGTACCTGTGCTTGCATTGCCTTTATTAAAATAATGATAATGTGGGAGGGGGTCATAGTGGAAGTTCCCTTGCACACATTTTCTTGCATTTGCAGCAAGTTTCTGCAGAATGATCCTGAGCTCGGAGTGGGAAACAACCCCAGCAGGAGTGGAGTGTGGTAGGTAAGGCAGGACAAGGCAGGTTGAATAATGAAGTTACATTCTAGAATGAGCAAAGCATGTTAACCCAGCCTCCCGTTTATGGACGACCCAGTCCATTTCATTTTTATAGGCCAAAATATTGAATTATTCTCCTTCATTTTATGGAGTCATTTTAATAATAGATAAAATGGCACCATACAGTTAGTAAGTTACTTGCCAGAGAGACAGAGAAAGAGAGCAAGTGTAAGAGAGGGAGAAGGAGAGGGAGAGAGAACAGTTCTGTCTTTGAATAATTGTCTTTTGTATATTTTATGCCTGCACATCACAGATGCCGGCGAAGTGGTTTCCTGGAGGAACCATTCCATGCTCCCAGATGTGTTTTGAACTTTGCAGAGACTCAGTGGAACTGTTTGCATTAGAGTCATCGTGAGATACAGTCATTTTATCTAACCTGTGACAATGGAGCTGGGTCCTGAGGGCCCCTAACTGTCTTCCTGGTGAAAAACAAGAAATCCCTCGGCACAAGCTATTTGATTTATGGAGCTGTTTAAGTACATCTTAATGCAACAGGAACACCTCCTACCTCATCTTCCTGGAAATTCCAGGAAAATAGTTGTTACCTGTGTAGAAAAATGGTAGAGCGGCTGCTCCCAGGAGCCATCTGAGCATTTTGCACTGTCCAGTGGCCCCCAGAGAGGTTAGACAAACACTACTTCAAATCACAGGACTGGGTGTTGTGTAAATATACCTGATGACTAAGAGCTTTCTAATTAATTTAAAAGTTTAACTTCCCTTTGGAGGAGCCCTGATAATTTTAAAAATTAAAGTGTTATTGGGGTGGGAGGAAATCAAGTTTTTCAACAGTAGACTTCAAAGCTGGGTTTGATAAGGTAGGCAAAGACGTTTTATTGCTTATTGCTATGGGCTGAATGTTTGTACCACTTTCCAAAGTCATATGTTGAAGCTGTAATCCTCAATGTGACAGTATTTGGGAAGTAATTAGGTCTATAGATGAAATTATGAGGGTGCTGTTATAAGAGAGGAAAAGAGACAAGGGAGTGCTCTTGCTCTTGTGCTCTCTCTCTCTTTCGCTCTGTGCCATGTAATAACATAGCAAGAAGGCGGCCATCCGCAAGCCAGGAAGAGAGCCCTCACCACCTACGAATCTATTGGTACCTTGATCTTGAACTTTCCAGCCTCCAGAGCTATGGGAAAAAAATGTTTGTAGTTTAAGCCACCCAGCCTATGGAGTTTTGTTATAGCAGCCCAAACTGACTAAGACATACAGAAACCTTCATCATACTCAATCAATAAGTATTTCAAAGTGTAATTTTGCCTGTGTTTTATAACACAGTAAATCTATGGGCTATGATGCTGTAGCTTCCCTGAACAATCCCACCATAAAGTTAGTTTTGGAAGGTTCTGCTGTAGTCTCCAACCTTTGTTTTGTAAGATGCGATGCTTCCTTTAGAAATGGAGCTGATATCCACCAAAACTCCAAGGAGTGTCTATGCTTAGATGGGGGGAGGGGGGTGCTTTTTCTATTAGGAAGGGTGTGCTCATTTGTTTTGTTTGAGAAATCCTAAACTTGAATAATTACCACTTCTCTGATTCTACTTGACAAGGAGGGTATCTAATCATCATTAATTCCATTGGGGTATGCACTGTGGCACCAGCCCTGCCACGAGCATGTTTGGAATCAGTCTAAATGTAATGTGGCATCCTGAGTAGGGACTGCAAGATGCCACAAACCAAATTTCTATGATGCTCTGCAACTCAGAGGAAGCCCCATGTGCATCCTCCCAACCTTATGAGTGAAGGATGAGCTGAGAAGAAGGCACTTAATACCTGGGGCTGAAGAGAAGGCAGACAGGCCTTGCCTGGCTTTTTCTTTTTTTACAGAACTGTGCTATCCAGAGTTGATCTCATGGGTGATGAGAATAACACAATGGCCCTATTAGCAAGTATAAATTAAACTAACGTGCTAAGGACTGTCTGCCAGTCCTTTTAGTAAATTACACCAAGACAAACATAGTGTATCCTTTTTGTAGAACAATCTGGAAACAAATCATGGTTCATTTTCATCAACTGTGAGGGTTTTTTTTTCCCACCTATGCACCCGATAAGCTGTATTTGCATCATTTCCTTGATTTTCTTAGCCTTGCTTTATTTTAGAGTGAGCAAGTTTGCTCTGACTCGACATTTTCCCAGTGAAGAGAGATGGAAGAGGTGAGACTTTCAGGGCTAGGCTCTCAGGCATCAACAGGAGAACAAGTCCCTTAGTCCCCATCAGGCAGTTTTCTGGGATCAGCCTTCTTGATCTTACCCCAGTGCCTTTGCACATGCTGGTCTCCTAAAACCTCTGTCCTCACTCTGCATACTGAGGAATCCTGCTCTACTTTACATGTCTTCCCTATGAAGGCTTCCCTTCCTCCTCAGACATCTATTTGTTCAGAAAACCTTTGAAATTACACATAGGCACTAACTGGGGCACTTGGGATACCATGGATAACAGCAGATGTAATGTCTGCCCTCCTGAGGGTATAAAGTGAAAAGTAAATATAGAAATACAAATGATTGAAAACAGTGGTAGGTAATATAAGGTTAATCAGATGCTAAGCTGGAGAATGACAGAGGAATTCTAGATCAAAGGGGACCTCTTTGAGGAGGAGACTTGTAATCTGATCCTTAGAAGATGAATAGGAGGCCTTCATCTCTAGGGCAGAGGGAAGAGCACTTCAGACTCTAGGAAAGCAGAAGGAAAACATTTAGCAAGTCTAAGGAACCGAAAGAAGCCAATGGTATGAAAAAGAGCATGGATTCTTGATTAGGCCCTCAAAACGTTTATGCATGCTTCTAATACAAGGTGAGTCATCGTTCTCTAAGTTGGGTGTTTGGTATTTGTCTCTCGTCTCTGTTTTCTGCTAACATGGCATCTCTAGCACTTGGTTGCTTCCAGGGCATGTAGTAGGTACACAGCACGTATGTGTTAAATGGGGAGACAAGGAGTCAATCGTCTTCGTGCTGGATCCTCCTCATGTGCCTCCTTGTAAGTTGTTGCTCGTAAAGAATGTGGTGGGAAGCCAGGTACAGTGGCTCATGCCTGTAATCCCAGCACTTTGGGAGGCCAAGGCAGTTGGATCACTTGAGGTCAGGAGTTCGAGACCAGCCTGGCCAACAAGATGAAACCCCATATCTACTAAAAATACAAACATTTGCCTGGTGTGGTGGTGGGTGCCTGTAATCCCAACTACTCAGGAGGCAGAGGCAGGAGAATTGCTTGAACCCAGGAAGTGGAGGTTGCAGTGAGCTGAGATTGTGCCACTGCACTCCAGCCTGGGCAACAGAGCAAGACTCTGTCTTAAAAAAAAAAATAAAGCAAAGAAAAAGAATGCAGTGGGGTTTGCAGGTCCTCCAGGAGATCGCATCAAGGTGCTGTTGTGCTATAGTTTCTGATGGCTGGAATCTTCTCTGGCATTCTCTTCAGGCACAGAATTGCCCAGAAAGTGTTTTACTGTTGGTGCATTGATATTTCCACCTATGATTCTTGCTCTGGGTAATTCTGATTGCTTGGGTAACTCTGTGGCAACTTTGGCTTAACACCACAGATGAATTCCAGAGATAGCTATTTCAGGCTTTGGACTGACAGATATAAGAGATCATGTAGCCCAGCCTTCTCATTTTACAAGTACTACAGGGGTAAAGTAACTTACCCAAGGTCACAAGTTAGGCAGCAGCAGGACTGAGACTAGCATGTGGGGCCTTTGACTTTTAGGCCTTGCTATATCCACTTTACACCTGGCATCCTATGAAGCCTCAATGCTCAGTGTTTCCCATTCATACAAAGGGGGAGTGACAGGGGTAGAGCCTGGGCTCCAGTCAGGCTGCCTCGCTGTAATCCCAGCTTTACTGCCTATGCTTGGCTGCAAGATGGAGTGATGCTTTAGTTTCCCTATCTACAAAGTGGAGTAATAGCTAAATTTATCTTTTAATGCAGTGATAATTAAATAAAATAATTCGTACACAGAACTCAGCACTTGGTAAAACTTTCAGGTTCTTTTTTTTTTTTTTTTTTTCTTTTTGAGACAGAGTTTCACTCCTGTTGCCCAGGCTGGAGTGCAATGGCATGATCTCAGCTCACCACAACCTCTGCCTCTCAGGTTCAAGCAATTCTCCTGCCTCAGCCTCCTGAGTAGCTGGGATTATAGGTATGTGCCATCACACTTGGCTAATTTTGTATTTTTGGTAGAGTTGGGGTTTCTCCATGTTGGTTAGGCTGGTCTCGAACTCCTGACCTCATGTGATCCGCCTGCCTTGGCCTCCCAAAGTGCTGGGATTACAGGCATGAGCCACTGCATCTGACCAGTAAGACTTTTGTAAATGTCAGCTATTGTTACTATCCTTCCTCAAAACATTATTCTGGAGACAGTACAAGCAGGCTTAGCACATACTTCTCATAATCCTTTCTTCTGCTTATCCATTTTTTTCATTAGTCACTGAACTGGATTTTATTTATCCATCTCTGGCAAATGTCTCTACTGTTAGTAAATTTATAAACCCTAAGTTATTGTTTTCTTATTATATTTAAGGAAACACCACCACAATGCTTATGATGTGTTCTTTCCTAATACAGTGTTGGAAGGAGGCTTACTGTGATTAAAGAGGTTAATTAGTCATGCACAAGCAATGCAAATAGCGTGGAGGAAAAGGGGCCTCTATGGAGAGAAAAATGGCTTGAACTGCAGCCTTGAAGATAAAATTATAAATGAGATAAGGGGTTTACATGCATAAAATTCATCATTTTAAAGGGAAATTGAGATACATGATTGGAAATGAAAAGGTTGTCTAAATGAAACACTGAACATCATGTCTTGTACTTATTAAGTGCTCAATAGGGATTCAAATGGATGGATATATGAGTGGGTAGCAAATGGATGGGTGGACTGACAAGTGGAAAGGTAGAAGGGTGGACAGTTGGATGTACAGGTGGGTGGAGGGGTTCGTGGGTGAGCAGATGAATAGGTAGACAAATGACTGAAGGAGGAATAAATGCAGGGGTATGTTGGTTAGCAGGCAGATTAAAACAAAAGAATCACCTGATTTTCAAATATTAACTCACCTGGAGCTCCACTCTTCTGTCTGTCACTGCCTGTGATGGTTAATTTTATGTGTCAACTTGACCGGGCTAAGTGCTGCCCAGGCAGCTGACAAAACATTATTTCTGGTAGTGAGTGTTTGTGTGGGTGTGTCTGGAAGAGATCCCCATTCAAATCAGTAGACTGGGTAAAGATGATCTGCCCTCACTAATGTGAGTGGGCACCATCTAATATCCACTGAGAGCCTGCATAGAACAAACAGATAGAGGAAGAGCAGCTTCTCTCTCTCTTCTTTAGGTGGGACACCCATTTTCTCCTCTCCTTGGTTCTGTTCCCCTGGTGTTCAGGCTTTCAGATGTGGACTGAATTACCACACTGGCTTTCCTGGTTCTCCAGCTTGCAGAAGGCAGAGTGAGGGACTTCTCAATCTCCATAATCACATGAGCCAGCCCCCGTAATAGATCTCCCTTTATATACTCATATCTATCCTATTGATTCTGTTTCTCTGAAGACCCCCAACACACTGCCCGACATACCACTGTAAACACCCACATGACCTGAGGAGGAGGCTGTGAGTATGATCAGTGCCCACATTCCCCTGAGGGGCATCAGGCCTTTTGCATCCTGTCATGAATTCCAACCCTGCACACCTCAGGCACCACCAGAAGTGCCGACCTCCAGGTAAACCACTGCCACTCTGACTCTTATGCTGGTCTGACTGTGGTTTGACCCAGTTCCCCACCTGCCCTGCTTTCTGGCTTTTCCACTGGACCATTTGGGACACAGGGGCCACCAACGGCAAAGCTCGATGCAACACAATCTCTCCTCTGAACGCTTTTCTCACATCCATACACCTGCAGATATGAAGCTGCACCCTGAATATCTGGCTTCCCTGCAGACTTCCTAAGAGTGGGTTGTTTTTCATATTTTTCATAGTATGTTTTGCAGAGCCCCAAGGGGTTTAGTGTCCTCCTTCCTTCCATTGCCTGTCCCCTGTAAATATCCCAGCTTCTTGCAAGCCCCATCATCAAGCTATGCCATTTGCTGTTCCTCATTGCGACAATAATCTTCTGACTCTGGTTCTCTCTCCTTTTTCTTCTCCTTCATTCATTTCAGGTTTTAGCATATAATCACCTTAGCTAACACTTGAATAGCGTTTCCTACTGCCAGGTACTCTTCTAAGTGCTTTATGTATATTAACTTATCTTCAGAGCAACCTTCTAAGGTAAGTACTGTTATTAGTCCACGTTTCAAAGGCAAGGAAAATGAGGCAGAGACAGGCTAAAAAATATGTCTAAGGTGATAGTTAGGTAGTCATTGTTGGAGCCAGGATTTGAATTCAGGTAACCTGGCTTATGGTTTTCTTATACCTAAACACTTTAGCCATAATTCTCAATAATTCCAATGTCTTCTAGAGGAGCACTTTCCAACGGAATGTTCTGCAATGATGGAAATGTTCTCTATCTGCACTGGCCAATGCAGCAGCCACCAGCCACATTTAATTTTAACTCTTTTAAATCTGAGTAGAGTAGCCACATGTGGGGCTAGTATACTGGACAATGCCTCTATAGAATCCATTCCGTGCCTCTGAAATTTTCTGGCCTCCTTGTGTCCAACGATCATCACTTCCATGCTCTTTAAGGCCCATGACACCCATGGTCACACACTTGTTCTTGTTTCCATTGAAATTTCACTGAATCCAAAGTCTTGAACCCAAGCATATCAGCCTGTGGCCCACATTGCCTATATTCCCAGGGCATTGACTCCATTCCACCCACTTCAGCTGTTTTCACCGTGAGCCATACATTCCAGTCATTTACTTTGCTCTATTTTTACTGCCTATATTAATCAGGGCTTTCCAGAGAAACAGGACAAATAGGATGTGTGTGTGTGTGTGTGTGTGTGTGTGTGTGTGTGTCTGTGTCTGTGTGTGTCTATATATATAAGAAGATTTATTTTTTGTGGGGATTGCTTCTCATGATTATGGAGGCCCCAGAGTCCCTCAATATGTTGTCCCCAGGAAAGCTGGGGGTGTAATTCAGTCTTTGTCCAAAGCTCTGAGAGCCAGGGGTGGGGATTGCTGGTGTGAGTTTCAGAATCCAAAGGGAGCTCCTCAACCAGGAGCTCCAATGTCTGAGGTTAGGAGAAGATGAATGTCCCAGTTCAAGAAGAAAACAATTGCTCTTCCTTCATTTTTTTTTTTTGTTGTTGTTGTTCAATTTGGGATGTCAGCAGATTAGATGATGCCCACTTGTGTTGGTGAGCATGAGGTTCTTTACTCAGTCTGCCAATTTAAATGTAATCTCTTCCAAAAATATTCTCCCTGACATTCCTGGAAATAATGTTTTACCAGCTCTCTGGGCACCCCTTAGCCCAGTCAAGCTGACACTTAAGATTCATTATCACCCTGCATAACACCCCTCATGTCATAGTTCTTGACTAGGTTAGAGATGATTGACCCATCACTACAATTATGCCTTACACAGAAGTTTGAGTGTGTAGCTAATGGTATTTAGGCTTTGAGGTCTCCACGTGCATGGGCCTCTTCCAAGGACATAAGAGAGGCTCTAGCAATGTGTTCACAGGTCTCGTGCTAGTTGTAAAACTTACATTTGTGAGATATTAAACCACAAAGTTACAATCATTGTCTCTTCCTCCTCAAATTTCCCCTCTGTTGCACATCCTCTTTTGGTGGGTGGGGCTGGTGTGGCCACAGGCAGTTTTGGGATGTGGCTAAGGGGAAGTTGAGTGGGACATGCATCTAGTTTGGGTTTAGAGGGATCACATCTAGGTATGGAAACAATATTGCTAGCTCTCTTCATGTAGAAATGGCTTCCAGGAATATGCCTCCTGCCTATTGTGCTGATTGACCCATCATCATGACATGAGAGGCCAGGGCCAGAGGTTATATCGTGATCTGTGCTGTCCGACAGTGCCCAGCACAGGAAGTATATGAGTAGTAGGGGAGAATTGAGCTTGAAATATATGGATGCAGGACTGAGTCTGGAAGTTTCTCATAGATGCCTTGCCAGACAATATCCTCAATGGTGCAACATTTACAATTACGAACGCAGTATGTATTTTTATGGGCATCATGTGCAATAGAATTTGTCAAAAATGTCTCTATTTGTAGCCAAAAACCTGTTGGAGCATTACAAACAGCAAGAGTATCTGCTTGAAGTCACATGCTTTATTCACCCCAACCATCAGTAAGAAAAAACAAATATCAATCTTGTTAGAAGAAAGGCTGAATTATCATTCTATCCTCTTCACAGAAAATACTGCAAAATTGTTGGCACATAAATAGGCAAAAAAGTAAGAAACTAATATAGTAAGTTGTGTTCGTTAGTAAAAGTTATTTTCTTGGATTAAGTGATATTTCTGGGGCATATTGAGTTCTAAAATTTGTGATTTGTTATGATCTATTTTCTCATTCTAAATAAATATTTGCTTTTGTTTTCAATTTTATATTTGTGATTTTGTAAACTTTTTCTTAAGGACGGCACCCCAAATTGTGTAAGTTTCAGGCCCTACGAAATCTGGATTCCTCCGGATGCTGGAGCATGAACCTCAACTCTGTGGTTCTCCTCCCACTTCTTCACACATACCTGTCGATGTCCCAGCCCTTATTAATCCAGATCACCTGTGTGCTGACACCCACATACCTGAAAGTGTCTGGAAAAAGATATGCAACGGGGATGGCTGTTTCTGACCTCAAAATGGACCCTTGGCTCTCCTCCCCCCTATGCTGTGTTTTCTTGGTAAATTCACTTTCCATGCTTCTTGATGATACCTTCACTTTCAACAAATCTCCAGCAATTTCACCTGCTCATCTTTAACAGATTATCCCCTTTCTTATTTCACTGATAAAATAGATGGAACAGCTGCATCTTCCTGAATCTGCCATTATGAGTCCTCTGTGCCCTTCCCTCAGCCTCTCATCAGTCACGATAGAACTGTGACTGTTACTGTCTAAGGCAGCCACTCCCCTTGGGCAACAGCCCCAGCCTTTCTAGAAGACACGAGAACCTGAGAGTTAAAGGTGCTGTAGGGGGTCCCTTAGCCCACCCTGGAGGCCACCATGGACAGTTCTCTTACATGTCAACAGCTTTCTGGTTCTCTCTCCAAGGGTGTTCTCTGGCTAGAGGTTGAGGGTGATCTGGAATGGTCAGGAAATTATAACCAGAGCAACCCTCAGTCAACAAGAGATGAGAGTTAGTGGGTAGACATTTTGGTGTCCTTGCCTTCCATGGAGCAGTAGTGATTCAGAGGGTACCCCGTAGCCAGAGGCCCAGTTGTTCACAGAGATTAATAATCCTCTGTTAACTTTCTTCCCTTCCTTGCTTTACTTTCTCATGCCCACACTGATTTCTTGGGACTATATCACCCACATCTTTGCTCAGGGTCTTCCCAGTCTTCAAACTGCACTCCAAACTCATCTTGTTCTTGTCACCTTCCTCAGCATCCAGTCCAAGCTACCTTCACTGCCCACCTGCAATATTGTGATAGCCTCTCACTTTCTTTCCGTTTGCTTCCTCTTTTGCCCCAATGTAGTCTAATTATGTAGAACAACCAGAGTAAGCCTGATCTTTGAAATGCAGAAATCAAATCATGTGACTCCTCTGCTTAAAATCTTTGGATAATTTCCTAACAAGTATGGAATAAAATCCAAGCAACACATCCTAGCCCCTTCCACCTCTCTGGTTGTGTTTCATACCCTCTCCCTCCCACCCAACCTCCATTCACATGAGCCTTTCCTCTTTAAAATGCCAAGCTCAGTCCTGCCTTAGACACTCTGCTTCAAATCCTCTCCTGCATGCCTTCCTATGGTAGACCCTAACCCTCTGTGATAGAATAGTAGTTCACTAAAGATGGCTACATCCTAGTCCCAGAACCTGCAAACATTTACCTCACATGGAAAAAGAGGATTTTGAGATATCTGGAGATGGGGAGTTGATCCTGGATTATTTGGGTGGGCCAATGCAATCACAAGGGTCCTTGTAAATGAGAGGCAGGAGGGTCAGAGTGAGAAAAGACATATAAAGAGGGAATGAGATTGAAAGATGCTTTGAAGATGGAAAATGGGCTTATAAACCAAGGAATACAGGCAGGCTGTAGACATGAGAAAAGAAAGGAAGTGGAACCTCCCCTTGAGCCTTCGGGAAGAACGTAACCCTGCCAACCCCTGGATTTTAGGACTTCTGCCCTACAGAAATGTAAGATAAATTTGTGTTTTTTAACCATTAAGTTTATGGTGATTTGTTACAGCAGCAGAAGGAAACTAATATACCTTCCATGAATTTACTTTCTCCCCAGCACTGATCACAGCCTGATGAGTGACATTTTTGGTTTATTTGTTTACTTGTTTATTGCTTGTGACCCCCATTAGAACATTAGCTTCTTGAGGGCAGGGACTCTGTGTTGGTCACTACTATACTCCTAGCTGGACCTGGGGCTGTGGCTTTGCACAGTCCATGTGCTCATATGTCTGGCCCTGGCTATCATGTGCCAGGCACATTGCTGCTCACATAGTTGATGTATGATGAAGACTGTTCTCCAACATGACCATAGACATATTCTTTCCTTTGTGTACATGCTGTGGTCCCTCCCTTGGCTGTGCCTCCATTTGACTTTTTTCTCTAGCTTTGGTATGTTTGCATTGAGCCAGACATGCCTGCCATCTGGTCCCCTTATAGGACCAGTGGCACTGCCTTGAGACTTTTTGCTTGCCATGACCCATTTAGATTACCCCAATAATATACTCCCCAGTTAGGAAGACAGGCATCAGTGGTAGAGCTGGGCCTCATGAGAGAACTGAGAGGACATTTGTGTTCCACCATCATTCTCAAGGCCACATTATCGCATCTCCCAGTTGTGGTGGCCATTCATTGCTCCCTGTCCTGGAGTTCAGCTATCATGGAAGCAATGCATTCTGCCTGTTTTAGCCACTACCATGAACCTCTACTTCCTCATAGCTTCTGTGCATGTGGAGTTGCTACCAGTGTGCGGTTTCCATCACCTTATGATTATTACCACTCTGCCTTTCAAAAAAGTGTAAATGCTTGATTTACATACGTGGAGCTGGTTCCTTGTTGTCGCTAATAGTGAATGAAATGCAGGTTTTGTAGGTTTGAAATGTAAACTATTCTTGATCAAATTAATGCCCAAATTAGTGAGGCTGTGACCTGAACACTCGGCAGTATACATGAGGAGTCAGAGATTCCCCAAGTCATATCCTCATTAAAGGAGAAATCACCTTGAACAGCCACCACAGGCTCAGTGAAATTCACATTTTAAAGCAATCGAATGCATCCTTTCATCTTTTATGCTGCTAGAGACTTTAATGGAGTAAACACAGAAGGAAAAAAAGTTAGTAAAATATGAAAGGGAGAAATTAGGTTGACTGTAATCCTTTAGTAGAATTAAACACAGAGCCCTCAAAGGTATTACTGAACTACTTTACAGAAAATAGCTAAATAATTAATTCATTTTATGTATCCTCATGTGTCACCAAATACCAAATCTCTTTAAAATGTTGTAACATTTGTTTCTGAGTTTCTCAGGAAAGTTGCACAAGGAAGTGCTTTAGGTGATATTCAGTTTCTGTAAAACATTTTACCCCGGCCATCTGAAGGAGGTGAACTTTGTCTTGGTGGACTGCATGGACAAACCCTGGGCCCTGGGGCTGGGCTATGTCAAGGAGGAGGGAGAAGATTGCCCTCTTCCTCTTTGCTTGGGAGAAACATCTCCTAATTTACAGACTGATGAAGAAGTTTGATTCTGTGAAACTGCAGGCTTAGTCTTGGAAGTCTGGGTCCTTAGTTCAAGGGGAACTGGAAGAGATATCCAGAGGAACACTGAGGAGTGGGTGGTGCTCCTGTCCTGACCCTAATCATTTATTTAGTGGAAAGTATTAATTCATAAATAAATGTTTCTGAGCCCCTACTGTGTATGGATGCTGTGCTGGGTGCTGGGGTGATTTGGTGGTCAGTATATCAGACCCAGTCCTTGCCCTTTGGGGCCTGCTTTCTAATGAGACAAGAGCTGAGTACAAACACAGGCCTTCAGAAGTGCCTATGAAATGACCTGTGCTGTGAGGGAGATCCCTAGATGAGACCCTCTTACTGCATTTAAGCTGAAACCTGGAGATGAGATGGGAAGTGGAGGGCCATTTCTAGGGAGGCAAGGACTTGCGGAAGAGCTGAGAAGAGGTCAGTGTATTTCAGGAATTGAGGAAGGTTGGTCTGGCTGTGTTGCAGGGGGGAGGAGGAAAGAGTGTAAAGGAGGGGTTGCATGCCACGGCTCATGCATGTAATCCCAGCATTTTGCAGGAAGGAGGCAGGTGGATCACCTGAGGTTGGGAGTTGGAGACCTGCCTGGTTGACAAGACGAAACCCCGTCTCTACTAAAAATACCAAAGTTAGCTGGGCATGGTGGCAGGTGGCTGTAATCCTAGCTACTCCGGAGGCTGAGGCAGAAGAGCCCACTTGAACCCAGGAGGCAGAGGTTGCAGTGAACCGAGATCATGCCATTGAGCTCCAGCCTGGGCGACAAGAGTGAAATTCCATCTCAAAAAGAAAAAAAAAGAGTGTTGAGGAGAAAAAATTTTTTCTTTACTCTCTTAGATTCAGTGGCCAGGACTTTCAACTTTAATGGAAAAAAGACAGATTAACAGGAGAAAAGTAATACAAATTTTATTAATATTTTATGTGGATAAGTGTTTACAGAAAGGAATTGAAACTCAAAGAAGCAGTTCAACTCAGTAGTGTGTATATTATACCATTTTAGCAAAGGAAGGTGGGGTTGGGTTTCAAGGTACAGTAAGTTATGGAAAAGTGACTAGAACATATATGGGGGAAAGTAATGGAAGAGAAGGGTTATTTTAGTAAGGTTTGCTCATGGCAATTTTTCTTGGTGCCAACTCTATCTCTAGTGATAAGGATTATTCACCTGTTCCTGGTAGGGTGAAGGGGACACCTTCATAAACAGAAATGTGCATCTGCTTTTGGGCATCAAAGGGGAGGCAAGAGAATTCTTGCATCTGTTGATTTTCAAATGCCTTCAGCTCACAGTGAGCCTCATACCAAAGTGGCATATTTTGGGAGTGGCATATCTGATCGCCATCAAGAGGCATAGATGATGGAGGAAGAGGGAAGAGGTTATACCATGGAGGGCTGTGGGCCTTGGTGAGGTCTTAGGATTTTATTCAAAAGGCAACGAGAGGGGCTGTTGAAGGGTTTTAGGCAAGAAAATGACATGAACTGATATATTTTAAGCAATTTGCTCTGGTATCTTTGTGAATAATCACGTCTCTCCACTCTGCTTGGGAAGTAAGCCGAGAATTTGAGTGTCTCTCATCCCATAAATGAAAGTTTGTGTGGGGCCAGGCAGTCAGCAGAGAGGAGTGGGGGTTATTTGGAGAGACCTCTGCCATTAGCTGCTAGAGGCAGAAACTGAGGGGGGTGAGTACCACAGTGGCCACTGCGGAAACCAAGCCCAGGTGGCACTCAGAAGGACAAATGAAGGAACCAGGTGTCCACACAGGGCAGACTCTGCTTTGCCAATTGCTATCATGCTTCAGGTTATCCTCCTGGACAGGGAGCATGGGTCAGGTGACCACAGGAGCCAGAGTACCAGGAGCTCCAGAGAGATGAAGGAAGAACAACTTCCCTCAGTTCTCCATGTGCGAGCCCAGGGAAGAAATCCCCAGGGCCCAAATAGTAGAGGCCTTCAGGGAGAGGAAAGATGGAGTCCCTCCTACCCAGTGGAGTAATGTCATGGCCAACCTCAACAGTTGTATCTAATTCCCAGCCCCCATCCACCCCCAGTCTTGAGATTGAAGTGGAAATGGCTCTGGGACAAGGAGGGGGTAGTGTAGAAAGTGGACACTGGGTTGATTGTCTCCATTGGAAGCCAAGGGCTCCATTCTGAATTAGGAAATATATCTTGAAGGTGGGTGGCCCTCCCCATGGCATGGAGTTGTTATCATTTTAGAAGCAGGAGCCCAAGGGCAGTGCTTTTAATGAAAGTGCAAAGGAAGAGAAGCTCTAAGAGGAAAATAAGCAAATTTCAAGAAAGATGAGAAAAAAACTTTGTGGAGGATTCACTTGCATTATGTTGAAATGGAAGATCTTAGTCATAATGAGTACTATGAAAAGAAACAACATGAAACTATGTGAAAACATTAGAGAAGAGATCACGAAGGGAAGGACATACCAGGCAAAGGAGTCAGAGAAATGAGTGTAAGGTAATTCCAAGTACTTTTCTGCATGGAAGAACTTCAATTCAATAAAGCAGGAGCCTAAAAAGAGATAGAAAGTATTAATAGATAATAGATCACAGACAAGAAAGAAACAGAACTTTTAAAGTAAATTCATGAAGTTGTAAGGAAGGGAATAGACTTGGCTAAAAACAAATTAAGAGCGATAGAATAGAAGGCTGAGGTAATCATAATGAATGCAGCACACAAAAACCACCATGGTACATGTATACCTATGCAGCAAACCTGAATGTTCTGCACATGTATCACAAAACTTAAAGTCAAATTTAAAAAAAGAAAACCTACTCTTAAGTAAACCAACAAGTTTTCTGGCTGGCCCAATATTAAATTATCTGCATTTGCTTAATAAAAAAAATGCCTGTTTGAATAGAGTATTGGACTGAATCATTTGATTCTCAAATGCTATAGGCACTTGGAGTTGCTACCATAAATTAGCAGATTATCCATCATTTCCGTTTTCATCAGAACACTGTGATGCCAATACCCAGGATCTACTGCAAAATCCCAGTATCAAGGAACATCTAGCTATTCTCTAATTTGAGGAGAGAAGCCAATCACCTCTGCACAAAAACACATTCCATTTCCACAGACAATTCAGCAGAATAGATGGCACTTCAGGGCACATCCCAGGACTTGCACCATCAGCCAATCTCTGCATTCACCTCCCTGAAAAGCAATCATCCCAATGGTCATTATCTATAACTTTCTAAAAATGGACCATTTTATTTTAGAAAAGAATGGCAATGAGAGTTAAGGTAAAGCTTTAACCAGTATTTAACATACTACTCCCTCAACCTATTTCATACATTATGGGCTCACTACAGGAGTGTTGAAATTTCTGTATAAGAGTCACTGCTTTGAAGAGTCAATACTGGAAGCCAGTATTGGCATGTTCTGATGCAGTGGATATTGTCTAAGTTGGTGTTTGAGGACCCCCATTGCCTGGGCCCTATCTGCCTCTCCTATGTCCTCCCAGTGCCCACATCAAGCATCCTTCATGCTTGAGCAATGCCAATCTGCTTGTCTTGAATCTTCAGGCACTCACCCATGCCTTTATCTTTGCTTGGAATGCCTTTCTCATCTTTCTTTGCTGAAATACTCCTACTTGTCATCCATCTATCTCTCCAGAAATCCTTCCTAGAATTTTCTGGCTAAGCAAAAGACCATTAATTTTGAACTCATAAGTCTTTGTTTATGGCACTATTATTTTTTTGAGACGGAGTCTCACTCTGTCACCCAGGCTGGAGTGCAGTGGCATGATCTCTGCTCACTGCAGTCTCCGTCTCTTGGGTTCAAGTGATTCTGCTGCCTCAGCCTCCTGAGTAGCTAGGATAATAGGCTCATGTCACCATGCTTGGCTAATTTTTGTATTTTTAGTAAAGATGAGGTTCCACCATGCTGGCCAGGCTGCTCTCGAACTCCTGACCTCAGGTGATCCACCCGCCTTGGCCTCCCAAAGAGCTGGGATTACAGGCATGAGCCACTGTGCCTGGCCTATGGCACTATTTTTATCAGTCACCAGATTAGACTGATATATGTGTGTGTGGCAGTCTCCTAAACTTATGAGAAGCTCCAAGAAGGCCTTGTGGTCTCTCTCTTACTGGCCTTCATCATCTAGCCCTTAATACAGGGTATAACTTTTCCTGGGGCTCAAAATACTTATTGAATTGAAATGGGAAATGCTTCCCTTCTCAATCCCACATTCTGTGCCCTCCTCCTCTCTCCTGCAGTCCTTGCATAACTGGACGGGACACAGTTGCTGCTGGGACTGGTAAGGAGGGGAGGAATGGGATAGGGATCAGCCACCCAGGAAAAGGTGAATCTGATGAGAACTCAGTCACAGCTGAAGTGCCCAAGCACTTCAGTTAATCAAGACATTATTGTATTGATGCGACTAAAATTCAACCAAGCAAAAATGATTTAGCCTTCCCCTATGTTGAGCTAATCTATTTCAGAATCTTGGGGAAAAACGAAAAACAAAAACCAAGAAAGCCACATGGGTATCCATAGCAGAGTAAGGAGAAATTCCAATGGAAAGCTTACTCTTCTTATCACTGGGTAACGCTATGAATTTGCCCTTATTTATAGAAATGCCAAGTTTTTTTTCTCATGAGCTCTGAGACTAAGGATTGAGGAAAACATTTCTCTCACTCCTGGGGAGGGTAAGGAATAGTTAACAAGGAAAGGAAAAGACATGCATTGACCCAAAGGAGATTCAAAACCAAGTGGTGGAGGGCACAGTCAGACATCCTAAACCTTGGATGGTGCTTACATGATCAGTTACGAATAAGTCAGGAGTCAGAATCTATGAACAAGTGGCCAGGTGAATGAGGATGCACTCAGGCAGGGCAAGCTAGAAATGCTCAGATGGCCTGGATCCAGCCATGTGCCCAGTAGGGTTTTCAGCTGAGAGGGAGTTCCTGTGAAACCCTGTGGGATATCTTCCAGGGGAACCTCTTTCTTTCTTTACTTTTATCTTTAATTGAGAAATAACAATTGCATATATTTATAGGATATAATGTGATGTTTTGATATATATATATATATATATAGTTATATTGTGGAATGATCAAAGCAAGCTAATTTGCAAATTCATCACCTAACATACTTACCTTTTTGTGATGAAACATTTAAAATCTGCTCTTTCCGTAATTTTGAAATATACCATGCATTGTTACTTATTATATAGTCACCATTCTGTCCAATAGATCGCTGAAGTTTATTTCTCCTGTCTAACTGAAAGACCTTGAAGAGCCAAAGGAATCTTGACCAAAAAGAACAAAACTGGTGGCATCACACTGCCTGATTTCAAAATCTATGACAATTTCACAGTAATCTCAACAGCATGATACCAGGAAAGAGACAGACACATTGACCAATGCAACAGGATAGAGATTCTAGAAATAAATCTATGCATCTATAGTCAATTAATTTTTGACAAAGGCACCAAGAACATACATTGAAGAAAGGACAGTGTCTTCAATAAATGATGCTAGAATAACTGAATAGCCTCATGCATATGACATTGGACCCCTGTCTCACACCATATACAAAATTAACTCAAAATAGATCAAAGACTTTAACTTGAAACTAAATCTACTAGAAGAAAACATAGGGGATGAGTTCCACAACATTGATTCAGCAAAGGTTTCTTGGATATGAATCCAAAAGCACAGGCAGAAAAAAAGAAAGCAATAATAAATAAATGGAATTGCACCAAACTAAAAAGGTTTGCACAGTAAAAGAAATAATGCATAGAATGAGGAGACAACCCTTGGATTGGGACAAAAATATTTGTAAATCATATATCTAGTAAGGGGTTAAATCCAAAATATATAAGGAATTCAAACAATGCAATAGCAAGAAAATAACCCAACTGGGGGACTTCTATGTGAGGTGATATCACAGTGCTCCTTTACCTTTTTCTTTCAATATGAGATTTTTGATATTTTTTAAAAAATCATGGCAATATGACTACAGTTTCATTGTAAAAATTAAAACATTTCAGAATTATTTTAAAATTCAGTCTTTTTTTTTTTCCTTCTCTTCTTCCTAGGAAATCACAGATAAGAATTTGTGTATGTTCTTACAAAACATCCCAAATATTTCAGAATATGCATTTATATCTGTGTGTGTGTGTGTGTGTGTGTGTGTGTGTGTGTGTGTGTGTATGTGTGCATACATTTACAGGTCTAGTTTATTTTAAAAATATACAAATGATATAATTCAGTACATACTAAAATGCTACCTGACTTTTTCTACTTAGCACTATGTCTTGTAGATCTTAACATGCCACTGTATAATGTCTTGATCAAAATTTTTAAAATTGTTGTGGAAGGAATATTTTACACAATATGATGGTACAAAAATGCCTAATTAATTTACACATTAATTAATTCCTAATTAATGTCCAAATCAATTTCCTTACTAGTATTTGTTTTTCATTCCATTTTGGGCTATTTCAATAGCTAACTTTTTAATACAGATATTTTCTTACAGGAATGCATGTATATTGGTGGGATAGACAGTTAAAAGTGAAATTCCTGGGTTAGAAAGTGGATTTATTTTATTTTGTTTTTGGTCTTTGAGATGGAGTCTTGCACTGTTGCCCAGGCTGGAGTGCAATGGCATGATCTTGGCTCACTGCAACTTCCACCTCCGAGATTCAAATGATTCTCCTGCCTCAGCTTCCTGAGTAGCTGGAATTACAAGTGCCCACCATCGCTCTTGGCTAAGTTTAATATTTTTAGTAGAGATGGGGTTTCACCATGTTGGCCAGGGTGATCTCAAACTCCTAACATCAAGGCATCCAACCACCTTGGCCTCCCAAAGTGCTGGGATTATAGGCATGAGCTACTGCATCTGCCCCTAAAATTGAATGTATTTTAAATCCGAAAGGTGCTTAGAGAAAGCATGTTTTCTCCATGTATTTCATGGCTGTTTCTCCACGTCATCACTAGGAGATATTCTTCTCAATGTAAGATCTGATTCTGGTGTTCAGTCTGCCTTCTATGCTTCTAATGTCACTCAGAACAACTTTAGTTTTCTAGGTAGTTTTATGAAACAATTATATATATATATTTTTTTCTATGTTTCAATTTATAAGAAAATTCAATTTTATAAAATGTATTCATTTCTTTGTTAATATATTCAAAAAATAGTTTTTGAAATAATTGCATGCCAGGGCAAAGGTTGAAAAACAAGCCGTTTTTGGTTCTTACAGAGGCTGAGTTAGTGGGCTGAAAATTCAGGAGGCTTTCATGGCTTTCCTGTTTATACTCATCAGGCTTTAGAGTCTTTTTGCCCTGTGGCTGGCTTTATGGAGAAGTCCTCCAAAGAAAGCGCATCCCCTGGGGCTGTGTTTTTCATGAAATCTCTAACACTACGGTTATGTTGTTCATGAGACTTTCCAAATTTGATGGTAAGGCTGCCATGGCAACCCGTGTAAATGGACAACCATCGTGGCATGAGCAGCTGCCTGGAACGCTTCTCTCACTTGGGACTGCCTCTGCCTCCCTGCAGCCATTGCCTTAGTGGGGCTTTGCAGGAACTTGGGTCTATACTCCAACCTCAATACAGATCGTATCTGCAGCCCCTGATATGTTGCAACCTCAGGACAAAGTTCATGTGTGACTGGTGACTGCCAGCATCTTCACAACAGCTATTTATCAGCATCACTGTGGGATATATCGGTGGAATGGGAGGTGTGCATGATGGTAGGATTTATTATCTTCCTGGAGGGGTGAAACAAAAAATTTTTCTAGACTCCTAGGACTCTGAAGAAGCAGAGGTTCATATTTTCTTAGGCATTACCTTTTATAAGATGGATGGCTCGAGTAACACTACAGACAACTGTTCTTCCTAAAAGGCAACAGGGAGTGGAGGAAGGCACATGGAAAATCCTTCACATCACAATTATTTATTGAGCGCCTATGATGGGCCCACCACTGTTCTAGATGTTGGAATTGAGGGAGCTGGAGTTGGATAGTCTCCAGTTAGTATCTTGTTAACTGTATGTGAATAACAGTGTTTCTTATAACTTGCCTAGTGCATTTCTGATGGAGGGAGAGAAAAGGTGACCCGAAGTCCATCTTGCATGGTGTCTTGTACACAGGAGGTGCTTAGCAAACATTGCCAGTGCCAAGGATGACAGCAGGGAGCAGCAGGTGGAGGTACAAAAAGCAATGGGTTTTAAACCAGGAGGCCTCAGGACCCCAGGCAAGTCACCTTTGCCTCTCCAACCTTGCTTGTTTTAAAACATGGGAATGGTAATGTCTCCCTTGCAGGGCTATTGTGAGAATTCAGTAAGGTGATGTCCATGAAAGGGGTTAGTGTGAAATGGGGTGTGGGAAGGGAGGGTGGAGGAGCAGCAGGGGCCAGATCATGCAAGCTGTGTTGGGCATGCTTGCTATTTTGGACTTTCTCTTAAAAGCACTAGGGAGCTTTTAGGAGCTATTGGAAGGTTCCAAGTGACAGAGGGAAGGGTGGGGTTTTGTCTTTCTGGAAGTACCCTCTGGCTACAGCCTGGAACTGGGAAGGACAGCTGGCAGACTTTTGCTATAATGCAAATGAATCATGATCATGACCTGTATAAAGAAAGTGTGGCCTGGAATGGAGAGCAGTGGGCACAGTCCAGTGATTGGAATGTAGGATTTGCAGGAATTGGTGTCTGTTAATTATGGATGGGAGATGTGAGGCCGGCTTTTCAAATGCAGAGGAGTCAAGAGACACTCTGATTTCTGGCTTATACGACTAGGTAGGAAATGGTGCCTCCAAACTTAGATGATGAATGACAGGAGGAGGAATGTGTCCGTGGGACAAGACAGCCCAGGAGTTGAGCTTTGGACAAAGAGTGTGAGGGGCCTGTGGTCAGCCCAAGCAGGAGGCCACTCACACCCAGCTAAGCCCTGAGTGCCTTGGTCAGGGGCACATGGGTGAGACAGACCTGGACCCACTAGAGTTTCTGTTCTGGTACAGGAGACATGTAGCTAACATGTGATCAGCATGTGAATAGGATAAAGAGGTTCCAGTGTTTGACAGGACCTAGTGTAGGTTGGTGGGTGGTGGGGTAACTTTATACAGGATGGTCAAGGAAGGCCTCTTTTGGGAGGCAGCAATTAAAATCAGACTGAAGGATGAAAGACCTTGAGCGAACCACATCATCTTCTGGAGCCTCAGTTTCAACATCTTTAGATGGGTTCAACAGTGCTTTTCTTACAGATCAAAGGCTACTGTACATCAGGCAACTTTAAGCTACAGAAATGGTAGGAATTGTTATTGGATAGCACCTCCTTGGAGGCTTGGAAGGTTTGAGCTCTGTCCTGGCATCTCCGTTGGCACCCAGAAGGAGAGTGTGTGCTTACTGTCCAGAAGTTTTCTTAGAATCAGGGGTCCTGGCCTCATGCTTAGATTCTTGGCCCCCTAAACCCCAGGACTCAAGGGGAGAGGGAGGGCCTTGACCGCACTGCGCTTTGTGGCCACAAGAGGGCTCACAGCTCACAGACTATGCGTTCAATAAATCTTCCAGGTTGGCTCTTGACAGTTTCATTGAATGGGGCCCCATCCTGCAATGTTCCAGATTGCTATTTCATTATGCACGATCACTGGACAATTATGAGCACTTCTATAATAGCTAAACATTAATTTTAGCATCTTAATTTTATAAATGTTTAAATGTGTGGCTCATGCAGAGCTATTCAAATGCAGATGATTAAGTCAAATTATTGAGTTTATAATTTTCTAGAGGTTTTTCCTTGGAAATTAAATTTCCTCATTAAAGTTTCCCTTTATTGTGACCCTAGGTCAGCTGCTTGGTTCTTATTCACAATGCTAATTGTTCTGTCCCTGTAACGTGCTCATTCTGCCTCAGTTTCAGCTGCCAGATTCTTTAGGCACCCACTATGTTCATAGCATCCTGCTTAATGACTGACCTTCCAGTGACAAATTAGAAATAAGCAAAAAGGTAAACCTGCAACATAGGAGAGCTTTGGGAGCTTGGCAAAGTGGATCACTGCCATAGAGTTTACACTGTGATCCTCAGGTAATCACAAGTGTAGACAAGGAAATTTGGATGCAGGTCCAGCCCTTGTTCAGATGAAAAAGAAAATCCCACAGTCTCAGTGACTCCTTCTGTTGATATGAGGTCAGCAGGCAGGCATGAACTTCCCCTACCCTCCAGCGCATTTTCCCATTACAGTTCCTCTGCGTATCCGTCACTCAGAGAGCAGTGTGCTCACAGAGGTCATGAGGCAGAGGTGTTTCCAGCCCACTGACTCCAGGAGCTTTTGGTTATCCTCATCGACCATTGCTCATCCATCACTTATAATAAGAACCCTGTCATCTGGATGGCATTGGGACCTCAAGATTTTAGAGTCCTGAGTGAAGGAGACCTTGTCACAGGCTGATGATGACTCCCAAGGAAAACGCCTTTGAGAGCAGATGTTTTTGAAGCTAAAGTATCTAATGAGACAGAAGGCATGTTGGTTCCCTTCTCTCTTGGACACCTTCCAGCTGTTTATGTTCGATGGCATGCAGGCTAGCTGGTCATCAGGATCTCAGCTAAACTGGCACAGGAGCACCTTTGTTCAAGTTGCCCCTGGCAGCTGCCATGGATGCCGTGGGTTCTGGAGGAGAAGGGATAGGACAATTAATCTCGTGCTGTGTGACTCTTGATGGCAGAAAGGATTCTGCCAGGGATTCTAGAAGCTCAGTGGGACCTTGTCCCTGGCTCAATCTGATGCCCCACCTGGTGGTGTTGCATATCAATAAGGGGACACTGAGAGGTCAGTCACAGCCACAGTAGCAGAATGAGGGACAGGTCACAGTTAAGTGCTCAGGGATAGTGTCCTAACTGAACTGCTTTTTGGGTGTGACCATGGTGCGATTTCTGCTGCTTGGATCTCACTTGTTCTTGCCTGTCTTTGTCTCTTGAGTCTGGTTCTTTGTCTTTTCTATCAATGTTATGAAATCCATCCAAAGAACTGCTTGTCTACTGAAGGTAGTTAGATCTGGCTTCTCTTCCTTACAACCAAGAGTCCTGATGTAGCTAATGCTATAGCAGTTCATCTTCTTCACATCTCAATTCTTTTTTTGCCCATAGTAATTGAGTTTTCTTTTTCTGCACCTGCCTCAAGCCCCAGAGCTGGCTCCATCCGCCCTTTATCTCATGCAAATAATCCCCTGAACCTGAAACCACAACATTTTCTCAACATTTAAGGAACTTTCCTGCCTACTTCCTGGCTCTCTCTGGGCATCTGTTCATCCTCAGGCCTCTGTACCTTTGCAGTTTTGCTGCTCTTTCTTCTTAGAAGCACATTGCTTAGAAGGGTAAATTTTCAAGTCAGAGCATCTGGGTTCAACTTCAGGCTCTGCTATTTGCTTCTGTATGGCATAGGACCTGATTCTTAATTTCTTCGTGCCTCAAATTCCTCATCTGAAAAAGGGGCATCATAGTAATATGCAGTTCATGAAGTCGTCATAAGGGTTAAATTCATGAAGCTGTGTGAAGTGCTGAGGACAATGCTTGGCACATAGTGAGTACTCAATAGCAACAGTTATTTTTATTAATGCCTTGTTGACTTGTTATGTGGATTAATTGAGGTTCCTGGCACATAATAGGCACTCAGTTGTTAATTTTTGTTATCTTCTATCAGATGGACTCTTTCTCATCCTTCAGGTATGCTCAAGTCACCTCTGTGCCAGCTGTCCTCATCTTACTTGCCTTGGGTTGACTTAGCCCAAAGGAGCAAGTAGGAATAATATTAAAGAGATGTGATTTTGGGGTAGAATTTGAGGTGAGAGAGAGGAAAAATTCAGCCCATCAACTTGAGCTCCCCTGGGATGATGACATTTCTATATGGACAGCCCTCTCTTTCCATTTTAATGGAGAAAATCAGTTAGCAGGTCCTTGTTGTGCTAATATTGTAGGATCCAACCCCAGGCCTCAGAAAGCACCACTTGTTTTCTGGATTTTGTTTGTTTCTTTTCTTTCTTCAGGCTTCTTTTTCTTTTTCTTTTCCTTTGGTTTTAGTAAAGTTTGGATTAGAAAATTCCAGCCTGCACTGGGGGAGGTGAGGGACACGAGAGTTACACATTTTAAAGGCAGGGCATGGGTGCTGCAAGGGGAGGGGCCTTGGAGAGGGGGTGGGGTTGAAGAAGAGCTGAGATCTGCCGAGGAATGGTCCACCCTTCTGACTCATCCTTGCCCCCATCCTGCCTGTTCTCCCTGCTACCCCATTTCCCTCCCCAACTATTCCTCTTCCAATCTTTCCTTAGTAGAGAAGAATCTGGCTGGAAATACCTAGTGAAAGGATTGTTTCTGCATTCTAGGGATCTTCAGAGAGGGAGGAATGTGGATGTTTCTAGTTAGTAGTAGGCTAGTGGGAGGAAGAGTTTGAGTAGGCAGTCACATATTTTAAACAAGATGGATGCAGTCTACAATCCTTGCCGGGTTACTCTCTGAGCTGCCGAGTTGGAATACCTCTTCCTGTCTTGGAATTCCCATCTGTGACTCACAGATAATCCTGTTTTTTTTTTTATTTTACTTTTTAATTTTTTTTAATTTTTGAGACAGTCTTGCTCTGTCACCCAGGCTGGAGTGGAGTGGTATGATCTCCGCTGATGGCAACCTCCGCCTCCTGGGTTCAAGTGATTCTCCAGCCTCCCAAGTAGCTGGGATCACAGGTGTGCACCGTCAGACCCAGCTAATTTTTGTATGGTTTTTTTTTTTTTTTTTTTTAGTAGAGATGGATTTTCCTCATTTTGGTCAGGCTGGTCTTGAATTCCTGACCTCCAGAGATCTACCCACTGTGGCCTCCCAAAGTGCTGGGATTACAGGCATGAGCCACCATGCCTGGCTTCCTTTTCCTTTTAAAATACTTCTCATCAAGTGCTATTGCACCAATAATGATAATAACAGTAGTGATACCAGTGACAAACATACCTTGAGCATTTGTCATATTCTATGTACTGTTCAGCTTTTGCATGCATTATTTAATTTACTGGGTAACACCCTATATATCAGGTCTTTTTGTCCCTATTTTGCAGAAAAGGCAGCTGAGAGTAAATCTCAGAGGTGAAATAACTTGCCTAAGGACACATAAGCAGTAAATTGTAGAGTCAGGATTTGATTCCATATAAACTCTTAAAAATCTAACTCATGACAAGAAATTTACATGAAAGTTTTACTGTGGTTGTATACTAGGTTTGGCTACTTTTTAAAGACCAGATTTTTCAAATTCCAGGGTCTTAATTAAAACACAGATTGCTGAGCCCTATTTCATAGTTTCTGATTTAATAGGTCTAGGGTGGTTCAGAGAATACAGATTTCTAAAGAGTTCTTGGGTGATGCCTATCCTGCTAGTCCAGAGACCTCAAGTTGAGAACCACCATCCTAGACCCCTCTTAACTGATGATGTGCGTGTTGATTGTAAATATTCAACCATAAAGACTTGGTTAATTGAAACCCAACTTGTAGGGATTTTCTGATCATGTGACTAGGGCTAAGATAGTTTGTGCAAAAAAGATAAGATCTTTTCAGCAAAGCATCAGCACTCAAGGTTATGGAGAGGAGGTTGAAACTATGAGAAAACAAACTGCCCTCTGGCATTCATGGCACAAAAGTGATAATTTATCAGCACATTGTCTCCCTAAGAGGTATCATAAATTGTGCTCCATTGTGGTGTTAAATAACATTGACCCACAAAATAAGAAAGTTACTCACTTTGCAGTTCTCTTTCAGTTCCAATTATGTCAATGGGAAAGCATCAGTTTTGTGCTATTTCCTTTAATGCCTGTAGAAACACTCCTTAATCTCCCCTTCCACAAAGAGAAAGTAAGCCTCAGGATAGGCAACAGTAACCAGAATTTAATACGTTGTTTGTTTTTATTGATGTGCTTTATTTTGCCATTAACTTATATATATCCCATATAAACAGCTTGACACAAATTAGGAAGACGGACTGCCTTGGCTCTGCCATTTACCAGCTGTGCAACTGTAGGCAAAGTTCTCAACCTCTCTGTGTTTCTGCTGCCTCATTTAAAAAATGAAAATAAAAACAACCTCTGCTTCAGTATTGTTATAAAGATTAAAAGAGTTAATATTTATAAAACCCCTAGCAGATTGTCTGGAATATAGAAAGTGCTACATAAGTACTTGTAAGTGAAAATAAGTATGTGTATTTTTATGCAAGTAAATAATTCACTGAAGTATGAAAAATACTGTTTCAAAAGCAATGAAAGAGCAGAGACGGTGTTCTGGTGACCCAAAGCTGTCCTTGCCCTCCCAGTCCATTCAGACATTGCAAATCCATGAAGGCAAGTTTCTGACTGAGCTCTCACCTGGCCACAGCCCTCCAGGTAGCCACAAGCAATGGTTAAAAGTTAGCACTTAAGACCAAGATCTGTTTACAGACACTGGTTTGGCTACTCCAGGGCATCTGGGGCAGGGGCTCTGGTTAGTGAGGGGTGGACCTTGATAGCTCCAGGCAGGTCAACCCCCACAGTGGTGAGACCCATCAGGGAAGCTGAGAGAGCCACTGCAGGCTCCAGGATCAGATTGGCCATTATCCAACGGACAGTTGTCTTCATGACCATGACCAGATTGTCTTCATCCACTGAGGTCTTCAGGGGAAGAGTGATCTGCTCTCCTCTTCAAAGCCAACCAATGTTGGGTCTAAGGATATGGGAAAGATATTGGGAATGGAGATGTTCCGATCATGAGAGAGATGGGATGGGGCATCCATGGTTGAGATCGGGGGCTATGGCGTCAGACAGGCACTGAGCTCCACGTCTCTGCTCCTCACTAACCAGCCTTTGATTCAAGACTCCAAAATGAACATCGTCTTCTCCACAAGCTTGCCTTATCAGGCCTTCCCATAGTTACTGGGGCCCTTATTTAATAAAAAGCAGATCTAGGCCTGCATTCCCAGAGATTCTGATTCAGCAGGACACCTGCATTTTTAATAAGCACATTAGGGATTCTGATGCAGATAGTTCATGGAATGTACTTTCCAGAATCCTGCTTCAGCTTCTCTTTAAAGGAGAATGTTCCTTTGTTTCTACTGTTTTAGGATCATCTGTGTAACTCTTTGCTGCAGCAAAAGTCTCTTTTGGCAAGAAGAAAGTGAAAAATGCTGCCAGATCGAGATGAGTGATGGTGTTGCAAAGAAGGATGAATTTATAATGTATAGAGAGCTTCAAAGATATTAAGTCACTTTCCCTGTTTGACCTTTTCATTCTTTGCATATTATGAAAAATTATATAAATTGTTCTTAGGTTATGAGCAGAATATTAGATGTGCCTAAAATCTTTGGCTAAAAAAAAAAAAAAATCAGAGCTTTTAGTTTTCTATGTTAAAAAAAGAACCCTACATGAGTTTCTTTGCCAGATTTGTTGAAATAGGAAGCCTAGAGTATTATGCTATTATAAAATGATCTTTACAAAAAGGTTTTTCTTCTTATATCCAGTAGAAAGTCTACTCTATGGGGCTTCTGACATAGAAAAGTCAGTTGCCAAGAAATAACGCTTTGTCAGCCATAGAAAACAAGGAGGTGAAAATGCAAGCTGGAATGCTGGGTATGATTACAATAGCCAACAACGTGAGCTTTGAGGGTTGCTGTGGATCATTGCTGTGCTTGGGGCTTTGGTCGATATAAAGACATTAAGATGGGAAATCCCTTCAGTAGGGTTTTTAAAAATTGCGATTATATATATAAAATAACATTCATCATTTTAACAATTTTAAGTGTACAGTTTTATGGCAGAAATCACATCCATATTGTATAACTTTCCACCATCCATCTCCCAATCTGAAACTCTAGACCTGTTAAACACTAACTCCCCATTCCCTCATCTCCTGTCCTCTGGTAGCCATCATTCTACTGTCTGTGTCTATGAATTTGACTAGTCTAGGTATCTCATGTAAGTGGAATCATACAATACTTGTCCTTTTGTGATTGGCTTGTTTTACTTACCATAATGTCCTCAAAGTTCCCCCATGTTGCTGCATGTGTCAGGATTTCCTTCCTTTTTAAGGTTGAATGATATTTCATTGTATGTGTGTATGTATAGAACTTCTTTCTCTCCTCCCCCTTCCCGGTCTGTTCTGATATTCTAGAGCTGGCAAGTGGCTGTTGTGTTGCCTGAGTGATACTCAGCAGGAGATGGGCTGAGTGAATGGTTAAACTCCCAGAATCATTGGCTAAGCTCTTAATGTTTCTTGAATTTTCTCATGTAGTTCATCAATTTAGAGGTCCTCACGTTGACTCCCAGAAGTTGACGTTTAACACATTCTGTAGGTGTTTTTTTTTTTTTTTTCCAAATTTCAGTTGAGTGAGACCTAAAAATTCTATTAGATGATTTGAAACCATGGAAGAGGATGATTCTGTGGATGCTGATGGGGTTGGAGGGGGTAATATTATCATCAGCTTCAGGCTTTTGCGTTAAATGTTGCTCTCTGTGTGTTGCACTTGCTTTGTTTCCAGTGAATAATCTCAGGGTTAGCTAAACCAAGGTGGAGTGGAAGAATTCTGTTTGATGTTTAAGTAAGAGGCATATGGTGCAGGCTAATCATTTGGCAGATTTATAATGCTATTGATACGAGAGTCACCAGGTAGTGATGACCCGCGCCATAGAGGCCAGGCTTGTTATTGAGCGATTTGTGGAAATTTCACCCCTGTCCCATGACAATTCATCTGTAGGAACAAGAAATCAGATGAGAACAGAAGTATTGTATACATCTCATTTTCAAGGCTGTGTCTAAAAGGAATCATTGTCAATCTACTCCCTTTGAAGGGTGGGTATTCAAAGTTGCAGAATTCTCTGGAAGAATGGTGTGTAGTCAGAGCACCTGCTTCAGAGAAGACATTTTTCCTTCTGGTTCTGACCCCTGCAGGTGTCTGAATCTCACTCCTGTCTTTAAAACTGGCCTGCAGAAGCCCTCCATGGAGTGCTTCCCAGGAGGCTAGGCTGTTTCTGAGTTCAGTTTTTGAAAGGGGCTTTGAAGATAAAAGGAGGTGTGTTCTGTTCATTCTACTTCCCTCCCCTTAATTTAATCTGGTCTTGCAGCCTCTACCTAAAACCAGCCTTCCCTCCCCCACAGCGATTCCAGGAGCTGTGGGGCCTGAGAGCCTGCAACAAGGCCTAAGCCCTCCTCCTGGAGTGGGGCTTTGCTAATGCACCACGAGGATCCCCTCCGCAGGCCCTTCAGCCACGTCTCCTCTCTAGTTCTGAAACCAATCTAGCTGACTTAGAGCTTCTGTAATGAGGAAGGTAACACTTCATTTGCTCAGCTTTGCCAAGAAATAGATAATCCAGATCATTGAAATAGAGTCTTTGGAAGCGCAAACCTGAACATCTCTTCTGATTCTTGTGGGAAGTCTTTCAGAAACCATGTCACATCCTTCTGTTCCTTTTAAAAGAGGAGACATTGAACACAACTTACCCTTTGCACGATCACTTGCATTGTGCACTCATCATTAGGCTGTGCAGCATTGCCGTGAGATTGCTCCTGTCATCCCTGTGTGCTGAGACACAGTCGCCACATGTCTGTCTGGCGTTTTTTGTTTCAGTCTGCCATGGGAGAGAAAGATGGAATAACCAATTAGTTAGCATTATACATGAGAACAAATAAAACTGGTGGTGGAGTGATAAACTGGCAAAGATTCTGAAGTCAGATGGCTCTGGGTTTGATGCTGAAGCTATAGTTTATAAGATGGCATCATGGGCTATTTAACTTCTCCAAGCCCCATATATATATATGTGTGTGTGTGTGTGTGTGTGTGTGTGTGTGTGTGTGTGTGTATGTGTATATATATATATATATATATATACACATACACACACACACACATATACACACATATATATATGTATATATATATACACACATAAATAAATGTATACAGATATATATATATATATATATATACACACATATACACATATATATGGCATGTGTGTGTGTGTGTATGTATGTGTGTGTATCTATGTCCATACACATTTCTTTCCTGAATCATTTGAAAATATATTGACAACATTATGACACTTTAACCCCCAAACTTAAGCATGAATCTCCTAAGGATTTGTCCCTACATAACAACAATACCACTATTAAACCCAAGAAAAATCAGCAATAATCCTATTACATTATCCAGTATTCAGTGTATATTTAAACATCTCCAAAATACATTTTATTATTAATAAAGACTTCGACTCAGCCTATGTCATTTAGTTACTATGTCTCTTTGACCTCTTTTAATCCCACCTCCCATTTTATTTCATGACATTAAAATCTTGAAGAAATCAGGCCACTTGTCTTATGGAATGCCAGGATTGTCAGAATAACATTCTGGATTCGTCTGATTGTTTCCTCCTGGTAGCATTGAGCTTGTTCCTTTACCCCCAACCCTGGGCAATCCCATCGAGCTAGGAGTTAAGTTCACAGACTTGGTTGGATTCAGGCTAAGCATCCTAGGCAATAAAACTGCATGAGACATCTGAGCACTTCATGTGGCATCACATCAGGGGTTCATAATGCCAGGCTGCCCCTTTATATGTGCTACTAAATTTGATTACATAGTTATAGTGGTGACCACCAGATTGCTCCACATTCTTTCCTTTGTAATTAGTAAATACACATATTTGTTTGGATACTCAGCCCAGCATCCGGGTCCTGGCCAGTTTCAGGTGCCGAAGATCTTCAGCCTGCAGGCTCAGGCTTAGCCACGAATCAATATTAATTCAGCCAGACAGAAGCCCTAGTCCCAGCAGCCATGGTAAGGAAAGGGAGTTTGGAATGGGAAGAATTAATCTAACAGATATAGACTGAGGAGCTGCAAGCCAGTGTGAACCCAAGCCCCTGCATATCCCCCAAAATAGAGCCTTGAACCCAGTCTTCACCATGTGTGTGTTCTATCCACTGTCCTGAAAAAGGACCTAACCAAATCCTCTCTGCTGTGGCTGGAGCCGTTCCCGTGACCATGATGTACTGGATCAGAGCCTCAAAACCCACCTACCACAGCCAGACACTCTTCCTGGGGGAGTAGAGGTGGAGGGAAGAAAGTAGTCACTGGCCCACTTGGAAAAGGTGGCCGAAGGTGGCAGAGTATATGGTTAACATGCTCATTAGTAGGACCCAGTTATTCTCCTAGGTGAGGCCCTGTTTGTGCACTCCCAACCACCTGGGAATGTATTTATGCCCTGAAACCAAATCTCTGCCATCCATGGACTGGCCAGGATTGGCATTGCCTAGAGATCCCTGCCCCATCCATTGTCAGCTCAGACCTCTTGGTCCAACAGCTGCTCACCCACCCTGAGTTGTCCCCCATCTACATGACAGCCACATACAACACCCAGAGGTCTCACAGCCAGTAGTCTGCCTGATCTGGGTTCCAACCCCACTCTCCACCACAGGACCTTGGGTACATGAGTCAGCTCTCTGAGTCTCAGTTTCTCTACTTAGCATTTCTTAGCTAGTAGTGTAATTCTGGTCTTAGTTTCAAATCCAGACCCTGAGGAGTCTCCTTTGTTCCAGGGAGTCTACTGGAAATATCAGAGAGAAATCCGGCTATTCCCTGTTTGATGTAAAGCAAGTAAAAAAAAAAAAAAAAAATCTCCCAACTAGTTGCATATCTGTCTGTAAAAGCCAGTTCCTGCCCATCAAGTTGTTTTCGTAGTGGCTTTTTTTTCTTTCCTGAGGGGTCTCACTCTGTCCGTCAGGCTGGAGTGCAGTGGTGCCATCCCGGCTCACTGCAACCTCCGCCTCCTCAGTCCAAGAGATTCTCCTGCCTCAGCTTTTCAAGTAGCTGGGCTTACAGGCACACACCACCATGCCTGGCTAATTTTTGTATTTTTGGTAGAGAAGGGGTTTCGTCATGTTGACCAGGCTGGTCTCAAACTCTTGACCTCAGATGATCTGCCCACCTCGGTCTCCCAAAGTGCTGGGATTGCAGGCATGAGCCACCACACCTAGCCTTTTGTGGTCTTTATCGTAGACACAATTCCAAAGAATTACTGGTAATAGAGAAAAATTTGGGGATGTTGAACTTCTATTGGAAATAGATACTGCATATTCTGTGCATTGACTGGCTTGTTTTAAACATTGGGAACATGATCGTACACAATTTGCCAGTTTTTTATTGAATCCTATGAGCATGATGTAAACAAAAAGGCACCCTCTTCCCAGAGGAGAAAGTTTCTCATTTTCAGTCTTTCCTCATCTGTGCCATTAACAACAGTTAATAAATTTGTGTAGTGGAGAAGGAAGTGTGCACGTTTTGCAATTAGATCCATCAGAAATGAGGTCTTGATGTAGCCTTTGGAGTCCGACAGACCTAGTTCAAAGCCCAGCTCTGCCACTCCATCACTGTGTGACCTCAGGCAAGTGACCTAATCTCTCTGTGTTCCAGTTTCTATAAAATGCTGATAACAATCATACCTGCCTTGCAGAGTTTTGGGGCACACAGCAAGATGAAACGTGGAAGCACTGAGCACAGGGCGTGGCAGATGGCCCACGCTCAGGAAACAGAGCAGCAGGTATTCTTTTGGCAATGATTTTATTACCAGGAGCAGAGTGGATAGGTGGAAAGGTTCATTCCACTAAGCCACCTTGGTGATTCTCAGCCAGTCTCTTCCGCAGTTTGGCTTTGCCTCTGTGTCCATCTCTCTCTTCTGGAGCTGTTCAACTGAAGGAGGAAGGGGTTGTCATTTCTGCAGACTGCGTCTAGAATGAGAGGTTGCCTGCCAGAATGAGAGGCCCTGGTTCAAGGGCCTCTAGTCAAGCAGGTGGTGTTGTAAACTATATTTTAACCACTTCAAAAACTGTAATAAAAAAGAGCATATGCCTTCTTGGGCGGCATACTAAATCTTAACATATCAGAGCTTGCCAGCGCATGAACTGGTGAAGCCACATACACTCATTTTTGTGTAAACTTTTGGGGAAAAATCCCGCCTTCCATCTCTATGTAGGTCTGACCTTCATATAAAGGTACTGGTAGGTGGGAGTGCTGCACTCTGCCCTGGTGATTTTAAAATTTCTGGCCTCTGCACATCTCCTTGCATCAAACACACAAGTGAGCGCAGCATTCCCTGCCCAGTGTTTGCCCTTGTCCTATGAAACAGTCAGCTGAGCAGTGACTGGTGAATGTGCAGACATTCATGCCATGCAGACTGTGCCACTCTCCCCCTTGGTCGATGCTACCTGCTGCAGCCAGGTTGTGCTGCTCTTCAAAGGTTCTACTGCTTTCTGCTTGACCAAGAGTTGAAGAGTTGGAAATGGTGATTAGATTTTGTTAATGGTCCGATTCTGAAGACAATGACTATCCATCTCTCATGCTTGCAGAACATTTATATTGAAGAATATCTACTGTGATTGCAAAGCAAGATCTCAAACATGCATCGTTAATATTTGTAACTATCTGTGTGAAAATGGAATTTTATCTCTTCCATACAATCCTACCCACATACAGAAGTGAATGGGAAAGAAGAGTGACAGGAAATTAAGGTAGCATCTAGTAGGCATAACAGTGTCTTAGTTTGGTTTTTTCTAGAGGCCATTCCTAAGACGAGGGCACAAGTGCTTGGAGATTATTTGGGAAGTGATCCAGGGAGCTCAGAGGGCGAGTGAGGAAATGAAACGGGGAAGGGAGAAAGGGCAATACAAGGTGCGTTGTAAGCAGGTGACCCCTGTGGGCAGATGAGCCTTGGTCCAGCTAAGGAATTACAGCAGTGTCTCTGAATCATCCCCCAGCCCCACCTGGAGCCAGGGTTTTCATCCGTCAACTGCTGTCAGTTTGTAAAGAGCCACTTCTGGGGAGCCAAGAAGATAACTCCTGGCACGTTTGGCCTTCCCTGAACTCTGGCCAAGCAGAGGAAAACAACCAGAGAAAGCCCCTAGCAAAAAGTTACAGGTGCTTGCAGCTGGCCGCTGAGACTGGCATATAAGAGATGGTGGATACTGAGGGGTAGGGGTATGGCAGGGTGGTATGGGCAAGGCATGAACATTATCTGTCACTCTTCTCTCTCTCCCCCGTCCCCTCCACTTTTAGTGACAGCTAGCAATTCTGTGTGCCAGATGCCTTATCTATATTACATCAGGTGATCCTGATACCAATCCCATGAAAAAGGTGCTATTTCTATCCCCATTTTACAGATGAGGAAACTGAGGCATATATATATTTTATACACACACACACACACACACACACACACACATAGAGGAGAATGTGGCAAAAATGTTAATACTTGGTGAATCTAGGTAAGGATATATGGATGTTCACTGTGTTATTCTGTAAATATAGCATACTTTACAATGAAAAATCATGAAAAAACAGATCTACATGATTTGAATTCTGTTTTCAAAGCTAGTGCAGACCCACCCACTGTGGGGTACATTCTTGCCCTGTGTTTCAGTCAGTCACCAGTGGTTGATCCACTCATCATGCTCCCTCCCCAACCTGGTTTCAGAGGGTGGGGCAGGAAGAGGATCCTGCTTTGGAGACAGCTGTTAGTGATTAAGGGGATAGCTGGCTGTCCTTCCTAATGGGCCAACTGGGACCTTGGCCTATTTATTAAACTTCTGCTTTGACTCAGCAGACACACAACCAAAGCAAAACTTCTAGGTCTTTGGCATGGCCTGAGTTACCATATCTCCATCTTGTTTTTTTCCCTGTGTGGACTAAGGTCTTTAATTGTTGGCCTTTAATATACACAAGGAAAAACATAACATTAGACCAAAATATAACATTAGATCTAATGATGATATGAAACTTGAAAGGGGAGCACTGTTACCTTACTACTTTGACAAAGGTTGGGAGGAGGAGCACTATGGCGCCCATTCTCATTAGCACCCTTTGCATGGAGAAGGGGAAAACGTCTTGTGAATATCACTTATTACTCAAGTGTCAGAACATCTTGCACCCTGGAAAGTTCTAAAACAGACCTGTGAATTGAACAAGGAGATGAACTTCAGGTAAGATGGGAAAGGGTCAGCTTTGTCCTGACATCACTCTTGTCTTCATTTCTCTGCTGACAATTCCTCATCATGCACACGGACCACTAGAGGGCAAGGAGAGAGTGAGCCACTCCAGAATGGAATTTTATTCTTCAGCGGATGAAGAACATCTCCAAAGCAGCCACTCTTGCCTTCCTTTTGCCAGGATCTGTGCCCTTTAAGGTGGCACTTAGTCATCAGCTTCTTGCTTTCTGGGTACTGATCTTGCTTTCCTAACTGAGCCCCTGCAGCCTCTATACCTCCCATGTCCCCCCACATCCCACAATGGTGCTTGGCACATGGTAGATATTTGGCAAGTACTCTGTGGTTGATACAGTACATTTTAATGATTCATTCAGGTCTCAGTGACAGAAAACAAACAAACATCCAAATCAACTTGTCTTACACAAAATCAGGAATGCAGTGGCTCATATAACTGGTAAGTCTAAGAATTAGTGGCTTTAGGCACAGCTTGCCTTGGGGCCCCATATTGTGTCTATAGAGCCTAATCTCTCCAAGTCTTATGTCTGCTCTCCTCCATATTAACTTAATTCTCAGGATCTACATGGTGACAAGATTCCTGCTCCAGTCCTACATCCTCTAGGGTCTAAGTCCCAAGGAGAAGAAAGAGGGCCTTTCTCAGCAGTAGGAGGAATTGTCTTGCCTCTTATTGGCTCTAAGTGGGTCATGTGTCCATCCCTGAACCAATCACTGTGGCTGGGACAATGTCCACTCTAATTGGCTAGGCCCAAGTCAGATACACATCCCTGAGGCCAGAAGTGAGGTCACCTTCACTGGAAGCATCAGATCTGAGAGTCAGAGAGGAGTTGTTGTCTTAGTCACCCCCTATCCACCTCATTGGCAAGGGAGGGCTCTCTATCCCAAGGTTATGGAATGGCTGTCACATGAGTCCTGGCACTGGACACGTGGCATGAACAGCAGTTTATTAGTCATATGTACTCACAGCCTGGAGGAGGAGGACTCCGCATGCCACACAGCATGACATGGAGGCTACATTCAAGAACAGTGAACAATCAGGGTCTGCGAGAGGCAGGCTTTGTAGTATCAAGGCTGTGGGGTGACCCCTGGTTTCTTAGGGGTGGATGTGATTTGCCTGTTTCTGTAACTCTCAGGCTGGTCGGGAACTGACACCTGACACTTGGAATAAGTAGAAACTGCTTCTTGTCCCATTTGTAAGGAGGGCCACTGGGCTAGGGGACCTTATCCATGGGAACAGAGTGGGGAAGGAAATTAGTAGTGAGGCCATTCAAGCCCCTCCCTGTTTCACCGGATGTCAGGGCAGAATAACACTGGACCTACATTTTAGGCCTTACACTGCAGTGGTCCCCCGGAGAAAATTAGGAACTATTACAATAAGAAGGGCAAATTGATGCTGAGCTCACTGGAGGTGTAATGTGTGTCCACTATCCTTGAGTCAAGAAACGTCAAGAATGGGATCACTGGCAGCTGGTCATCAGATGCCTTCTCTTTGTCAGGACTGGTTATTCTTATGCTCACCCAGTCTTTGGAATCTCGCATAAATGTCTCTAGGGTCTTAATGGAGGAGATGAGGCAAGTAAATGAGGATGACACAGGAAAAACCTTGAGGATATCTATCCTGGGGAGATGGAGATGAGTCATTTCTTTTGCTAAGAGAGCCTTCATTACAGACAGTATTTTGAGGCCAGGCTTCAGGGACACCCTGGATGGGCCCGCCGCCCTGCTCCAGGCCACGTCATTCCTCTTTCTTGTTCAGACGCCCTTGCTAGGTCTCATATTTTGATAGACAGGGTCAGATGCCTGGCTTTCCCTGATTCCAAGTCTGATCATGGCAGGAAATCTGTTATTCAATTGGAACTGTTTTAAAAAGTGCGATCTAATACATCTGGGTCACAATCCTGGAATTGCTGTTGATCAAATTTTAATGGAGTCATGGGTAATTTGATCTGATAATTATGAAAGCAGAGATTCTTGACTTTTTATTTCTGTGAAGCTTTCTGAGAATCATATGAAACACTGTAGACTTATGAGAAATATAAACAAATGCCCCAAACTTTACAAACAGTTTCCGGGGGTTTTATGTAGCCCCTAAAATCCCAGCATTTTACATACATCATGACTGGTGAACTTCATAGTTTTGAGAATCATATTTGGAGAAATTGATTCATAGTAGGTCAGCTAAGGCAAACTTTATTCCCAGGAGGGAGGCAGCTTTATGTTCTGGGTCTGCAAAGACGCCGCATCCACATGGCAAAAGCTTCAGAAATCCAGGTGGCCTTTGCTATTGGTCATTGGCAGTACTGTCTGGGACCACTGTGTCAACGTATATGTATATCCATCCATCACTGCTCTAAACACGTTGTTCCCCAGCAGCAAACTTTTAATATCTTTGAAGGGGAATAAAGAGCAAAAACGACTGTTTTAGAAGTTGGGCTCTAAGATGCAGTCTTCATATATGTGTTAACTTGTGAGATTCATCAATGTCACCTGCACCATGATGGCAATTAATATGGGCTGTCTGCCTTAAGTTTAATTGGCAAACAGACTTTCAAACAGGTGAGTTTAACATGACCAGGGATAGCCACTGGAGGTACTGGGGACCCAACTCTTTCTTGTTTGGACAAGGGCAGAGAGGAACAAAACAAAATTATGTAATGCCCTATTTAGCAGATTCCCTCAGTGCTTGAAGCTCATTCATTTATTTGTTCATACAACAAATATTAATATTTACTGAATTCTTACTCTGTGCCAGATATTTTCCTAGGGGACATAGCAGTGAACATGACAAAGGTCCTGTTGTAATGGTGATTACCTTCTAGGGAGAGCCATGTGGTGGGCAGCTGAGACTTGTCTTCCAAATATCCCTTTACCCTCTGGTAACAGCACATGCTGATAAAGATCTACCACTTCTTCACCCTTAATCCTCTTGGTATGAGTGATGGCCCTCTGACCCAGAGTTAATCCAATCAGCATAATTGTACTGCCAACTCCAGCTACGATAGTCGCAGGACCCAAGCTGGTCTAATTGGGAAAAATCTGGGATTTTTGAAAAGCTGTAGGAAAAAAATGCCCGTGTGTGTGTGTGTGTGTGTGTGTGTGTGTGTGTGTACATATACATTCTTCTTTCTTTTTAATTTTTTTTCTCTGCTGAATTTGAACTTGAGACACTGTATGTTGGAGCTACCAGCATCAACTTGCTGCCAAAGGAGACAAAATCTTGAATATGGAGACAACGGAGGAGTATCTAGTGACATTGGCAAAAGCACTGAGCTTTCTGACATTGTTTGAACCCCTCTGGACATTACTGTCCAAGGCAATTTGAGTTGGGTTTTTAATCAATTGGCACTAGAGGAATCCATTGATTCACCTGCCGGCTTAGAAGACTTGGTGAAGCGGTTGTGGCTACAATCACATTTTGAACATCTAGTGTATGCAAGTTTCTCTGAGGACAGATATACTTGGCAAAACTTGTGCAAGTGAAGGGGCCTGCTCCTCCCTTCCCTCCTGTCATGAGCCCCTTCTTACCCCCAGCACAACAGCCCACACACTCTTCTTGCTTTTCCCAGGCACTGGACCTGCCTTCTATTTCTGCTGTCACAGCAATTGATCTCCACTTGAATAGTGAGAGCCAGGTACCTTGGCGTATGGGAAGAGCACACAACCTGCTATGGGAAGACTCGGCCTTTAGTTCCAGATCTGAAGCTGCCCATCTAGGTGGTCATGGTGGGCCATGTAACTGCTTGAGACATATCTTCCAAAAAGATAGGTGGAAGTAGCAGTAGTAATAATAATAATAATACATTCTCTTCTGTATGAGCTCCTGGTTGAGGGTCAAATGACGCAACACACGGAAGTGTGTTGTGAACAGCAAATGAACATGAAAAATAAGACATTGTCAAAAAACAGTTGAATATATTATTTTACTTGGGAAATTCCACACTTTTAAAAGGATCTTTGAAGAAGGTAGCCCCTTGATTCCTTATATGAATGAAGCTATAATGGTGAAAGAACGGCCTTGGTAAGGGTTATGATATTTTAAAGTTGAGGTCCTATTTCACTGTCCAGTTATTCTTTGGCTTTGCAGCTGACTTTATTCCCAGGATGGTATTCAAGACCTGGAGGTTCCTGTTTTATAAATGAGGTTACCTTTCTTTTCATTGGTGTATATTTCTGCAGCACTCATAAGAAGTGGTGTTGAAAAGGATGGATCAAATGAACAGCCTGGCTTCCCTTGACTCTAAGAAGAGTCCAGGTAGGGAGCTGCATGGAGCTGTTCTTTTCTTTTTCTGGAAGTAAGAAAGTGACTGGCACATGAAAGATACTAGGAAGAAAACTGCTAGTTAACGATGGCTAGCAACTTGAAAGCGAATGAAGAGTTGTCTCAAAAGAATGGGCTGGAAGTATCGAGCTCACAAGTTGGATCAGGTCAGTGGTCAGATTCCTGTTCAGTGGGAATGCTGGAGAAGGGATTCTGGTTTGAAGAGATGTTGGGTGGATTGTATCCTGGTTCTCTCTAACCCAGAGATGTGAAGCTCCTGCATACCTTCAGCATTTAGCATGCATGCAGCGGGAAAGACAACATAGATTGTCTTACATTTCCTGATCCCTCTAACCAGTTGCAGCAAGAAACGTAATACTATCTTTTGACCCACCCTTTTGGGGTAAGCTTTTCTTTCAGAGTGTGTATATTTCTGGGGAAACAATTTATACTCTTACCTGAGTGTCTCCTTGCAAGGAGCATTTGAGTAGCTTCCAAATATTTCCTGGAAGCAATCTTTTAGTTGGGGTCTCTGTGAGACAAACTTAGCATTATTTGTGGAGTCATCTAACCCATGGAAAGTAGAATGTTTGAACAAATTGAGGAGCTGGCATGGTTTTCTTGGGGTATTCCACTGATAATTTACCTCCATAATCCTGTGACTTGCTTTTTTCTCCCTTTGTTCTTCCTCTTTTTTAAAAAATGAGATATAATTTACACACAATAAAATCACAGATTTTAAGCATAGAGTTAGATGGATGTTAACAAATATATGCAGCCGTGTCGCCTACATCTTCAGTAGGTACAGAATATTTCTAATACCTCAAAAAGTTCCCTATGCCCCTTTCTTGTCTCCATCCAGAGGTAACCACCATCTTGCTTTCTCTCACCATAGCTCAGTTTTGTCTGTTATAGAATCTCATATAAATGAAACTATAGGGTATATCTTCTTTTATGTGTGGTTTTGTGCTTAATACAATGCTTTTGAGATTTATTCCTGTGTTTTGCATGTATCAGTAACTTTCTTCTTATATTATTGAGTAGTATTTTACTGTATGAATATGCCACTATTTTTCATTCTCATGTTAATGAGCATTTGAGTTGTTTCCAGGATTTGGTTATTATTAATAAAGATGCTATAAATATTTTGGGCAAGTTCCTTGGTGTTGGCTGTCACAGGTCAGGACCCAAAAGAGATGAGTGGAAAAAATAAAAAGAATTTAGTGGACCCGCACAAATGATCAGTTTTTACCAATGTGTCAAGGCAGTTCAATGTGAAAAGATAGTCTTTTCAACTAACAATACTGCAAAACCTGAATATCCTTATGAAAAAGAACCTCATCTCTATTTCATGTCACATGTGAAATTAATTTGAGATATAACACAGACTTAAATACAAAGCTAATATTATAAAGCTTTTAGAAGAAAACATAGAAGAAAATCTACAAATGTGGAACAGGCAAAGATTTCTTAGGGCACAAAAGGTACTACAATAAAAGAGGAAATGGATCAATTGGGCCTCATCAAAATTAAAAACATGTTCTTGTTGAAAAGTACTGGAAAGGAAATGAAAAGTTAAGCCATAGACGAAGAGAAGAAATTCATAGTATGTATAACTAACAAAGGACTACTGTTCAGAATCAGTCCTTAAAATCAATAGTAAAAAGCAGCCACTTGATTTTTAAAATAGGCCAAAGACATGCGTAGGTACTTTATGAAAATGATGAGAGAATGGCCGAACACACATGAAAAGATGCTCAGCAGGGCACATGGACACAGGGAGGGGAACCACACACGGGGCCTGTGGGGGTCGGAGAGTGGGGAGGGAGAGCAACTGGACAAATAGCTAATGAATGTGGGGCTTAAAACCTAGGTGACGGGTTGAGAGGTGCAGCAAACCACCATGGTACATGTATACCTATGCAACAAACCTGCATGTTCTGCACATGTATCCCAGAACTTAAAGTAAAATAAAAATTAAAAAAAGAAAAAGATGCTTAACCTCATCAGCCATTAAGGAAATGTAAATCAAAACCACAAGGTCAAAAATCAAAACCAGATGTCACCCAAGATGCAGCTGGTGCCACAAAAGAACACAGGAGTGTAATAGAGGGAATCTGGGTTCTAGTTCTGCCTCTGGTCCTGCCTCTGCTTCCTTGGGGCATCTTGGTAAGGCCTGGACTTCCAAAAACATGAAGGAACAGAACTAGCTGTACATTAAGTACAAAGTTGTCTTTATTTGTTATGCTGTTCTTGCCCTAATATTCCTGGATTCTAGTTACTGCCACAGCACCTATGGCAGGGGTCCCCAACCCTCGTGCCATGACCCCTTAGAAACTGGGCTGTACAGCAGGAGGTTAGCAATGAGTGGTGGGTGGGGAGTGAGCCAGTGAGCGAAGCTTTATCTGTATTCACAGCCACTCCCCATAGCAGGCATTACTGCCTGAGCTACAACTCCTGTCAGATCAGCGGTGACATTAGATTCTCACAGGAGCACAGACTCCACTGTAAACTGTGCATGTGAGGGATCTGGGTTGTGTGCTCCTTATGAGAATCTAATGCCTGATGATCTGTCACTGTCTCCCATCGCCTCCAGAGGGGACTGTCTAGTTGCTGGAAAACAGGCTCAGAGATCCCACTGATTCTACATTACGGTGAGTTGTATAATTATTTCATTATATATTGCAGCATAATAATAATTGAAATAAAGTGGACAATAAATTGCAATGCACCGGAATCGTTCTGAAACCATCCCCACCACCCCTTTTCATGGAAAAATTATCTTCTACGAAACCTGTCCCTGGTGCCAAAAAGGTTGGGGACCTCCGATCTACGGCAATGAGAATCCTATTGGAGGCCCCCACACAACTCTTTTTGGATGAAATAAGGAATGCTACTCTGACTTTTAACATGATGAATTTGAAAATAATAGACATAGCTCCTCACTTAAACTTTTCTAAGAAATGAAGTATCGTGTTTTTCCTAAAGATGTTATTAATTCACACATGTTCTCCTTTGATAGAATAACACCTACTCTAAATCATGAAAGGGTTAATTTACTTTTTTTTTTTTTTTTTAGACGGAGTTTCACTCTTGTTACCCAGGCTAGAGTGCAATGGCACGATCTCGGCTCACCGCAACCTCCGCCTCCTGGGTTCAGGCAATTCTCCTGCCTCAGCCTCCTGAGTAGCTGGGATTACAGGCACGCACCACCATGCCCAGCTAATTTTTTGTATTTTTAGTAGAGACGGGGTTTCACCATGTTGACCAGGATGGTCTCGATCTCTTGACCTCGTGATCCACCCGCCTCGGCCTCCCAAAGTGCTGGGATTACAGGCTTGAGCCACCGCGCCCGGCCAGGTTAATTTACTTTTACTGAGCTTTACTTCTTCTCTGGAAGTAGGAGAATTACCTTTTATTTTTATTTTATTATTATTATTTAGACCAGTTTCACTCTGTCACCCAGGGCTGGACGGCAGTGGTGCGATCTCTGCTCACTGCAACCTCTGCCTCCAGTTTAAGCAATTCTCTTGCCTCAGCCGTCCAAGTAGCTGGGACTATAGGCACCTGCCACCACACCTGGCTAATTTTTGTGTTATTAGTAGAGACAGGGTTTCACCATGTTGACCAGGCTGATCTCGAACTCCTCACCTTCAGTGATCTGCCCACCTCAGCCTCCAAAGGTGCTGTGATTACAGGTGTGAGTCACCATGCCTGGCCAGAAAATTACTTTTATTATGTGGCATTTGGCCTAATGCACTTCTGCGTCAGGTCTAGTGCCATATTCTCAGAGGTCTTATAAATATTGCTGCTTGAAAGAAAGTGAAGCAATAAAATATTTAGATTGGAAAAGAGAAGACTCTTCTTCCCTCTTGCCCTCTGTATCTATCCCTATCTTCTTTTGTAGTTGTAGAGTAATTAAAGGGGTATATTGTAGAAGAATAGACATTAACTTTATTCTATGTGGTTCCCAAAGCACAATTTGGGCCCATCAATGTAGGCTACAGGCAAATCTGTTTCTACTCAAACAATAGCTCTCCCTGGAAATGGAATGAGTGGTGAGTGATTTCTGCATTCCTGGAGGTGTCAAGCAGATTTTTATTGAGATCATTATGGAAGATATTCATGGACCAGGTTGAAGTTGGTAACCTTCTGAAATCTGTCTTGGATTGCAGGTACATCAACAAGTTCATGCCACGCAGCTGCAGAGGAAAGCGTGGATATGTGTATCTCTGAGGATAAGGGTCGCTGTGCTGGCTGCCTGTTACCAGGACAGCTCTTAGAGCAATTGGGTAGGTAGCACTCAAATACAGAGTATAACTTCTAAAAATGAGATGATAAGAAATGGTTGCAAGTTTGTATTCTCTCAAGGTGGCTTTGGTTTTTGGAAACAGTCAAAAATCTGGTCAATTTGGGGCCAGCATGCTGAACAATAATGTTTGGGGGTTTAAAAAAACTCTAACAACATAGGCATAACTACAGAGGGATTGACTTTATTTTCTTGGCACACCCATAAGCTCAATATGAAACATGGGAGAGTTCCCTAAAGTGGCGCTTTGAAAATGTGTGCAGCCAGAAAAGCATGGCAGGAAGCTGCACTCAATGAGTGTGTCTAGATTCTGAAGTGGTTTTTCAAAGATCAGTCTCACATTTTACAGCTATGGTGTTCATCATATCTTGGTAGGGAGATTGACAGATTTATTCTATTTCTTATGATTAAGCATTTCTGAGGCTGCTCAAGCTCTAACCCATGCTTCTTTCACTAGAGGACTCATCGTATTCTATGAGATCTTATAAAGACCCAGCAGGGGCTGCCAAGCCTGGCACCTGGGTGCTCTGGCTGGATCACATTAACTAACCTGGCTTTGCTTCTTCACTCCCTGTAAGCTCATTTGTCTGCTGGTGCAGCAACATGACACTTCAGGAGGGCGCTACCTGCTTGGCACATGCTCATAACTGGACAGCTGCTAGAGCCAGCTACCTCCAAACACAGGGAGGGAATGTGGCAGGTTGGCAGGGGTGGTTGCTGCTGCCAGCTTTTGTGATTTGGGGTATTGAAGATGCCATCTGCAGTTCTTTTCAGAGATATCAGAGCCTATCTGCCCTTCAAGAAGGACCTGGATTAAATTATAGATCCTTCTGTGTGAGAGAGTCCAGGGAGATATCCTAATCCAGGCTTGTATAATGAATAAGGCTTGAGCCTTCCCTTGACAACAGGCTTCAGCAATGGAAAAGGGGATCATTATGGCAGATGACAAGGTTGCTAAAGGGACTGGGAAAAGAAGAGACTGGGCAGCTGAAGACAAGCATCAAGGATGACATCACAGCTTTGTTTAAAGCCACCTTCAGAAAACACAGACTTACAACAAATGGCAAGTCTGTATTGACAATTGTAGAAATTGGGCAGCCTTATCATGGGGCTCCCATAATAACTCCCTTTCACTGGTTAATGATCATGGGGTCAGATAAGGACATAATAGGGAGGCACACTGGTTGTCTTCAATTTGCTTGGAAGGGGATGGCCCCTGGTTGTTTACCTTCCCATCAAACATTTTCCTTTCTCCAAAGCATCAGCCCTCTATATGTAGGATTGCCTCTCCCCGGTCTCAGAGGCTTTGGGTAGGGATGAAGCATGTGACCAGGCTTGAGACAATCAGTCCATCATGGTTCCCTGGCTGCAGTGATTGGTTCAGCGTTGGCAGCAACAATGACATTCAGTGACATTTTTGCTGGTAGTGCTGGTACATAGGCAGAGAGAGGTCTTTCTAGCCAGACTTGAACTTGAGAGGTCTTTCTAGCCAGACTTGAACTTGAGAGGTCTTTCTAGCCAGACTTGAACTTGCAAGCTGAAATGCATGCGGCAGTCTTGAAACTACCAGGAGCCTGAGACTGAAGTCAGTGCAGTGCAGACAGAGCAGAGAGTTAGAAAGAGCCAAGTCCTGATGACATTGCCTGCACTCAGAATTCAGTCATGCCTGATGGCTGATCTTCCATTGGACTTTCCAATTCTCTTTTCTTAAATAAGTTTAGGTTGAACCATCTGTTTGTCACCATAGAAGCGTTGACTATGATAGTTCTGAGTACCTGGTGGGACAGGACTAATGCAATGATGTAAGTTGCAAGCTGTTGTGTGGCAATTCCCTGTAAGGAAATGCTTTCGAAAGAGCCGTCTGAAAAGGGTACATGCTTCCTCAAGGGCGAATGCCTTTTCAGTGGCAGGATTTGCATCCTGCACTGGATGAGCACTTGGAGGAGATAATGGAGAATAAATTCCAGGAAAATGAGAGGTTTAATTGGGCAGTTCTTTAGATCTATGTGTTTCAGAGTCTCTTAATGACCACGCAGTGAAGTTACATGCCCCTTCTGACTGCCTCTCCATTATCTCAATACAAACACAAAGTGATAAAAGTAAGATTCTATCTGTGATGTGGTAACAGACCCTGCTGGGCAGTCCACCAACCTAACCTTGGCTCATTCTTCTGCTCTGTCACACAGGTCAACTCACTGTGTCCTTCCAAACCACTTCCACTTTCTGCTCCCTTGCACCCACTTTCTTGCCCCTACCGAGAATTTCTCCCTTTTATTTTTTCTTTCTTTGCCTTACAAAAGCCAGCTCCTATTTTTTTTTTTTTTTTTTTTTTTTAAGACAGAGTCTTATTCTGTTGTGCCAGGCTGAAGTGCAGTGGTGGGATCTCAGCTCACTGCAACCTCCGCCTCCTAGGTTCAAATGATTCTCCTGCCTCAGCCTACCGAGTAGCTGTGACTACAGGTGCGCCCCACCATGCCTGGAAAATTTTTGTATTTTTAGTAGAGATGGGGTTTCACCAAGATGGTCTCGATCTCTTGACCTCATGATCCGCCTGCCTCAGCCTCCCAAAGTGCTGGGATTACAGGCATGAACCACCCAAAAGCCAGCTCCTTTCCATGAGGCTGTGTCCTCAGGCTATCTCAGACCAATGATGTGGTTCTAACTTCTGAGCTCTAGGCTATCCAGTTGTCTGAAGCACGTGTTTGTGACTTAGTAAGACTGCTTGTAATAAGTCCCCTGATGTCTCCTTGTAATCTATCAGCTCCCCATCTTCTTGAAGGCAGAGATGGATGATGAATCGTATTACCCACAGCTTTGCACAGGCTGCACTCCCACTCAGCGGGTGCTTATAGGCAAGTGATGCCCCAATGTCAGGGGCTATTGTCAGTATGCCCTGCTGGGGTATGGCCACCTGACAATCTCAGATCCAGATCATTAGAGTTCACTGGGCTGCCTATGAGCTCTCCTACACCAATTTGCCAACTCATGGGAGACTAGTTATGTCTAAGGTAGTTGCCCAGCCCAAGATACAGAGGAGATAGAAACATACCTCCTCCCTCCAAGACCTTCCTACCCCACCTGCACCTGACACCCCATATGCCTGATGACATATATGTGTGTATATATGTAGCCATATATATGACATATGTATATATCATATGTAGCCATATAGAATAAATATAAATGAAAATATTTCATATATAAGCAATATATATATGATATATATGTATGAATATATATTTATTCATTTACTAAATACCAACCAGGTATTTAGTAAACCACAGTGTACTGGACACTGTGTGCCTGGGCTCAGGGATCTCCGATCTGCACGTGTTTCCTTTGGAGGTGGGGTCTGTTTGCCCTTTACTGATGCCAAGGGACTCCTCCTAAGTTCTACCCACTCCCCCCTTTTATCTAGGACTGAGCCATATAGCTCGTCAGTCCCAGAAACACCTTCTAATCCGTGTCCTCTGCTCACACAATTTTGGCTGGGTCTCTCCTAAAATCCAAGAGAGGCCTGGGCTCCCCAGGAACAACCTAATGGTTATAATTATTGTGAGTTTTGCATTTTAAATGTCTGCTTGGTTTAAATTTGTGAAGCCAAGGATTTCAAATTCTAAGAAAAGTAGATAAAATCCTGACAGTTTGGGGGAGAGCAAATCTAAGCTCCTGCTGGGCGCCAGCTGGAGGTCGTGACCCCTAGGCCCGCTGTGAGCCAGTGTTGGGCTTTTGGCTCTGAACCTGAGGATGAGGCTCCGGGTTCTATCTGCTGCCTGGCTGACGGCTGCTTGAATGCTGTGTCAGCGTCGAGGGAGCCTGACCTCCCAGACGCCAGCCAGGGACTGTGGCAGGTGCTTTTTCATATTCTACAGCTCAGCAGCCCCAAGCTGCTGGGGGCGGGGAACACGTGTTGGGGAGAGAGGATCCGGTCCCCAGGGGCCACCTGGCGATGGTGGCCTGGCGAGGAGCCAGGCTCTCCGTTGCCCTCTGTCTGTGCCAGAGCTCTGGAACCTGGCTGGCATCTCCAGAGAGCAAAGCGAAGCCCGCGAGCGATCTCCGGGGAACTTCCTAGAAAAAAAAAAAATCAGACTGGAAAGGTGTAGGGAGGGCCGAACACGGGAGGAAGGGAGCGCTCCTCGGCAGGAACCCAGGTTGGCCAGGGCTGCCCTGAGCTCCGGAGAATCCCCAGAGCGATCGTTCACTACATGTCCACGTGCGTGCGTGTGCCAGGGAGCCAGAGCCCGGACAGCGGGAGTCGGAGGCAGGACCAGGAGCTGCAGAGGGGCCGCGGCAGAGCCCCAGAGAGCGCGCTGCCCGGGCGCGGAGCCCAGGGGCCGCCCACTGACGGGGGAGGCGGGGAGCACGCAGGGAGGCGGCGGCGGCGGTGGGGCTTCCCCGGGCTTCCCCTCCCCTGGCCGCAGGTACCCGCCGCGGGCCCAGGACGCGGAGGCTGCTCCCGGCGAGAGGGAGCTGCGAGTCCCCGAGGCGGCCGCGGCTCCGCACTAGGACGTGGGGTCCGCAGCCTCGCTAGTGGCCGGTGCGGCTTCCCGGAGCCCCGGAGCCCGAGGCGGGAGGTTTGGGCTTAGCCCTCCCCGGCGTCTGCCCCCGCCCGCCGCCCGCCTCCGCCCCGCCCGCGGCCTGGAGCGCGCCTCCCTCGCCTCCCAGGGTCTGGCTAGCCCGCGCCGGCGGAGCTGCGGGAGCCGCGGAGAGCACCAGCAGTCGCCGCGGGAGCTGCTCCGGCCGCACCATGCGGGAGCTGGCTATCGAGATCGGGGTGCGAGCCCTGCTCTTCGGAGTCTTCGTGTAAGTAGTGGCGCGCCGCGGGCAGGGCGCTCTGACTCGGGGACACATCAACCGAGCCTCTCTGCCCCCTAACTTAGTTTGCGCTGCCTCTTCCCACTGGGGCCTGGGTTCGAGGTCCCTTCCCCGCTCAGTGCCCGCGACTTGTCCTACGGGACCAAGAGATAACCTCCCTCTCTCCTTCCTGGGACTCTAGGCGCGGAGCGACCCCCGTGCACCGGTGCTAAGACCAGCTCCCGGGTCTCACGGGGCCCGCGCCTGTCGCCAGCCCCACACCACCTGCCCGCGGGAGTCAGGGCTGCACCTCTGAACAGGGACGCGCACCCTGGCCCGTGCCCTTGGGAAGTTTTTCCTTCTGTGTGATCTTTGAGGCCCACGTTGAAAGTCTTTGCCCCTGGCCCTGTCTCCGGTTCCTCCCCGCTGTGCCCAGGGCCAGACTCCTTCTATGTCCCTGGCCTTAGCGCCCGCAGTCCTGCCGAGCGTTTTCCCAGCGGGCATTGGCGGCGCTTCTCCTACTGAGAAACTGTTGCTGAGGAGGCTTGAGAAGTCAAGGGGCTGCAGCTGGGGGTCGGATACACTCACCCTGGAGCTCTGTGTCCAGTAGATGTCCGCTTTGGGGGCGGGGTCCTTTAGGGGCAGCCGTGAAGTGCCCAGGGTGGCTTTGAGTGGCTGGTACTGGGAACAGCGATCCGGAAAAGAGGAGGGGGTGGTGGCGCAGGTTCTTTCAGAGATGTCTGAGCTTCCTTCGTGCGCCCCAGGGACCCACCGCTCATTGACCTCCAGGGCCCAAGCTGCAGGGAGCTGTCGCATCTCTCTTTCAGATGTCAGCCCAGAACACCAGCTCAGAGCCACCCCACAGCCTCCCGTGAGTTGCTGTCACCTAGGCACCCACACTTGCACTGGTCCCTCCATCAGTGAGTCAGGTTCTCTCCCCCTCTCTGCCCATGGCTGTTTTCTACCACATTCTAAATATTAAAGTTGCATGAACTTTCTGGATTTGCCATGAATTTATTTATTTGTTTGTTTTTGTTGTTTCTGGAAAAGCCCTCCCAAAACAAACAGGAGGCCCTCTCTGAATTTTTGCCTCAGTCTGGAGTCATCCATGGCAGGTGTGCTGTGTCAAAGATGACCTCTGTTCTGGGCAGCCCAGGGTATACACATGGAAAGAAATGCCCTTTCTTGCATGTTTTTCTTTACCAGGGATTAAATTCATCCAGAGTATTTATTCACACCATCAGAAAAGGCCATGAGCTCCCCCAGATGCAAGCAAAAAGCCCTCTCTCCCGCCTTCTGCCCGAACACTGGTGTTATTCACTGGGGAGAAGGAACGAGAACTTCGGTTGGGTTTTGATGCATTTGGAAAAACAAAACACTTTTCCCTTCTCTTACTCTATTTTCTACCCTTGGAATGTACATTAAAACCAGTTATTGCTGTGTGGTCAGACAGTTTCCAATTAGCAGATAGGCTAAAACCTTATTAAATTATTATGTGAGAGAAATGATAAAATAGTATTCAGTGCACAGTAGAATTTAACATTTGTTGGGTGAATGTAGGAAAAATGCTGAGATAGTGACATAGGCTCTCACGCTACCTGATTTGACTGCTGCTGGGTGTGCTCGGATAAATAGGGGTTCAACAATATATAAAAATATTTATAGTTTTCAGGTATCCCTTCCAATATCCCCCCAAACATTTATGAGATGGTTACAGATATACAATGGTCTGTGCAGTAAATTTGAAAACATGGTAATTATTGTTAATGCGCATCTTTCTTTTTCTAAGGGTGTTATGTAAAAACTGGACAGGCAGTTTATGTTCTGTTCTCTGAAGTTCCCTCTTGTGTTACTTAATAGGGGATCTGCTGTCACACATGGACATTGATGGCATTTTTGGATGATTCCCAGGTTTCTTATCAAATTATTAACAGTATGTCCAACCTGTGGCTCTTTTACCTGCAAAAACCAGCTTTGGTATTGATGCAAGCCTCTCTAGGGGGTGGATCTTGGATGTTCAGATGCTATTAATATCAGGGGTGTTCCGACTTCTGGGAGGACTGCTGGGAGCATGCAGAAACAGATGACCCTTTGTTTTCTCAGATAAGCGTCTGGCGCCTTGACAAAGGCTGACTTTTTGGGGAAGTTTTGTTCTTCCTTTTGCCAGCACTGGAATGATAGCAAGATTCAGTGGATTGTACCCACCTCTGCTCACAAAGATGGTGGTCTCAGCAGCACAGATGTTTAGAAAGTCCCCCTGGGGGCAGGCTGAATCTGATTTCCTTGCTGCAGGCAGTGTCCAATTTGGCCAGTGTAGCTCATCATCTAGTTTTGCTTGGTATTTCTACCCTATTTCTCAGGATGAAAGAATATTTTTTGGGAGGAACAGGTATCTTGCTTCTTTGCAACTTATGCCTTGGGGAAACATGACCTGTAGATGTGCTTGTTTTCTGGCTACATTCGCTCTGCATGAGAGCAGGGATAGTGCTGCCTATAGCCCATATGCTCCTCAAAGAGTCCAACTTAGAGCTAATAAAATGCATTTTGGGCCCACAGGCAGTAGGGATGCAAGCTTTTTCTTACTGACTCTTCAAGGTCCAATTTTCTGTTTCTAAACTAGGCACAGGGCTCAGGTTTTGTGCATTCTGAATTCTGAGAGGATGCTCTCCGGGCAACTCCCGCCACCCTATAGATGCTCAGTCCTGCCTAAGGACTTCAGATCGCTGGGAAGGAAATTAATAGAGTAATGCAAATCAAGGCTGGCATATAAAGTTTAATGTAACTGAAGATCAATTGGTTGCAGGAACCCAGTGTTTAGGAAAAATGAAAGTACAATGTGAAGCATTGAGGCTGCATTTAGTATCATGAAGTGTGTGGGCCTCGAGGTCCTATTGCTCTTACTCATGGATTGTGGGCAGAGCAGGAAGGAGAAGCACTTGTGGGCTTCTCCTGTCCTGCTGCTACTCAGGACTCCAGGAGAGATTCTTTTGAGTATTTCTGCAAATGCCAAGGATAGCAACAGACCTTACTGAGCAAGCACATAGTGTAGAAATGAGATGGCTGGTTAATATCCAGCAGACCAACGGAGCACTACTAGGAGCACGCTAATCACTTTGACTACTATCGCCAGTACAATAGCAATCATTTACTGAGAGCTTACTGTGTGTCAGGCACCCATGAAGCCTTTCCCATATGCTTTAGCCTGATGAAGGGAGTATATTGCTATTTCTTTGTCAAAGATGAAAAAACTGAAGCACAGTAAAATTAAGGAAACTCCCTGGAACAGGAATAACAAGGGCAGCTCTGAGACCTAAATGTAGATGCTTCATCTGCAAGGTCTGGACTCCCAGTCACTTTGCTTCATAAAAAGTAGCAGCCAATTTTGATCAGTCCAGGTCTTACTGCATGCAAAAGGCATTCCGTGTGATTTCTCTTTTAAGCCTCATCTCACTGGATTCTGTTCATTATTACCACTTTACAAATAAAGAAACCAAGGTTTAGAAAGGTTGAGTAAGTTGCCAGAAGTCACTCAGCTAGCAGGAGGTATAACCCTGATTCAAACAGGCAGTTGACCCTGTGTCCCTGAGTGGTCAGCCTCTGAGACAGAATACATCCAGCCCCAGGCTTCCAGACAGGTGTGAAACTGACCACATCCTGTGAGCCATTCCTTCCACAACTCGTTATCCCCAGAGGAGCAACTGCACGTTGCCTAGAGTGATGTGTGGGAAGCTGTCACTCTGGCTCTAAAATCACATGCTAGGATGACACCTCAAAGGTGAAGGGATGGCAATGGTGGTTCACACTTCCTAAAAGTTGGAATTGGATCATGGCATAGATTTTAAGGGTATGACGTGGTTTGAGTTAATTGTTGGTGAGAATATCAATTGCGGTGGTAAGAAACTGGGGATACCCTGCTTTCTTCCGCTGTTTTTGGCCATCATCTCCCAGGACATCAGTTAGTTCAAGCACCCTGTATTTATAACACTGCAGAAAGGACCCCAGAAAGGTGATGACAGTGTAATGTGCTGGACTGGGGGAAAGGTGGTCTGCCTGTTTCACTTGTCAGCTTGAGTTCCTTGGGGATCTTCTCTTCCTCTTTTCTTCCTTCCATCTGCCCATCTCCCTACCTCTCCCTGCCATTCCTGGTGGCTCTCTGTCTGCAGGGTCCCCCCAGGAGCTGAGTCTTCTCAGGCTGCCAGGGTGCACAGGCAGTGGTGTTTACCTCCCCTTAGATCAATCCAGCATCCTTCTTTGAGCTCTTTGGATGCAAGAGTCATATGCCAGGCACTGGGGATGAGAGGAGAGGGAAGGCCAGGTGGCTTCCAATAGCTCACAGTCCAGTAGGGAAAGCACACAGCAGGCCATCATTTTTTATTTTCTCCAATGCAATTACTGGTTTTGAAAGTTTTGCCTCAAAACATTTCTCTTTCATTGTTCATCCGCTTGATGGATCTTTGGTACCTTCTAGGTGCAAGCATTTCTGACAGTCATTTCCTTTCCCCTTCATTGGTACTCTTTGGTTGGTGTAATTCCAACCAAAGACAGAGCAAGACAGAGGGAAACTTGGTGCTTTAGCTGGTCCAGGTGACTTGCTTGAGGGCACTGGATGTCAAGTATATTTTTGCAATATTGACAAAAACTAACAGATTCATCTTTATTCCCCCTAGGAGCCCAGTGTAAGACTCCATGCTGGGGAGAGTTGGAGCAGGGTGCTCGGTTTCACTGAGAAGAAGGATGCACGTGCCAGGGAAGGCTGCCCAGGGCTGAGCACTGAATGCCAGGTGTACAGGTCCTAGGCCTGAGGACATTCCTGCAGGGCAAAGGCCTGGAGGTGTGGAGGCATATTTTGGGTGGGGATCAGGTCACCAAGTGTGGCCTCAGACAGTGTGGGTTTTGGGGTGGGTGGATATGGGAGTAACAGGAAGCAAGCCTGGAGGGAGAAGGCAAGTGGCCTCAGGGTCCTGCAGGGCAGTGATCATTTCCGCAGAGGCAAAACTGGGGAGCCTGGAGCTTCGAAACAAAACTGTACATTGATCAGATATTTGCCCAGGGGTGGAAAGGGGCCCTATGGCCAGATGCGCAGGCCCTGCTGACTGTGATGAGTGACAGTAAACAGCTTCGTGGCCACAGCCCTGCTTCACAGCTCCCGAGGACATTGTGGCTGAGTTGAGGCAGTGTAAATCTTAGGGACGAGCTGGACCTGTGCGTTGAGATGGCAGCACCGCAGGGTGGAGGCAGCAGGCGGTGGCCCTGGAGAATCCCGTCGCTAGAGTGGCCTTTGTAGGATGGAGGGGTACTTTTGTGTTAACTGAAGTTTTGGGGTTCATTGGCTACTGTAGCATGAGTCCTTTCTGTCTAACGAATACATCCGGAATTATTCTGCTGCTCTCTAGAAACAAGTTTCAAATGAGTTGTTTGAGGCAAAGAGGTTAACGAAAGACCTCAGGCTTTGGAGCCAGGCAGGTCTGTGTTTGGGTTTTAGCTCTGCCACTAACTGGTAAGTTGCCTTCAACCTCTGAACCTTAGTTTCTTCATGTAAGAAATGAAGCTATTACTTACTTCGTTGGATTTTATTAGACAAGGTAGTTTAAGTGCCTGTGGTACATGGAACAAAAATCAGTGACTTCTCTCCACCCTTGTTAACCCCTGTTACATATATGTAACAACAGTGGCCTTTGGCCTGGGGTTACCCAGGCTTAAATCCTGTTTTTTTTAATTTTTTTTTTTTTGTTGAGACAGTCTCTATCTGTCTCCCAGGCTGGAGTGCAGTGGTGCAACCATAGCTATTCCCCTCAGCCAGCTATCTCCTTGGGCCCTGCTCTTACAGGCCCCAGAGGATTCATTTTTTGCCTATATAGATAGTCTTGCTCTGTCACCCAGGCTGGAGTGCAGTGGCATGATCACAGCTTACTGCAGCCTCAAGCTCCCAGGCTCAAGCAATCCTCCTGCCTCAGCCTTTCGAGTAGCTGGGACTACAAATGTACCACTGCAGCTGGCTATTTTATGTTTTGTAGAGATGGGGTCTATGTGGCCTAGGCTGGTCTTAAACTCCTAGACTCAAGAGATCTTCCCACCTTGTCCTCCCAAAGTGCTGGGATTACAGTGTGAACCATTGTGCCTAACCAAATCCTGGTTTGCGACTTACCAGCTGTGTGAGCTTTGGTAGAAAGTATTTATCCAGTTTCAGTCTTTGTTTCTCCTTCTGTTCAATGGGGATGTCCATTGTATTCATGAATGTAAGGCTTGTGAGTATTAAATGGGACAGTATCCAGTTCATTGTAGGTGCTCAGCAAATGGTGATGTTATTATTATTACCCTTTTGTTAAAATGAATCCATAATATGCACTAGAGAGAAACACCATAGGTGTCTAATGCTGTTCTTATTACAAATGATTTACCACAGGATTTCTAGACAAGAATCAACTCCTGGAAGTTATTTCTAGTGATTCCTTTTAGGCCTCAAAAGTGAGGGATGTACCTTGCCATGAGTTTGTCCAATGAGCCAGACCCCCAGAACTTGCTGTATGATGGGGTGGGCTCGTCTGAGCCTTGTAGTTTCTCAGTGGTGGGTTAAATTGCTGGTCCTTTACAACAGTGATTCTAGGACATTGAATTAAAGTGCTATCAGCATAGCTGCATTAGATAACATATTGGAAAATGCTATGTTGTGTTCTTAGATCATAACATAACATAACATAAAACATAACATAAGAAAATGCTATGTCTGCATTCTTAACTTTGCACACAGAGCTCAGTCAGAAGCCACGTCCAGGGAGTGCTTTTCATCAGGCATCCTCACTCCATCTGTGCAATGGAGCCTAAGTGTTTCTGCTCCCCTCCCTGGGAAGACATCTGTCTTGTTTCCTGATAAATAGGGCATCCTTCTGTTTGAAATATTATTTGCCACTGTAAAATGAGATGGCTGTGCCCAGAATTCTGAGAATTGATGATGTTTTCCCACAGGGAGACAAATGCTTCCAGCACTGTGAAAGACGTGCATAGTTGCATAACTTGTGGATAAAATTATCTCAATTAGTTATAAAGATTACGCCTTTTGTGATACATGCAAGGCTCATAAAAGCTCACTACCTCTATTTTTCTGTGATAACATTTGTAAATATAAACATTATCTTGTTAATAGTGCTTCTTTAAAAAGCATTATCTTGCTGTTCTACGTGGATGAATTAGAAACACTGTTTTTACAGCGAGGAAGCTTCTTCAGACAAGACTGCTGCCTGCCAGTGGGCCCCCATCATTCAACCGGAGGCTGCACAGGTGTTAAGAGCAAGATTTGGGATACCTGGGATGAGTGAGAGGAGGCCGAGAGGAACTGGGGCTGCAGAATCCAGGGCTAACTTCATCACAGTCCTTCAATATGTGACAGTGAACCTTATCCCACAGACCAGAGGGACTAGTCGTTATTCTGTCTCCGCTAAAGACAAAGCAGCAGAAAAACAGGGTCAGAAGCGGCAGGAGCATTTAGGTTCGTTTCTAGAAAGGTAGCAGTCTGCCAGTCAATGCTAGATGTTTCTTTCTTCTTTACCAGGGGGTTTTTAAAAATATATTTTGTTGAAGTATTAGTTTGAACCATATGAAATTGCTGATATTTGAGTGTTTTGACCTATAAAACCAGGAATTTCATTCAGTTCAACCTAAAAATAACATACACAAAGAAATGTGTACTATTCATAATTGTACAGCTGCCCAGAAAACTCCCCAATCTGCCAAGCCCCCTTCCACCACCCTGACTTCTAACATCATTTGAACTCCATAGAAATGGAACCATAAAGCATATGCTCTTTTGTGTGGCTTTTTTTGTTGAACATGTTTTTGAGATTTATCTCTGTTGTTGTGGGTAGCTGCAGCTTGTTCATTCTCGTGTGCTCCAATTTATTTATTCATTTTACCCATGGACATAGGGGATATTTATCATTTTTGGCTATTAAACAAAATGGTGCGATTGGTTTTTGGTGAAAGTATTTGTCATTTCTTGTAGGTATATATGAAGGGGTGGAACTACTGGGTTTTTTCATCAGAAGTTCTTAAGGATTTGGCCTGTCTGTTCAGCTGTAACTCTAAAACCGATATTTAGCCTGTATGATGCTGTGATCTCCATCTGCTGAGCAACTACCTTGCAGAAAGCATGCAATGGGACTGGCAAGTGACAGGGCCTGGCAAATGGGTCCCTTTCTGCTGGAGGGCAGGCAGCATGGCATCGTGATAGAGAAGTGAAACCCTGACTCTGCTGTTTATAAAGATGTGCCTGAGCCTCCTCATCTATAAAATGGGGACACTATCTCACCTCCTAGGGAGGTTGTAAAGATGAGGTGATGTGAGATGTGCCAGGTGCCTTGCACAAAGATGGCACATAGTAGGTGCTAATCCAGTCTCTTTTCCTCCCTCCTCCTTCCTCCTTCCTAGAACTGAGGTGGATACAGGTCAATAAAAAGATGCCTGACATCACAATGTAGTAATAATAATAATAGTAAAATAATGTGGCTCTCAAAACTGCAGGAGAGAGCTGAGCCTTGAACTAGGATTTAGAAATTTCCTGGGAGACATCTGAATCATAATCTAAGAAAAAGAAATTGCCAATATGTAAGTATGAGTAGGTATCTTTTAAGTGACATCTGTTGCACTTTGGTTATAGAAAGGCAGGGTGGTGGAGAAGGAAACACATATTACCTACTAAGAAAGAACACTTTAATGCCTACTGTGTGCTACCTTTGTACTAGGCACTTGTCACAATCATATGCTTTAATCATGACACCTCTCAGGAGGTAGCATTGTCCTGATTTACAAAGTTAAGGGTTAATGCTCCCTCCTTCAGAGAGCTCTTACCAATTAACAAGAAAGCAGAAGAGCTCATCAACAGAAAAATGGGCAATAGATATGAGCAGAAAACTAACAAAAGTTCGAAAACTGACACATTTTAAATCTGTGATTCTTTTTATGTTGACTTTTAAGTTCAGAGGTACATGTGCAGGTTTGTTACAGAGGTAAACTCATATTATGGGGGTTTGTTGTATAGATTATTTTGTCACCCACGTATTAAGACTAGTACCCATTAGTTACTTTTCCTGATCCTCTTCCTCCTTCCACCCTCCACCTTCCAGTAGGCCCCAGTGTCTGTTGTTCCCCTCTATGTGTTCGTGTGTTCTTATCTTTCCACCTATAAGTAAGAACATGTGGTGTTTGGTTTTCTGTTCCTGCATTAGCTTGCTAAGAATAATGGCCTCCAGCCCCATCCATGTTCCTGCAAAGGACATAATCTTATTCTTTTTTATGGCTGCATAGTAGTTCATGGTGTGTATGTATCATGTTTTCTTTATCTGGTCTACCATTGATGGGCATTTAGGTTGATTCACAAATGTCTTTGCTATTGTGAAAAGTTCTGCAATGAACATAAGTGTGCATGTGTCTTTATTATAGAATATAAACCTGTGATTTCTATAGCAATGCAAGATATGCATCTGAAAAGAACAAAATAATGAATATACATTAGTAGAAGCTTTTTTATGTGCTACAATGAAAGAATGTGCAGCTATTAAAATTAGTTACATAATAGGTAGTTATTTGTTAACTTGAGAAGATATCTGTTAACCGTTGTTAAGTGATAAACGCAGCTTACAAAACTGTGCGTGATGCTATTTTAATGTGGTAATGTAATAAAATCAATTGTGTCTGTATCTCTATAAGGATACACAATAGGATTTTAACAGTGATTATTTTGTGCTGATGGGATTATGTAATATTTGCTTTTTAAATGTTTTATATTGTTTTTAAATTGTTTTATACTAAGCATTTATTATTTTCATACATAGTAAAAAATCAATATAGATATTTTCTGTTATCGAAAAAAGGAGAGGCCAATGAAATATTCCAGGATAGGGCACTGAATGATTTTTTTGTGATTGCTTTGGAAATATTTAAGGTGAAAATGTGTCAAAAATCAACATTTCTACATTTTATATCACATAAAATATTTAAGAAAAATCAGAGAGTAAAGACTACTACCCAGAATGTGTAAGTTGTGTTTTCAAATGTGACCAGATGCTCAGCTGGAATAATAAGTGGCACAACTGTTTTGAAGAGCAATATTGCAGTGCATGAACAGCCGGAAAATTATTCCTGCCCTTTGACTTAGATAATTGGTACAGAAATACATGGAGGCATTAATTGAAGAGATACCAGAATCCTCATATATAAAGATTTTCATTGCTGTGTTCCATACAAAATAAATACATTTGTCAAATAAAAATTAAATTAAAACTCAAATGGTCAGCATTTGAAGATGCTTTGTGAACACACAGAATATTATCTAGTTATTGAAAGAGTCATTTTGAAAATCATGAAGAAACGTGTTGAACTTTTATGATGTAATAGTTAAGGAAAAGCACTATGCAAAAATATACCTTGGAATTGCAACTATTTAATGTATGTCTGATTTGGACCAATACTAGGAAGAATTATGCCAAAATGAATATTTGTCCTCACTTAAATTTCTTTCAGGATTAGAAAATACTTGTGAAAATTAAAGCAATACAAAAAGTATAAGGCTTCTGGAACCACTTCACTTTTCTCTGCCTATTCCATTCTCTTCACTTTTTATATACATTGATATATAATTAACAAGACTGCTGGAAACACATTTTATATATAGCTTAATCTTAAAACTCATTATCTCTTTAAGATATCATATATATAAACACATACCTGATTGTTTTTTACTGTCTGTGTGTGTTCCATTGTATTAACCTATTCATGGAATCTTAGGGTATTTTCATCTTTTGCTATGAAAAACAATATTGCAATTGTTGTGTACATTGTAGTGCGCCTGTTCAAGTATTGCTGCATGATAAACTCTTATAAATGAATTTTCTGGGTCAAGACCACATACATTTTCAATTCAGATGGATACTGCCAAATTGTCCACCCAAGGACTACACATACTTATATTTCACTGGCAGTGTGTGAAGGTGTCTGTGTTTATGCACCCTTGCCAATGATGGATGTTTTGTATTTCTGCCATGGCCCGGAATGTAACATTTACTTCACTTTGCATTTCTTCATGTTTAGGATTGAGCATCTTTTCACAAGCATATTGGCAATTTGTATTTTTTCAGTGAAATATATGTCTTTTCCTTTATCCATGTTTCTGTTGGATATCTGAATTAAGCTTACTCATATGTAGGTCTGCTTTATGCCTTATAAATATGAATCTTCTCTTTCATATGTTGTAAGTATTTTTCCATGTCTATGGTTATTTTTCAGTTTTTTTATAATTTCTATTATTGTATACAGGTTTTAATTTTATGCAGTTAAATCTATGAGTCTTTCTTTGTGGTTTGAGTTTCAGTCCTGTTTAGAAAGTCCTTTCCCATTTAAAAGAGAAATGTTCTTCTGTGTTATCTAGTATTTTACACTTTAGTTATTATATTTTAGTTCTCTAATGTATTGGTGCCTTATTTGTTATTTGTGTGGTGAGGTAGGGGTTCAATTTTTTGTCCCACTTGTTGGTTTGTTGATTATGGAATAGACCATTGTTTTCTTGAGTCTTATGGGAGTGCAACTAAATTCTATTCTGAATATTTATTTGCCTGATATTGTCTCAATTAACATTTAAGTATTGTAATTTTATAGTATATTTACATATCTATAGGGAAAATTTGTCCCCTGCACACTCACTCCACCCCACCCACTGGGAAGGAGTACAGCACAGTGATTAAGCTTCAGGCTTTGGTGCCAGGATACCTAAAAACTAGCCTGCTATGTACTGGCTGTAATTTGGGTAGCTTGCTTTATGTCTCTGTGCTTTAATTTCCTAGCCTTTAAGACAGATATTAATAGTACTAAAATAGTTTTATTGTATTGAGACCAGAGACTGTGGTTGTGTCATTTCTATGTTTTATAACTAGTTATGATTTTCTATGTGGCCACATACATAGTCAGTTTCTTTGGTTGTAAATTTACATAGCTTGAACTTAATGAATAGTTTCTGTTTGGTAAGTGTAAAGTTCTAAATGTATTAAAAGAAGTTAGACATGCTATTTAAATCTTCTATAGTCTTATTCTTTTAATTTGAAGATATGCTATCTCTGTCAAGCAAGAATAATTAAAGCCTTCACATGCTTTTTGGAAATAATATTTAGTGTTATTAAAGCCAACTTATTATGTGTTTTCTTTTTATGGTGCTTTATATTTATGTTTTATTCCCTTTGTTTCTTTCTTCTAGCTTATTAGCTCAAGTTTTCCTTGCTACCCTGCTTTTTTACCATAGTAATTTGGATGTCATAATTTCTGTCTATATTTCTAGTTAGTATTCTTAAACTTTATCTCCTTCTGATGCTTGAGCTTTTATCATTATAAAATTTCTATTTGTCTTTGTATTAATATTTTTGTCTGGAAGTCTACTTTATCTAACATTAATATATTACTACATTATCTTTATTGAAATTACTATCTGCACAGGATATCTATTTCCATTCTTTTACTTTCAACTTATCTGTGTCTTTATTTTTAGCATATGGCTCTTGTAAACAGCATTTAGTTATATCTCTTAACTTTATCCATCTGGCCAGTCTCTGCCATTTAATTGGGTAAGCCATTTACAGTTAATGCAATTATTAATATGGTTGAATTTAAATCTACCACTTTTTACTTTGTTTTATTTGTTGCATCTGTTCTTTGCCTCTCTTTTTCTCTCTTCTTTTAAATTAGCTAAATACTTCTTTGTATTCCATTTTATCTCCTAATTGAATTGTTAGCTATATCTCTTTAAAAAATTTTAGTAGTTTATTTCACAATTATAATATGCACTTTTTACTTATTACCATCATCTTCCCTAAATCATTTATTATACCATTTCATATACAATATAAAAATCATATGATGTAAATGTAAAATGTATTTTTACATACATATATGTAAAAATCAGCCTACTTTCATTTCTCCCTTCATGCTTTTGGTATATTGTTATAGATTTTACTTCTACATGTAAATCTCATAAAACATTTAAATTATTTTCACTTTAAACAGTCAATATACTTTTATAGAAGTTAAGATTTTAAAAAATTTATGCACATATTTACCATTCTCAATGTTCTTTATCAGTTCTGTTAGATTTGGTTTTTTCCCTTTGAGATTATATTCCTTTAGCCTGAATAAATTCCCTTAGCATTTTTTATAATGCAGGTTGCTGGAAATGAATTTTCCTGGCTTTTGTTTTCTTGAAATTATGAGTATCTTTATTTTGCCTTTATTTTTGAAATTTTTTTTGGTTAGATGTATAATTCTTGGTTGACAGTAGTCATTCAACACTTTAAATATGTCTTTGCATTGTCTAGTGGATTCCATTGTTTCTGATGATAAGCCAGCTTCTACTGTTATTGTTGCTTTTATGAATGTAAGGTGGTTTTGCTCTTGCTGAAACTTTCTGTTTATGTTTTACTTTCAGCAATTGATTGTGATATGTCTAGATTGGTCTCATTTGTATTTTCCCATTTCTTTTCATTGAGATTATTGGAGATATAGTTTGATGTCTTTCATCAATTAAGTAGTCTGAAGACATTATTTTATCTAACATTTCTTTTACCCAATTCTGTTTCTACTATGCTTCTGGTTCTTCATGGTTCTTCAGGTACATATACATGTATGTTAGGCAGTTTGATAATGTTCTACAGATCTGGGATGCTCTATTGTATTTTTAAAGTGGTTTTCCTCTCTGTGGCTCAGTTTAAGATAATTTCTATTGTCTTCAAACTCACTAATTCTTTATTCTACGGATCCTATGCGTCTATTCTGCTGGTATGCTATTGCAATAAATGTTTTATTTCAGATATTTATGAATTAAGATCTAAAATTTTCATTTGGTTGTTTTTTAGAGATTTAGTTTCTCTGTTGAACTTTTCCGTCTGTTCTCCATTGTGTTCATCTTTCCTTATAATCTTTTAATGTGTTTATAATGGAAAATCCCTTTACACTAATTCCCACATCAAGATGATCTATACTTTCAATTTTTTCTGTTGATTGTGGGTCACATTACCGCTCTTCCTTTGCATGTCTAGTAACTTTTTATTATATATTGGACATTGTGAAATATACATTGTAGAGATTCTGGATTGTTATTTTCCCCTCAGAGTGTTGAATTTCATTTTTTCATGCAGTTAATTTACTTTTGGGTCATTTTAGTCCTTAGAACTTTGATTCTAGGCTGTTGTTGAGCAAGTCTATCTTGTTTTTTCCCCTAGATTGTATCCCTTAATCTGGGACGTGGTTTTTACTCCTATGGTTTTGCCCTTCTGAGGTTTCAGTAGAAAGTCTACTTTGGATAAATTTCAGCCCCAGACTATCTCCTAGCACTGGCTAGGTGCTGAAATCTCTGCTTGGCTCTTTAGACTGTGGCTGTTACTTTCCACTGGGGTTCTTGGAATCTTTTTCTGCACATTGCAATTTCTGAGTTAGCCAAATAATTTGGAGGAAATTTGTACATAGAACTTGGGTTCCTCTTCTGAGGCTGATAAGGTTTGGCTCTGCATCCCCTCCCAAATCTCATGCTGAATTGTAATCCCCACATATTGAAGGAAGGGACTGGTAGGAGGTGATTGAATCATGGGGGCAGACATCCCCCTCATTGTTATTATTCTCATGATACAGTTCTCATGAGATCTGGTTGTTTGAAAGTGAGTAGCACTTCACTCTCTCACTTTCCCGCTGCCATGTGAAGATGTGCTCACTTCCCCTTTGCCCTTCTGCCATGATTGTAACCTTCCAGGGGCCTCCCCAGCCATGCTTCCTGTACAGCCTGTGGAACCATGAGCTAGTTAAACCTCTTTACTTTATAAATTACCCAGTCTTAGGTAGTTCTTTATAGCAATGTTAGAACTAACTGATATAGAGGCTAAACTTTTTTACATGGAGGTTTCTTCTTTGTTGTATTATGTTTTATTTTATTTCTATCTGTTTTTTTTAATAATTATTTTTTACCCTTCTGCTTTGCTGATTGGTACTCTTTGAGGCTCTTTAGCTTCAATATGGATTTATGTTTATGTTTTTATTCTTTTCAGTGGTGTTTTGAGAGGGAAGAGAGAGAAAATATATGAGTTTAGTCAGCCATCTTGACATAGATGTCTCTTTAAAGAGATTTGAAATTTTTTCTTTGACACAAGGTTTACATGTTTTAGATACAAATTATATTTCTAAAAATACAAAAAATTAGCTGGGCATGGTGGCGCGTGCCTGTAATCCCAGCTACTCAGGAGGCTGAGGCAGGAGAATTGCCTGAACCCAGGAGGCGGAGGTTGCGGTGAGCCAAGATCGCGCCATTGCACTCCAGCCTGGGTAACGAGCGAAACTCCCTCTCAAAAAAAAAAAAAAAAAAAAAATCCGTCCATTGTTACTTTTACCATGAATTAATTGTGGCTCTCTGAGTTAACCTTCAAATTGTTTTACTTTGTCTATCTAAAATCTACCTGTTTCATAAAATTCAGGTCAGAATTTACTTTTCTGTCTTGTTTGACATATCAGCCCTGAATTAATGTACATAATACTGATGACAATTATATAGAAGTTCCACATTTATTTTTATTTATTTTTTGATTATGGAAATACTTGGTTTCTGGATATATTATATACTTCATTCAGTCTTGTGGACCAATAAAAAGACTTCCAGTCATATAATGAGAACATCTTAAATTGGACTTCTAAATGTTAATTCTCCATTTATGAAAACCCATATGAAACATTGATACTTTACTTTTATTTCTCCTGACACAAAAAATTTCTTATTGTTCATTAAAAGCAAACTGGGGTTGTTTGGCTCTAGACATGATGATATGATAATGATGAGAAGGGTGATATAATAACTAATTTTCACTGAGTACTTTCTATATGCCAGGCAGTGACATACTTAAGGCAGTTTACTCCTTAACTATTCAAACAACTCTATGAGGTAGAAATTTCATAATTCTTTCATTTTGCTTTTGGATGAGAAATTCAAAGCTTAGAGAGGTTAAAGATTTCACCCAGTGTTACATTGTTAATAAACAAGATGACAGTGTTTTGAGTGAAAATTTTAAATTGAGTGTTTTATGTGTTGAAACAATTTGTACCAGATTTGAATGGGGAGGGGAAGAAAGGGGCTGGTAGTGAGGCTTTCTGATAACTAAATGACCCTAATGACCTCAGTGAAATCATGGATACAAAGGGGATTGACACATCCAAAGCAAGTGGAGCTTTGACGGTTCACCAGATGGCCCTCAGTGTGAATGATGTTATACCCAATAGATCGCTGGGAGAATCCTTAGGGATTATTATATCCGTTTCCTTCCATTTTTTTTTTTAAAGAAGGGTTTCCTTTATTTTCCCCTCCTGACCAAGGGCCTTACCCAGAGCCTCCTTATTGCTCCATGGCAGAGCTGGGCCCAACATCTTGGTGTCTTGGCATGCAGAGAGAACACCACAAATGTAAGCCATTACATTGCCTTCACAGGTACTTGGCTAAAGCTTTCCTTACCCTTCTTCTTGCCCCTGTCTTTAGAGCACAGTGTTTTTCTTGCCCTCTCCCAAGGGTCTTTACCCTGACCTTGTCTTGCCTGTGAGAGCCACTTGTTTATAAGAATTGTCTTAGTGCACTATAATCTTGGCTTCTTTCTTTAACAAATGGAACCTCTCACTGAATGTCAGCAGACTTGTTGGAAAACAGTTCCTGCCTTAGAATAACCAATGTAAAAAGCAACAAGAGGCTTGGACGAAGCTTGATTAATTATCTGTGTACTTTATGCTGAAAGAGTGAATCATGGTCTTCATTTTCCTCTCAAGAATATGAGCTGCCTGCTTTGAATTAATCCGGAATGGTGTTTCAAAAAAAAGAAAAAAACTTCTCTACTGCTGTGTCAGCATTTGGAATTACTGCCTGAGGCTTTTCTTTTTCCTTCTCAGAGAATCTAAAGGTATGTCGAATAATTTTTGGATTCAATGTAATTATTTCAAGTTTTCTTTTTAAGAAAAAGGTGGAAGAAAATAACTTTTTGAAGGCTGTGCTCCAGAAAGAAGTGTTCCCATTGTCATTTCTTTTTTGTTTGTTTGTTTCTGAGCAAGGTGTTTTGAAAATCGCCCCCCCATTTTTCTCCTGGCTGGGCTGGAAATCACAAACTCTCGCCTCTGGAGGGAAATCAGAAAGCAGCTCATGGTCTGGACTGAGCTGGGCCTGATGCCACACTGAACAGAGTCAGGTTCTACGTAAGAATCAATGTCAGAGAGAAAGAAGTCTGGGTGTCGTTTCCCGGTGTAGTCTTGAGCTAGAAAAGCATTTGCTCCTCTCTAGGGTGAGTCCCTTGGGAGAAGGGACCTATTGTGTTCACCTTGTCTCTGTCACCCCCGATGTATGCCTGGCACATAGTAGATGCTCAGGAAATACCATGTGAATGAATTGACTGCAGTGAGGGCATTTCAGATCACATTTCTGCCTATTGGAGGAATGGGCTCTCTCCATGGGAATCTCCTGGGCCTGAGTATGGGAGACAGGGGTCTCCCACGGCTTGTCCTGCTGACATGCAGAGAATCTCAGAGGACAAGTTGAGGATGGCATGAGTTCCTCAAGGAGGACAATTTTCTTCTCCAGGAAGAAATGCAACAAGGAAGGGGTCAGGAGTTTCATTGAGATGCCCTTTGGGTCTGCCACTCCATCAGCTCCCTGGCGTGGGTGACCCCTGGCCCTCCCACATTGCACTTTGCCATTTAGAGGTTGTGCAGGGTAGGACCAAGGAGGGAGAGGGCAAGGTGACAGTGGGCTTTTGTGGGTTTGTGTGCATTTGACTAAATGTCAGGACACATACCAAGGTTTTCCACGTTTTCATTTTTCATCATGAACCATGCCCAGAGCAGCTGACTATCCCACCTTCTCGTGAGGGGTCCTTGGTGGAGTCCCACTCATTTCCCCAGGTGCAGCTTCTAGGCTCAGATACTTGGCACATCTTCCCGGAAGTGAGCTGTTCAGGGTGACTGCCTTACTCTCATGGCTGAAGCTCACCTCTTCCAGAACCACAGCTTTTAAACAACTGATCTTTGCTGGAATTGTTTCTTTTATTTTAAGTCAACTATTTGGTAAAACTATGAAACAAGCATAGGCTTGATGCAGGAAACTTATATGATACACAGAGAAAAATGAATAGAATAGAAAGTAAGATTATTTCTGATCCTACTACCCAGAGAAAACCACAGTTAACATTCTTGTGCGTGGTCTTTAGTCTTACGCCTATTCCCATGATAATACATAATACTTTCTTTACACAAGAGTTACGTCTCATCTGAAATAATGTTTTGTAGCCTGCCTTTTTCCCTTGGTTTTCGCCCTCAGCATTTTCCTATGCCAAGTACTCTTTCTTGACTTGTAATTTAAAACGCTGCAATACAGTCCATTAAATGAAAGCAAATAATTCAATACAGTCAGACTGCTGATGTTGGACATCAGTTTTTAGTTGATGTAGTTAGTGCCATGATGAATATCCTGGAACATACATTGCTGTGCACAACTCTGCTTGTTCTTAGGCTTAATTCCTGGCTGGATAAGGAAATCCTGAGTCAAAAAACTTCCCATCCGCCGCACTACCATGTTTTGCTAATTGCCCTCCAGAAATGTTTTTCCAGTTTACATTCCTCCCAGTAGTCCCTGATCTGACTGACCATCCTCACGGGACCTGTTCACATGTTCCTTGCTGGAGAGACCATCACTGAGCATCTCATGTTCCACACCTTTCTCAGTCACATTGTCACATTCCTCTGTTTTGTTTTTCTCATGGCTTTTATTGCAATCTGAAATGATGCTGTTGTTATTTACTGGTATCCCTGTTTATCATCTGTCTCTGCTCACAGGCTGTATGTCCTGTGGGTGCAGGGACCTTGCCTGTTGGGGTCATTGCTGCAGGAGGTGTTTGCTGAATGAATAAATGTTTACCCACACCATTAATGACACTCATATTATCATGCATTTTTTAATAAAAAATGTTTGCCTTCATTCTAAAACAAAGGCTACCAAAATGTAATTTAACCAATGGCTGGAGATGAAATGATGACAGATGGCCCTCAGGTAGTCATGAAATACCTTCTTGTTCTGATGAGACGTGAGATCTTTTTCCATGAAACAACTGGAGGTTATAATTTTGGTTTGTTTCTTATAGTATAAAATATTTTCTCTATTCTTGAAAGGCTATGGATGGTATACTGTCTAAAGCAAGTTAGTTTCCATTTCTGATTTGCCACTGATAATCTAACAAGACCTTGAGAGAAGATAGTCACCCTGTTAAAATTGTATGTAAAGCAGCATCACTCTTATTTAATGTTTAGGTTTAGCCTGAGTGTTTGAACAGCTACAGTGTTTAGGTGCTGGAGGATTCTGCATGCCCAGACCTTTTTGATTACTGGATGATTTTTACAGAGGGATGGTTACAGAGGGTTGAGTTCTTGGTGCATGAGTTTTGACCATTCTTGTTACTGAGTGTGTTGCCCCCTTGAGTGCAATGGCAGAATGTCTTCTGACTAATTCAATAGTTAGAAGTTGAACAAGGACTGTATCCAAGGATTATTGGCTGTGGATGTGCATCTGGGACTGGGGAGGCTGTCCAGGGCCATGCTGCAGGACCCTGAATCTGACCTCCTCTGTCTAAGGTTTTGGTCAGTAGCTTGGATAAAGACATAGAAGGCAGCCTTATCAAATTTGCAAATGACACAAAACCTAGATGGAAAGCTAATATATTGAATAATAGCATAAGGATTCATAAAAATCTTGACAGGGAGGATGCCTCTGAAACTAACAAGGTAAATCCTAACAGGATTACATATGCAGCCTGCAGCTCACTTCAGCAGTGCTGGCAGCAGCCACCAACGATGGGAGAGGCCTAGCTTGAAGGCAGTTTGTGGAGTTAGTAAGGCCCTTGGTTTCCTAAATGTTGATTTTTAAAATTAATTCTTCCTTCGATACTATTAACAGCAGCAGGGCATCAAGACCTAAAGGGTGCTAATCTGCTCCCAACACTGCTCCTGCCTCCTCGTCTTTCCTTTATTGCTACAACAGTGCTTTCCCCACTGTTCTTTCCTCCCACACCCTTACCCAACCCATTTGATTTTCAGGCCCAAGTTGGGCTCCGCTTTATCTGAGGAACTCTCCCTAAGCCTCAAGGCAGAGTAAGTTATCCTCTCCTTCCAAGCACTCCGGCAATACCCCTTCTTCCCCATTAGGTTGCTCACTAAATCATGTGGCCAGTCTCTGTCTGATGGTTCACCTTCCCTGTGGACTAAGGATTCTTGGAGGGCAGGGGCTGTGTCTGCCTGTGAGACACTCTACCCCAAACTGTGACACACTGATTGACACAGATGCCAGTGGACACTTTGGTTGGTGGCATACATTCCTGGAGTGTGGGGTGGAGTGTAAGCCCCACACTGTTGGATCTTGTACCCCTGTAGGCCATTCAGGAGTGGCAGCTTTCTAGCCCTTGTGCTATGAAAAGCACATGGTGGAAGTGCAGATGCCTAACCAGAACACGAAAGGACATGGTGAGGACTGTACCATGTGCAGGCTGTCAAGGATGGAGGGTGTGGACTATTTTGAGGGGTTTCAGGGCAGCATAAGGGACCCTAGGGAGAAGGGATGACTCAGTTCCTGGAATGGAAAGGCTTTAAAACCCTTATAGCTCTAACCATCTATGGACTGCTTGGTAGGAGTTGTTCATTCACTGCAAATGTTGAATTGTGGAGAGGATTTTTAAATTGGAAGAGGAGTTGACAGAGAATGATGATGGCAACATTAACAGCTAACTCTTCCTGGAAGCTCCCTGGGCCCCAGGTGCTTTATACAACTGGGTCCTTACAGCTTCCCTGCAAGGTTTGGTACTCTGTGACCTTGATGGGGCATACAAGGAAACAAACACTGTGATCAAAGTTTCCTGGCCAGTAAGGAGCTGATAACTGAAGCTTGATCCCACTCTGAGGGTATTTTATGCTAAGATTCTACTATGTTGCAGTTTAGCAACTGATATAGTTTGTGTCCACACCCAAATCTTGTCTTGAATTCCAACTTGGGAGAAACCTGGTGGGAGGTAATTGAATCATGGGGACAGGTCTTTCTTGTGCTTTTTTCATAATAGTGAATATATCTCACGAGATCTGATGGTTTTATAAGGGGAGTTTCCCTGCACAAGCTCTCTTTTCCTGCCGCCATCCATGTAAGACATGACTTGCTCCTTCTTGCCTTACACCATGATTGTGAGGCCTTCTCAGATATGTGGAACTGTAAGCTCATTAGATCTCTTTCTTTTGTAAATTGCCCAGTCTTTGGTATGTCTTTGTCAGCAGTGTGAAAACAGATTAATACAATTAATAGTAAATTGCTACCAGTAGAGTGGGGTGCTGCTGAAAAGACAACTGAAAATGTGGAAGCAACTTTGTAACTGGGTAATGGGCAGAGGTTGGAACAGTTTGGAGGGCTCAGAAGAAGACAGGAAAATATGGGAAAGTTTGGAACTCCCTAGAAACTTGTTGAATGGCTTTGGCCAAAATGCAGATAATGATATTGACAATAAAATTCAGACTGAGGTGGTCTTAGATGGGGATGAGAAACTTGTTGGGAACTGGAGCAAAGATGACTCTTGTTATGTTTTAGCAAAGAGACTGGCAGCATTTTTCCCATGCCCTTGAGATTTGTGGAACTTTGAACTTGAAGGAGATGATTTAGGGTACATGGTGGAAGAAATTCCTAAGCAGCAAAACATTCAAGAGGTGACTTGGGTGCTATTAAAAGCATTCAGTTTTATAAGGGAAGCAGAGCATGAAAGTTTGGGAAATTTGCAGCCTGGCAATGCGGTTGAAAAGAAAAATCCCATTTTTTGAGGATAAATTCAAGCTGGCAGCCAAAATTTGCATAAGTAACAAGGAGCCAAATGTTAATCCCCAAGACAATAGGGAAAATATCTCCAGGAAATGTCAGAGGTCTTCATGGCAGCCCCTCCCATCAGACACCTGGAGGCCTAGGCAGAACAAATGGTTTCATGGGCTGGGCCCAGGGTCCCTGTGCTGTGTACCACCTAGGGACTTGGTGCCTTGCATTCCAGTTGCTCAAGCCATAGTTGAAAAAGGCCAACATAGAGCTTGGGCTGTGACTTCAGAGGGTGTAAGCCCCAAGCCTTGGCAGCTTTCATATGATGTTGAGCCTGCCAGTGCACCAAAGTTAAGAATTGGGGTTTGGAAAGCCCTGCTTAGATTTCAGAGGATGTATGGAAACACCTGGATATCTAGGTAGAAGTTTGCTGCAGAAGTGGGAGCTTCATGGAGAACCTCTGCTTGGGCAGTATGCAGGGAAATGTGGAGTCAGAGCCCCCACACAGAGTCCCTACTGGGGCACCACCTAGTGGAGCTGTGAGAAGGGGCCACCATCCTTCAGAACCCAGAATGGTAGATCCACTGACAGCTTGCACCATGCACCTAGAAAAGCCACAGACACTCAGTGCCAGCCCATGAAAGCAGCCTGGAGGGAGGCTGTACCCTGCAGAGTCACAGGGGCAGAGCTTCCCAAGACCATGAAATCCACCTCTTGCATCAGCGTGACCTGGATGTTAGACATGGAGTCAAGGGAGATCATTTTGGAGCGTTAAATTTGACTGCCCTGTTGGATTTCGGACTTGTCTGGGGCCTGTTTTGGCCAATTCCTCCCCTTTGGAATGGCTGTATTTGCCCAACACCTGTACCCCCATTGTATCTAGGAAGTAACTAACTTACTTTTGATTTTATAGGCTCATAGGTGGAAGGAACTTGCCTTGTCTCAGATGAATTCTGAAACTTTTGAGTTGATGCTGAAATGAGTTAAGACTTTGGGGGACTGTTGGAAAGGTATGATTGGTTTTGAAATGTGAGAACCTGAGATTTGGGAGGGGCCAGGGGCAGAATGACATGGTTTGGCTGTGTTCCCACTCAAATGTTATCTTGAATTCCCATGTGTTGTGGGAGGGACTCAGTGGGAGGTAATTAAATCATGGGGGCAGATCTTCTTCATGTTCTTCTCATGATAGTGAGTAAGTCTCATGAGATCTGATGGTCTTATAAGGGAGAGTTTCCCTGCACAACCTCTCTCGTGCTGCCATCCATGCACGTAATTTGCTCCTCCTTGCCTCCTGCTATGATTATGAGGTCTCCTGAGCCACATGGAACTGTAGGCCCATTAAACCTCTTTGTTTTGTAAATTGCCCAGTCTTGGGTATGTCTGTATCAGACACGTGAAAGCAGACTAATACAGTAACACTTCGGCATCTGATGAGTGTTGACTTTTTTTTGTTAGTAGCTATAGACTTGGTGTCTGTCTCATGGAGTCCTCTCCTGGCTCCTCTGTTAATATTTGTGGGTTGGCAGCTGACCCTTTGACTGCCTCAGTGTATGCTCCACTCTGAAAAGCTCCTGCCACCCCAGAGACAGCAGAGAGCCAACCTTGCCTGCCTGGTTAACACACAGACATTAGTCTCTGGTGAGCCCTGAGGCAGCGTGGAGTGATTGGAGAAGCTCACAGATTGAAAGACAGCCATAGACTTGGGTTCCTGTTGCCACTTACTGGCTTTGTGACCACAGTTCAACCACTTAACCCCTCTGAATCTCAGCTGTAAAATGTAGAATTAGTCTCAAGTTCTGTAAGGCACTTGACACAGGATCCCAACTGTCAAAAGATGGTGAATACTCCCATCTGCTTTGAGGTTCTCAGCTGTATGGCTTGTGGTCAAGGTGGTTAGAAATCTGTTATCCAGTTAAGCTGAACTATACAAAAATCAGTTGACTTACAATTTCCACACAGTATATGTAACTGACAAAGGTTTCCCTGCCTAGTAGTGAGATATCAAACCAGAGGAAAGAGAATCAAATTGTCAAACTTTCCTGGCCTCAGGCTGCCCTGCCAGTATGCTGCCTTCTCCATCCTTGGCCATTTTGCCTATGCTTGGTTTTCCAGTAAGTGTATGTGAGTTTTCTTCTCTTTAAAATTATAAAGAGAGATCACTGATTCACTAAAAAAATTATTTAAACACCTGTTAAACACTAGGCAGAATTCTAGGCCCTAGTTATAGAGCAGTGAACAAAACAGATAAAGTTCTTGCCTTCATGGAGCTTATATTCTAATCCAGTGAGGAAGACTGTAAATAAATACACAAGTGGAAATATTGTGTGTTGTATGGTGGTGAACAATAAAAAAAATTAAGGGTGTGGAGAACAGGAATGGCTAGTTTGGGTAGGTGTTGCTGTATTATATAGAAATGTAATAGTAAATCTGGTTGATAAGATGCTATTTAAGCAGATACCTGAAGGAAGTAAGGAGCAAGCTATGCAGGTGTCTGGGGAAGAGCATTCCAGGTAGAGGGAACAGCAAATAAAAATTCCTGACACTGAAGCATGCTTGGCAAGTTTAAGGAACCCCAGGGAGGCCAGTGTGGCTGGAATAGAGTGAGAGAGTAATGAGGACAATAGCAGCATTGATTGATTGGACAGTAGATTCCAGGGCTTGTACCTGGCCGGCTTAGGCATATCCTCAAGTTCTCACTGTTCAACCCTTGGAGGCAGAGACCATGGTCCCAACTGAGACTCTGGGTGGGCAAGTGATATTTCTAGGATCCCACCTTCAAGTGGCAGAGCCATGATTCTAACCCTGATCCACATGGCTCCAGAGTCTTTGCACCTTCCATTGTGCTGGGCTGGTGTAGACCCCCACTCCCTTTCTTCTCACCCCAATCACTCTCCTGTTTTCCATGCTCAATCCAGCCTGGGGGACTTCGCCCTGCTCCTTCACCATGCTCTGTGTAGTGCCCCTGCCAAGTGGCATGGGGTGGGTTTCTACAGATTTCATCCTCATCTGTAAGGTCTCTGAGAAGTGTCTTTATGCAGGTCAGAATTAGAATACATTGGGAATTATTATTTGGAAACAGGACATGGATTCAGTACTGGCCTCCATTAGGAGACACAGATGAGAGGACCAAATTACTCTTTTGAGGGCTCTGAGGGTGCCCTTGGGAGAGTTGGATTAGAGTAGTTTGCTAAAGGGCAAATTGTGGAACTTGGTAACATTGCCCCATGTGATAGTTCATACTGAGTGTCAACTTGATTGAAGGGTGTGTCTATGAGGGTGTTGCCAAAGAAGATTAGCATTTGAGTCAGTGGATTGGAAGGGGCAGACCCACCTCAATCTGGATGGGCACCATCTAATCAGCTGCCAGTGTGGCTAGAATAAAGCAGACAGAAGAGCATGGAAGGACTTGGCTTCTTTCTCCCATGCTGGATGCTGGCTGCCCTTGAACATCAGACTGCAAGTTCTTCAGATTTTGGGCTCTTGGACTTATACCAGTGGTTTGCCAGAGGCTCTTAGGCCTTTGGCCTCAGACCAAAGGCTGCACTGTTGGCTTCCCTGCTTTTGAGATTTTGGGACTTGGGCTGATCCACCGCTGGCTTCCTTGCTCCTCAACTTGCAGACTGCCTATCATGGGACTTTACCTTGTGATTGTGTGAGTCAATTATCCTTAATAAACTCCCCTACGTATATACATCTTTCCTATTAGTTTTGTCCCTCTAGAGAACCCGGATTAATACACTCTCTTAGGACTCTTGTGAACACTGAGTGTGTTAATGAAGTTGAGGAGTGTAAAGCAGTTAGAATGTGCCAGGCATATACTGAGTCTTTGGGCATTTCACTGTGGTCACCACCATGGGCCTTGAATCCCTCCAGTGATGGGGCCCTTGCAATGGAAGATTCTGTGATTTGGATATTTGACTTCTTCAAACTTCATGCTGAAATTTGATCACCAATGTTTGAGGTGGGACCTAATGGAAGGTGTTTGGGTCATGGGATTGGATCCCTTAAGAATAGATTAATGCCCTCCTTGGGAGTGGGGTGAGTTCTTACTCTGTTAATTCCCATGACAGCTAGTTGTTAAAAAGACCCTGATGCCTCCCCACTCTCTCTTACTTTCTTTCTGGCCATGCAGTCTCTGCACATGGAGCTCCCCTTTGCCTTCTGCCATGAGTTAAGTAGTCTGAGGCCCTTAGCAGATGCAGATGCCCAATTTCAAAGTTTCCAGCCATCAGAATCCTAAGCACAATAAACCTTTTTTCTTTATAAATTACCCAGCCTCAGGTAATTCTCTACAGCAACACAAAATGGACTAAGACAAAGGGAGAGAGAGACAGCTGAGGGGTCTGCAGTCATGGAGCTTCCAGTCTGGTAGGGATGACCAGCAGTAAGCAAGTATCAGTATGTTATAAGTGCTACAGGAAATTTCAAATGTGATGTGCTAGTAAGTGAGCAGATATTATTGTGGTTAACATTTTGGAGATTTCCTTCTTGTCTCTTTTTTCCTATGCGTATTTGCCTGTTCTGTAAGAATAACAACATCAACAAAAGGAAGAGCACAGGATATGCTATCTTCTTCCCTTTTACCTAACAGTATGTCATTGCAAATAGTCATAAATGGTCAGTGCATGGCTGGCTGTCTTAGTCTGTTTTGTGCTGCTATGAGAGAATACCTGAAATTGGATAATTTATAATAAATAGAAATTTATTGGTGCATGTTTCTGGAAATTAAGAAGTCCAAGATCAAGGTGCTGGCATCTGGTGAGGGTCTTCTTGCTGCACCATCCCACGTCAGAGGTAAGAGGGCAAGAGAAGGTGAGAGAAGGTAAAAGGGGGGTGAATTTGTGCTTTTATAAGGAATCTACTCCTGCAATAATGGCATTAATTCATTCATGGGGGCAAAACCCTCATGGCCTGATTACCTCTTAAAGTTTCCATGTCTCAATACATTGCACTGGGGATCAAGTTTGTTTCATTGAGACCAACACATGAACATTCAAACCATAGAAATGGAAGAATAATGTTCCCCCAGGGATGTCCACATCCTAATTCCTGGAGCCTGTGAACATATAACCTTATGTGGCCAAGGGAATTAAGGTTACAGATATAATTAAGATTCTATTCAGTTGACCTTGAAATGGAGAGATTATTCTGGATTACCTGGTGGGCCCAGTGTAATCACATGAGTCCTTAAATGTGAAAAAGAAGAGGCAGAAGAGGGGGTCAGAGAGATGCAGTATGTACAGGACTTGACACATTGCAGGCTTTGAAGATGAAGGGGCCACAAAGCAAGGAATGAGGGCAGCCTCTAGATGCTGGAAAAGGCAAGGAAGTAGATTCTCTTCTAGAGCTTCTGGAAAGGGATGCATCCTTGCTGGCATTTTGACTTTAGCCCAGGGAAATCTACATCAGACTTTTGACTTCCAGAACTTGTATTATTTAAAGCCACTATGTTTGTAGTCATTTGTTACAGCAGTAATAGGAAACTTACACCATCTGTTTCTAAACCTGTGCCTTCACCCTAGTCTGCAAGCTCCCTGCAGGCAGGGGCTTCAGGCTCAACAAACATTTGCTAAACTCTTTGGACCTGCGTTAGAACTGGAAGGGGCCCCTTTGCCTCTCTTTTCCATACCTAAACCTGTCTTGATGTGGCCCACTATGAGTGGCCTCCAAGGCCTATGGACCTACTTCCAGCCCAGGCAAGCCTAAAATGAGGGAAAATTGTGCAGACAGGGAGAACACTGCCTGCTGGCTTAGCTCACACCAAATGGCACCTCCTTCAGAAGGGGAATGAATCCCTGCTAAGTAAAGGGTTCAAAAGTGGAACTCAAAACGTGCACATGGATTATGATGCTGGATACTATGAAATTTTGGTCATACTTTTACAAAAGGACCATTATTAATTCATTCAGAAGGGAAATAAATGCGGTAAAGACAAACACCAAAAGAAAATTAAAATAAAAGAACAAGAAAAGCAAAAAGAATATAGTGGTGTGAACCATTCACCTCCTGACTTGCTACTTGCCTGTCTCTCCTTATAAGCCCTACCCTGGCTGCCCTGAGATTCATATTAGTTGGTCTAGGATGAGGCAGGGGCAGTGATGTTTTTAAAAGCTCAATGATGGAGCCTAGTAAGCAGCTGGGGGAACAGCCACTGCTGCATGATGCTCTTGCTCTGCTCTGCTCTCAAGTTAGAAGCTCCCAGGCCCTAAAATTCAGTGAAGGATGCTGTTTGAAAACCAGCCAAACAGCCCTCTCATCTTATAAATGTAGAAACCAAGGTTTAAAAACACAGATGCCAACCTCACAGTTCCGCGATGCAGCACTTGGTGGCCGGGTTGAGGCCAGAGCCTGCTTCTGTGGATTTCTCACGCCTACCATCAATCTCACTAGTGCTGCCAACAGTCTTAAATCAGAGCAGCCTCATCAGCCTCCATCTGTGAGTGGCTTTCCTCCCATTTAAGTTTTATTTTTTCTCCTCAAATGCTCTTTTGAAAGATCAGCTTTTGATGGGAGACATGGACTTGCTCTGCCTCCCCCTCCATGTCCACCATCCCCTTGATGAGGCAATACCAGTCAGCTAGTATGAACATGGGCTCTGGAGTCACTCAGGTGTGGCTCTGAAATTTGGCTGTGCTAATACTATGTGGGCCCTGAGAGCCTCAGTTTGACCGACTGTAAAATGGGCTAAAATGAGTTTAATGCTAGTACATCATTCATAGTGGTTGTGAGGTTGAAAAGACATGGAATACATTGAAAGTGCCCAGAATTGTGTGTGACACATAAATGTCAGCTGTTATATTATTGTTTTAAATTACTACTGATATAGGGAGGAGAATATTTCATGTGTCAGAGCCAGTAAGGAGCATCGTTTTTGCCATTGCTTATTGGCTTCCTTTGGAATGTATGTGGTGGTGGTCAGTGACGTCTACTTCTTGACCAGACAGGCACAGTCCTCTCTTGGGGACTGGTAGCAGTGAGTTTCCAAGTGAATGCATGGCGTGGCGAGCTTGTTAGCCTTGGAGTGGAGGCTCCCTGGGCGTTTACCTCTTACCTACCTTGCCCGCCTTAAGGTCAGCCCATCGAAGTTGCCTTCTGCAGGAGTCCCAGGTGTATGAACAGAAATGAGCCCTTGCTTATTGTGGGATTCAGAAGGGGTCTGCTGTCTTCTCCTTCACTATCTCCGTTACAGAAAAAAATTTCCATGCAAGTAATTGCAGAATGAGTTAACAAGAAGGAAGATGGGGCAGATGATAGTGGATAAACTGAACTAACTTGATTACACTCTTTCCCAAACTTGGTGTCCACACTTGTAGTGCTGTGCAAAACCTCAAAAGCTAATTAAGACCTTACAATCACAACTGCAGATTCTGAAGAAGTCTCCCTTTTAAATCTAGCATATCTGCCAACAGATTGAGAACGGTAAGAGTAACTCTTCTGCTTTGGATTTTTGTATTTTGGTGAGAACAGGGAGTTTTATTGCTATGCTTTTAAACAAAGCTATTACACACCCGGGTGGGAGGGCAACTCTTCTGCAGATGTGGAATGTAGTGGTTTAGATGAACCTTTGGTATTTTACAATGGGATTGTTCTGATTGGTAACATTGCTAATTGCACAGAGAACTGATTCATTTCAAGACATGTTGATGCCACTTACCACATCACAAGTTAAAGGACTTTGGGAAATCATTTAAGGCAGAGAAGCAACATTTGATTTAATTCTCAGCTTATTATTTATTAGCTTCTTTTTATCCGTAATACTTAACCTTTAAACCAGTTTTTCTTTTTAATAGGCAAGATAACCTTATAGGGTCATGGTACGTGTGAATGAAATAATGTATGTTAAGTGTATAATTCAGCACCTGGAATATAGAAGGGGTGCTGAAACTGTTGGTTTCTCCACTGTTTAGGAGGGGAGATTCTTAGCATTTGGACAGAAAGAAAACTCTAAAGTCATCCAGTTCAGTTCCTTAATGAGAAAAATGAGGAACAGAGAGAGAACTGTAAATGATTTACTCAGATTGCTTTAGCAGCTAAGCCAAGAATAGAACGTGAATGTCCTGGCTCCCAGAGTTGGTAGCTGCTTCTCACCTGGGTCTTGACTGTTTCCCATACCAGCAGGAAACCCAAAGCTCTCAACCCAGAGGCAACTGGAAATCCAAGACAGGAGAGGGTAGGGGAACTAAGAGATGGAGACCATGATGAGAAAAGTCTCCAGAAGTCAGAGGCTCCCTGGGAGCAGATGTGGTGCCCTCTGGAGAAGGACCATGTCCCAAGATGGCCTTGTGGGGTGACATTATTCAGGAAGGGCCTGGATGGAGAGAAGAGGAGCTTGGGGAAAAGAATGAGCAGGTAGAGTGATCAAGGAACGGAAGGGCAGTGCCAGGAGCCCAGAGTCAATGCCAGCCCCCCTTGAGTGGTTTACAAAGCATTTCCACATTTATTGTCTTATCTGAAGCATTAAAACAATTCTACCTTGTGGAGGGAATGTCGATACATGCCAAATGAATGAGTGAGTGAATGAATGAATGATGAGTGAAAGCTATTAATTAAACCTGCTTACTAGTGACAGTCATTGCATTTATAGTAAGCCTTTTACAGATGGGGAAACTGAGGTACACAGAAGTGAAGTGATTTGGCCAAGGTCAAACCCTAGGAAGCATATTTCAGAATTTGTGCTTTTCATTTAGGTATCTTGCCATACTGCAAATGCATGAAAGAATAAGTAGGTGGATGAATTTCCATTTCTTCAACAAAGACGTAGCAACATTGAAGGGCAAGAGGCTTCTACAGTTGTAATCAGTGGTCAAGTCCCTGCTAGTTAGCCCTCTTGATCTCTAGTCCAACTTGCTGCTAACTAGCTCCAGCTTTTATTCCATACTACTTGGGCAGGCTCTGGGTCCTCCCACCACACACGGAATCAAGCTGTTGTCTTCAGCCCACCCATTTTCCCACCCCCACCTCAGTGTGCTCTTGCCCCACATTTTCAAAAATAGTTGTAATGGAAATAGCTCAGGATTATGGTTAGAAGTTTAAGTTCCAGTTTCAGTGCTTGTTAGCTGAATGGCTTTGGGCAGAGCAAGAAGCCTCTTTGAGACTCAGTTTCCCTCTCTGGAAAATGGAGATAACAGTACCTAATTTTCACTTGTAAGGATTGAGATAAGATGTAAGAAGCGTCCAGCAGCTTCCTGGCAGGTAGGAAGCACTCAGTAAATGATCAGCTGATCCTTACCTCCCTCCCTACCTCCTTTCTCCCTCTAAGTGCCTCTGAAGATGACGTCTCATTTACTGCATGAATAAGGAGCAGTTTAGGCAGTCTGTGATGTATCAAACCTGATTCTCAGTGAGTGCAGCAGGACTGATATGATTCCATAAGTTGGGATAGATGATGAAGAATGCAAGGTCTGCAAGTTGACCTTTCATTGGAGAATTGGTGGTGATAGTGGTGGCAGACAGGGACAGTTTGACCACACAAATGCTGTGGACCTCGTGGTCTTAATGACCCACTTGGTGAATGAGTACCCAGCAAAGGCTAGGCTCCCTGAGAATAGACATGCGTTTGTTCACAGGTGGGCAGGCTTCAGAGAGTGGGACCAAGGGGTCCTCGTGACTGTCAAATACCTGCCACTCCCAGACTAGCTAGCAGCCAGTCTGGGCAGCCATGAGAGGTGGTGTGAGCACAGTGTCACACTGCACAACTGGGGTAGCAGTGGGCCACAAACACATAGGTGTGGCAGTCTGTATGGGGAAGATTTTGTGGTGAGCATTTGCCTTGTCCAAGTGGGCAGCTGCTGCTTAGTTTTTTGGACCGAGTGCTGCCACAGGGAGATGCAGACTCAAGTTTGCCAAATCAAATGCTTCATCAGAAGCCAGAAATTCAGATTTTAATGTAAGAGCTCCTGTTTTTAAAATATTGGCCATGAGTTACATTAAAAAAAAATTTTTTTTTAATACGGAGCAGCTCAAACCAAACATGCAGCAGGCTGCAATCAGTTCAGGCTGCCAGCTTCCGATTAAAGACTCCATGTGGCAGAGGCTTGGGTTTTTATTGGGACAGCTGACATGGATTTATTTGTTCAGTCATTGATTCAACAAATATTTATTGAGCACCTACTGCATGCCAGCCACTATTCTAAGTGCTGTGGATACAGCTCAGATCACAAGCAGACAAGAATGCCTGCTGCTCCTGTGGAGCTGGTGTTCTGCTGTGACCCTTGCATTTTGCCTGGGGCCGCTGAATCTTTGCAGCAGAAATGATGACCAGTTATTCCCTATCCTCTTCTTAGAAAGACTTAAAGTGAACCGCTCAGCCTCAAGTGTAGAATCCAGTTGTGTCAAACAGGCAGCCATTCCTGGTCCTTGATTGAGGTGGTGGCCACTGGTGGGGACAGAGACACCACCTTGGGGATATCTCCAGCTGTCTGAAGTCAAGACCAGGTCTACAGGTCACGTGGGTAAGATGCCTCCATTTGACTTTAAATTGAGAAGTTTAGAGTTTGCAGTACAGGTGGCCATGAAAACATCTTTCGATATCCACCATGAGCAAAAACTTTTGAGACAAAAATGAGGGCTCCTTATCTGCTTAAAAACCACAGCCCATTCCATCCCTCAGGGTGGAAGGAAGCTCCCGAGTTCTTCAGAGTGCAGCCACTGAGCAGGTGGACATGCTGCGGGAAGCTGCATTCCAGAGCATCATTGAATGCTCATGTATTTGCAGCTCTGTCCTGGGGGCCTGCCCTCAGCCTCTCCTCTAATCATGGGCTATATTTGTGACTGTTTCATCTTACACATCTGATTCTTCTCACCTGCCAGACCATTCTAGAACAGAGTCTTGTGTCTCCATGGGGGACCAGTAGGTCATAGAGAAATGGTCAGGTGTGTCAGGTCAGGATTGTGCTGATTTCTGCCAAGGACTCGGGTGAGATCTCAAGGGAGCAGCAGAAAGGCCTGATGCCACCTGTGCTGCTGCTCACTGGAGCCAGGGGAGTTCAGATGAGATTGAAGGATGGAAAATCGCAGACACCTCACAGACTCCTATTTAGGAACACGTGCTCTCTGTATGCTGTGTTTCATTGAAAATGGCATCTCAAAAGCACCTTCAAACTAAGTTCTAATTTTTACTGTTTTCCCCTGAGTGTCGAGTAGCATTCTTTCCTGTCCTAGAGCCCCTATCTCTGCTCAGGGTTATGCCCTATGGTCTTGCTGCGCCCTGGTACAGGGCATACATAGACTGTCCCAGAGTTCTTTAGTCTCTGGCTAAATTCCTAACACTCCTATTTAATCTTGAAATGGACGTTTTGCTAGAAATTTTAAAGATTACTTGGAGACTGAGATTTCCTAGCAAGGAATACACTTTCCCCATGTCTCTCCTTTGCTAGGTGTGTCTTTCTGCTTTTGCTTTTTATGCCGGTGGCTCAGGTACAGCCAAATGGTCCATGCACCAAACATAATTTCCCATTGAGAAATGTATTTGGCCAAGAGAGGAGCTGAGTTTTGGAGGTCTCTGGGCTGCTGGCCCTACTTGTTGAGGGTACCTGGCTTGTGCTAAGGTGGATCTGGGCTCTGGGATGCCTGAGAAGCCAGTGGGAGGTGGGTTCTGCAGGTTTCCCTGGGCCACAAGCTCACTGGGCTGGCTCTGCCTCAAGTCACCTGCCACTGTGATGCTCAATTTCACCAGTACCTCATCACTCGAAGTTATTAAGCAACTGATTTTGGAGGCATTTAGGGCCACATCTGAGCCAGGGAGAGGGCTTCCCCGTGCCCCAGGCTCTAGGGCACCAGTACTTTTAACCTGAGGGTATTGAAGGTGACTAATTTTTGTGAACAGCCCAATGTCTTTTGAGTTTCTCTTTCCTTCTGTTTCTGAGATTTCTTATCCTGCCCTCCCTTTTACTTTCTGATTTTTCTCATTACTCTTTCCATTGTCTTCACTGAAATCTACTTGAAGCTAAATATTTCCCAATAATAGGCTGTTGCCTTCGTTGATAAAACACCTAATTTTGTAGCATCTCAAGGCCAATAGGCAAAGTTGTTTTGCAGAACTTTTTGATGTGAAAATTTTTAAACACCCTCCACCAATTATCAGCACTTTTGTTTTATCTGCTTCTCTCTCACCCTATTTTGGTGAAGTCTTTTAAAGCAAATCCCAGATATGGCATCATGTCTGTAAATACTTTGATATGGAATTTTAATCTATAAGAATGACAACAGCAAAACCCAATGATAAACATACAAGCAAACAAAAAAAAAAACCCAAGTGATCTCCCATTACTATTGTAATAGCTGATGAAATTAACAATAATTTCTTTGAATGAGGATCCAATAAGGTCTACACATATTTGGTGTACAAGTTTTTGGAAATAATTTGTTTTTCATTTAGAATTTTTTAGTAATTAGTACTATTAATGGCAATTGCTGAGGGCCTCTTGTGAAGCACTTGAAAATTTTTTCTTCACCACCTCCCAGCAGTGTGCTCTGTCCATTTTACAGATGAGCAGGATAATTTAACTGCTTGACTGAGGTTATGAGGCCTTGACTGGATCCTGCTCTGTCAGCCTCTGCAGCCCAGGCTTATTTAGACCAGGATTTTCTGTTTGTGTTCAGACAATGAAAACATTTTCAGTCTTCTGTTGTTTACTCTCAAAGGAAGGGCATCCCCTTAGAAATGTTTGAAAATAGTTGCACTAAACATTTGGACTTCTGGGATGAGGCGTGTGGTTTCTGAACATTGTGTTTCTGCAAAATATGCTAACATTTACACCATGCCCATAGCAGGCATGTTTGAATGTGTTTTGCTATTTTTATTATGAGGCAGAAGTGGTTTTGAATATCCTGTTGCTGCTGAAGATAACTCCTGCAGGAAGAGAAGGTATGTACAGCACAGAGCAGCCTGATTCTTTATGCCCATTCTGCATTACATCACTGTTTATTCCTCCCTACAACCCCTGAGATAGTAGCACTGTTATTTCCATTTATAGAAGAGGGCTCATGGAGACATATACCTTGCCCAAGTCATATCACAAATAAGAGGCAACGGCAGGATGCTGGGTTTTCAACTCCACGGCTCTGGCTGCCAACCATTGTACTTTCAGAGAAACACTATCTTCCTTGATATTGCCCCACTGTTGAAGTCCTGCTTCTGGAACTTTCTATGCCAACATTTTATCTTGAAGAATTCCAAATATTTAGAAAGGTTAAAAGAGCAGAATGATCTCTTATATACTCTACATAGATTTAGCAGTTGTTAACATGTAATCATATTGGTTTGATATCTCTGTTTATGTGTTTATGCATACATTTTTCTGAACTACCTGAAAGTAACTTACTGATATATGAGAATCCTAAGCCCCCCTGAATGTTTTGGCTGCTTCTCCTATAAGATGTTTATATACATGTTTTTCTGAACTACCTGAAAGTAACTTACTGATACGTGAGAATCCTAAGCCCCCCCTAACTGTTTCAGCTGCTTCTCCTGTAAAGAAGGCATTCTTCTACATATCCATGTCATTACTGCACTGAAGAAAATTAATATACTTCCTATTAATTAATATCTAATTCATTCTCTAGTCCCACATTTTCCTCAATCATCCCCAATGTTTCTTTTTAATAGCTTTTGATTTGTTTTGACCCAAGATCTAGTCAGAGCACATGTTTCATTTTTGTTTGTTTTTTTTGTCTCTTCAGGCTCTTATAATCTGGAACATTTAGCTTTATTCTAGCTTTATTCCTGGCTTCACCTAATTGTTCATTGAGGGTATTTGAGTTGTTCCTGTTCCCCTGTTGGGTCTAAAGGCTTGATGAGATCCACAGTATACATGTTTGGGAAGAATGCTCAGTGGGATGCTGTGGCCTTCCTGCCTCCTTGTGTTGAGGGCACAGAAGAAAGGGTCTGTGGTTCCAGTGTCAGGGGCCATAGGTAAAGAATGCAAGTTAGGGTCATGTTTCCAAAAGCTGAAGAAGAGTGGGCATGAGTAGGCAGAGGCTTTGCATTGGGGGCTTTGCTTCACCTACATGGCCTGTTCTGGTCCTCTCTCTGCCAGTCCCTCTGCCTTCCATGCCCTGAGAGCTGGCTGGATGGAGGACATCTCCAGGCTTGGCCCACACATTTCCACATCGTTCTCTCACCCATCCCCACCCATCCCACCCCAGTGTGTTTAGGAAGGTACAGCAGCAGAGTACATGTTTTAATTGTCTAATTGTCTCCTACACACCCTGTTGTCGAGGGAGGGATTCCTGCCCTAGGGTTATGAGGATGGTCATACATGACACTCAACACTGGGCGGATGAGATTGATGGCAGCTCATTCCTCACATGTACTCACAGCCCAGGGGAGGAGTACACTGCCCACCATGCAGGGACATAAGGAACAGAGTGAACAGCCAAGGACTATGGGAGGCAGGCTAAGTATCAGGAGGGGGGAGTGGTCCCTGGTAATAGGATGATGGAATTGACTTATTGGATAATTCTACAAGCCAGCAGGAAACTGAGACTCACTATTCAGGCATAAGCAGAAACTCTGCCTGGTCACCTCATTAAGAGAGGTTGTTTGGCTATAGGACCTTATTTGTGAAAGCAGAGTAGGGAGGGGAACTTGTGGTGAGGGCATTTGAAGCCGTTTTGGTTTAAGATGTCAAAATAGGACATACCATTGGGCCTCAATCTTAGGCTTTACACTGCTCAAATTTAACACCCTTATCATTCATTCACTGTGTGTACCCATCCTCATAAGCACTTCATGTGAATTAGTTCATTTAATCCTTACACCTCTGAGGTAGGTGCTATCATCAGCATCACTGCAGAGATGAGGTAACTGAGGCCTGAGAGGTGAAGCACCTTGCCCAAGGCCATGTGGCTAGTAAGGAAATAATAAAAATCCGTCCCAGGAATGCTGCCTGCACAGTCTACGCCTCCACAGTTGAAGAGGGCATGAGATTTAGAGTGAGGGCATGGGGACATGAATCCCGGCTCTGCCTTGGGTGGGCATATAGGCTTGCTAAGCCTCAGTCTTTGCATCTGTTGGGAGGCTTATCACAGACCAAGAAGAACCATCCCCAAGAGGGGGCGGTAGTTCCGGGAGCTGTTCCTGGTCTGGTGCAGGGCCGGTCTCCTCATGTAACTCTTCCTTATCCAGGTGAGGGGTGAACTATTTAATTAAGTCAGTTGCTGCAAAGGAAGCCCTTCTTTGGATGGCAGGTACAAGAGAGTTGGTGGGAGCAATTTAATGGGGTCTTCATTTCTTTTTCCACCACCTTCCCTGCGCATTCTTTCTTTCGCTTATTTCCAACAAACATCAAAAGGCGTTCTGCAAGAATCTGATTTGTCATCCACACTGAGTGAGACTGGAGAGTGAAGTGTTGGATTTCCTGAGTAAGGTCACATCTCTATATCTCTAATTGAGGAAAAGCCTGTGTCTCATTAAAATAATTGCAGATGCCATTGAGCTGGTGGGGAAAGCATGTATGTGTTGTGTGTGTGTGTGTGTGTGTGTGTGTGTGTAAGTTTGGGTGTGTTGCTTGACTTCCTTAAAATTCCAGTGCCTATACGGAGGAGTAATGCACACTGTGCCATGTAGACTTAGGCAAGACATCTGACATCTTGTAGCTTCAGTGCTGCCATTTCTAAATAGGAATAATGGTAACTCCTGCCTCACAGGGTTCTTATGAGTATGAAATGAAGTCCTGTTGGAAAGCAGCAATGAAGGTCTTGGCACAAGATGCCTGCAATATCGTGACTATGATTATTATTCTGATTGTTACTTTTGTTTAGGGGGACGGCCAACTACTTCAATTCAGAGTAAAGACCTGTCTGAGGGCAGTTTGCTGGCCCATAGCCTCACAGAGATAATCCATCAACATGTTCTCTTGATAACTACACCCACCTCTTGTTCCCAGGACTAATAAGTAATCTGGTACACCTCCTTCCTGCCAAGAGTGGAGTGGCCTGCCTATTCTGTCAACCACATACAATGCCTGTTTTTGTTTTGTTTTGTTTTGCTTTGAGATGGAGTCTCACTCTGTCCCACAGGGTGGAGTGCAGTGGTGTTATCTTGGCTCACTGCAACCTCCGCCTCCTTCTTCAGCCTCCTGAGTAGCTGGGACTACAGGCACCTGTCACCATTCCTGGTTAATTTTTTGTATTTTTAGTAGAAATGAGGTTTCACCATATTAGCCAGAATGGTCTCGATCTCTTGACCTCGTGATCTACCTGCCTCAGCCTCCCAAAGTGCTGGGATTACAGGTGTGAGCCACCGTGCCCAGCCCCAATGCCTGTTTGTAAGAGCTTTTCCCTGTTGAGAAAGAGAGGCTGGCTAGAGAGCAAAAGTCAATAGTGCAATGAGAAAACATGTTTTCCTCTCAGCTCTCACCTGGAAAAGGTTTTTTTTGTTTGTTTGTTTATTATGTGTCTCCAAGTGTTTTTTTTTTTTTTTTCTTAAGATCTCAAGAGTTGAAAGTGACCTTGTGGGCCATTGTTTGCTCATACAATGAGCAAGTAATGAGGAGTTTTGTTGCCATTCTTCTACCTGCTCTCTTTCCCCAGCACACAACCTCACCACTCTCAGGTGGGGCTTAAAGAAGGTGGGGTAGTCTTCTCAGACCCATGTATTCACATTTGGAAGAGAAACAGCCACCATTTATGAAGGCTTTCAGTGCCCCAGGTGCTGTGCTTGACCCTGACTTATTACTGACTGAACAGAATATTCACAATGGCCTTGGAAGGTATGGCAGCATCCTAGAGGACAGGAGAAAGAGATGAAGCCTCAGAGAGGTTGCGTGACTTTTTACAAGCCACCCAGCCAGCAAACACCAAAGCAGGGATTTGGACTAAGTCTAATGTTCTGATTGGGTTTATATTTCAGTATAATCTTGTGTTATTTATAGTTGGGAAAAAGGACAGTCAGGTCTGTCATCTAGCACTTGACTTTGAATCCCCCTGGAGTCTTAACCTATCCTGAAAAACGCCTGTTGTCCAGGCACATGGACTAAGGGCATTGGCTAATCCATGAAATCTTTCAGAAGCTTATAGGGATCCTCTGGGGCTTTGGGAACTTGACTTTGAATTAGAAGAGGCCCCAGGGGACAGTGGCATCACTGTCCCTTGGTCATGGATTTGCTGTTTCTGCTGGTGTGACATCAAGATCAACCATTCCTTGGGATTCCCAACTTTGGGCTGCATCTGTTGCCACATTTTGCATGTGGAGTGTGATAGATACATACCCTAGAACATCCCTAGAGAACCAGGGTCCTCACAGGTGGCTCTGGGTGGGAGGCTATTTCATGGGTCCAACTACTGGTGTACTCCAATCTAGACATCTTAAAGCAGAATGGAGTGGCAAGCTCATATGTTCTGATGCATACAAGCAAAAACCTCAACACCCAATTCCACAATCTATTGTGACCAGATTAAACAACCTGTAATCTCCATAAGAGTTGAGGCCATATTTGTATTCACCAGTGTTACAGGACAGTACTTGTCACATCATGGACACTCAGTAAATATTTGTTGAATGAAGAAAAATTTGACAAAGATGATAGTCCCCTCTCTGTCCCCTCCTGTGCCCTTTCTGTGTAACTAGATATATATCCTGGGGTCCTTAAGTCATATTGAGCTATGGAAACAGAATTCACCAACAAGAGCATGGGAGTGAGAGAGGGAGAGGGAGAAAAAAAGAGAAAGAGAGAGAGAGAAAGAGAGAATATGTGCGTGCGTGTGTGTGTGTACATGAGCATATGTGAGTATAGTTTTAATCTGTCATGAGTCTAGATGATGCCCATCTAGCCCTAGTCTGGGGAGCTTTCTAGAGGCAGAACCATATTCTAATTTGATGCCAAGCTGGTTAAAGGCCTGGAGAGCTGCCAGTGGTGCCACGGGTGCCTCAAGAATTGAATCTGCTGCTTGTAGGTGAAGACTCAGGTAACCAAAAAAAGGTAGTCAGTGGTGCTTTTGTGATTTAGCAATGAAAGAGCCATGGCAGCCACAGTTTGCCTAAAGGGAAAGGGTGTATGGTTTTGTTATATTTTGCTTTCAGATCACTCCGATATTAGTTTTCTTCCTGCTTTTCATTCTTAGTCAATATCAGATCCTCCTTTACCTCTTTTCTATTTGGTTAATTTTAGTGGCTTCTCCCAGCATCTTAAATAATTGCATCCTTTTGCATGCCTTCCACTCACTTAATTTCAGGCGGTATGTATGTTTATATGTGTGGTGTGTATGGGTACATTTTGTGTATATGTACATGTAATTAAAAGCCCTGCCTAGGGAAGATTTAAATATCTGAATCACACATGAACAATGTACAAATTAAAGAGAAAATTGCTTGGGCATAAAGTTAGGATTACATCTTTGAATTTTCATCATGAACTTTTTTTTCTTGCCCTGTCTTATGGTGCCGAGTGAATATGTTTTAAGTTCTTCAAACTGTATCGTGAGAAAATTAAGGAGAAAATATAAAACTGCTTCCACTTTGCCCAGGAGAAATTAAGATACAAATAGATTAAGATAACTGTCCAATTCAAACAGCAAAGAAATAGAAGTATGTCTTGGATTAAAATCCAACAACATTTTATCTGACTTTGAACAGTTAAAATTATCATTAAAGAAAATAATATGTTTACTTTAGTAGTAACTTTGCTTTTCAATGTAGTAACATTTGACCTGCAGAGTCTAGACATTTTATTTTTAGTTTGAATCCCTATTAAGGGAAAGGATGTTGACAGCAGTTGACAATTCCTGAATGCTTGTAATGGGGGAGGTCCATGATTTTGAGGTTAGACTGGTGCTGCTGCTGAATCAGAGTTTATTGATAACAATGAAGAAAATATTGCATTCATACCTCTACAGTCTCATTAAACAGCACTTTTCCTTTGAAATGATTCGTAAAAGATACCTTGTAATCTGTTAGAATTCCATGCCTCCTACTCGTGTAGGGCTGTTTATTTTTGGTCATTAAACCTGATGAAATTTTAGAAGTCTTACTCTACTCTTAAACAAATTGTGATATGCAATGGATAACTAGTGTAATTATCCACATGATTTGAGTATAGGGGGCCCTGATTTATGTACATAGGCCCACACCAGCTCTTCTATTCTTTTTAGATGGAGTCTCACTCTGTCACCCAGGCTAGTGTGCAGTGGCACAATCTCAGCTCACTGTAACCCCCTCCTCCCAGGCTCAAGCAGTTCTTTTGTCTCAGCCTTTTCAGTAGCTGGGATTACAGGCACATACCACCACACCCAGCTAATTTTTGTGTTTTTAGTAGAGACGGGGTTTCTCAATGTTGGTCAGGCTGGTCTTGAACTCCTTGCTTCATGTGATCCACTTGCCTTGGCCTCCCAAAAGCTCTTCTATTCTTAATGAAGGCTTTGCAGAGATGGGGAAAGGCCTTCACAGTGAGAACAACAGGCCTGACCCCCAACCGCAAAGGAGCTTTGCATCGTTGGACCTGTCAGAGCCTTCTGGGTGTTAAGGTATTTTTAGCTGTTCTGTATTTATTGGAAATGAAAGTAAACTAAATGGCTTTACCCACTTTCTGGTGGTCAAAGAGTTGCTGCAACTCCTTTAGTCTTTTCTTGAAAAACTCCAGGACGTCAGTCATTGCACTGGCCAGGAATATGCCGATGCTAAGGCTGGCAGGGTGATTTTCCTCCACACTGAATGGCTTCAGGTTGCTGTGCCTTGGGTTTCATTTTGTTATATGTATTTTTCTCCCCCCATGACACAAGTGGTGCTTGAGATGATTTTAATGGCTTTGTGAGATGGGTTTAGATTTAGATTACATTGGGTTGGTGCAGAAGTAATTGTGTTTTTTGCCTTTTTTATTTTTTAAAGCATGGCAAAAACCCCAATTACTTTTGCACCAATGTAGTATATGGACTTGACCCACCTTCCACCACAGTCATGGAGAAGATTTTCTGGGGATCATGTTAAATGCAGACTCTGATCCACTAGGGCTGGGGTGGGGCTGGAGATTTTGCATTTTTAACCAGATCCCACATGATGCTGCTGTCCTGGCCTTTTATGACTCAAGGTTTGATCTACAGATTGGCAGCGAGGCACCCCCAGGAAGCTTGCTAGAAATGCTAGTTCTTATGTCTCTTCTCAGCCTGCTCTCTCTGAATCTGCAGCCACAAGACTCCCAAGTGATCCCTGGACACATTAAAGTTTGGGAACCGCTGACCTAACGCACTGCTGGAGACCATCCCTTCACCCCTTCCCTAGAAGCAGGGTTCCCGTTTCTTAGATTCCAGCCCACTTCCTAAGAGCTTGTAGAAGGATGTTACCAGGCCCAGGCATGTCCTACACCTTTAACGCCTCCAGGACTTTGCAGTCCCCTGTGTGCCCACCTCTGTCCCTGTTAAGATCCTTAAGCTTTATTAAGACCCTGGTCCTCTGTGTATTAGCTCCACTGTCTGCGTTCTTTGAGGCAAACATCAGTGGCTGGAGCATGACTGAAGGGACATCGATCTTTCTTAGTACTGCTGCTCCCAGAGGATATAATTTGCTTGATAGATGTGTTCTGGCTGCAGCTACTCAGGGTGGGTGTGAGGGATTGTGCAAAATGCTGGGTCCACCAGGCTTTAGAAAAATTGCTATGAGAATATTAAAACCTGGAAGACAAACAAGATGAGGAAGAAAGGTGCTCTGTGGTATGCCTGGTCCCCCTGCCCTGTGGCCGGCTGTGTGAGAAGACATAGGAGTCAAGATTCTGGGGTCTCACAGAGTGGGGGCTGTGTGGCCATCATAGTGTGAATCCCTGTGGGTGGCAGAGTATATTTCAGAGGTGGCTGCAGCCATATCCCTCATCCACCTGCTTTTCTAGTAAGAACTTGCCATACTCCAGTCAATGGGTGGAGTTATTTCCCCTCCCGTGAATCTAGACTGACCTTAGGACTCACTTCTAACTGGAGATGACACTACACAACTTCTGGGACTAGGCTGGTAAGGTTATGGAGCTTCTGCCTTATTCTCTGGGATACCTGCTGTGGGGGAAGTCAGTAGCTATGAATAATTCTGACCACCCTGAGACCACAGTGCTAGGGAAGAAGGGTTTTTCTTTTTTTGGGGGTGGGGTGAGTGTTCAAGATCTTTTGTTTTCAGAGCTTGCAACAGTTGGTTAGCAATGCTAGCTAAGCTGGATAATCTGAAGGCCATCCCACCTTTCTCTTTATGCATTCAACCAACAGAATCTCTTTCTTACAAACAAGATTATTGACTAATTGGGATCTGTCTCAAGGTGTGTGTGGGAAGAGGTCGTTTCCCCCACACTTTTCCCAGCAAGGTTGTTTTATAGCCAAATGCAACTCAAATCCATAACATAGCAACTAGCCATGTCTAGTATCACTGATTCCCCCACCGCTAGAATAGGAAGTTGAGGTAAGAGGGGAGAGACTGTGTCCTGTTATAAGAAAAACAGCAGCAGGGGTTCCAGCTCCTGCCGAGATTCCAGCGGACAGCCTGGTCAGTGGACAGCCATCAACTGTGCCCACATGAGAGATTCTAAGTGGGGACTGCCTAGATAATGAGCCCCTCTCAATTTCCTGACCCACGAATTCATGAACAAAGTAAAATGCTTTGAAGTAATTTGTTATATAGCTACAGAAACTGGAGTATTCTGAAGTTTTAGTTATCATAGGTATGCTACATATTCTTAAAAACATCCTTCAAACAAAATTTATTTTATTTCATGTCTTAAAAACACTTGGGGCAGGAAGTAGATTGTCACAAAATCAAACAAAGCTTGAAAACTGTCTAGTAAAAATATGTAGGTACAGGCTAGAGTAAAATGATAATAGTAATACGATTCTAGTTTTTATTTCTCTTCTGTCAGGCACTACATATATATTCCGTCATTTAACTTTCATTCTAACTCTGTAAGGTGTATCTATTTAGAGATGAGGAAACTGGGGCGTAGAAATGTTAGGTAACTCACCATGTGCCACATAGCTAGAGCTGGGCTTTTGAATGCTGCTGGCCTGACTCGAGAGCCTGTCCTGCCGTGGGTGGAAGAGATGTTAGTGAGAAGGGTTAAATTACAGAATGTCCTGTCCTTGGATCCAAGGGTTTGGAACCGTTAGGTATCGTTTAGTTTAATGCTAGGGACTCCTGGCCCATTAGGGCCACCTACAGGAGTGTTTAAAATCCACATTACCATACCCTGTTCACTTGGAGTCTTAGGTCTATGGTAGGGTGTTTTCCAGAAGGTTGACCTTCTGACCCATCTGAAGTTGAAGTCTCTGATTTAGTTTGGCCTTCCCCATTGCAGAGGCCCTGGAAGGGGAAGCAACTTGCTCCACAGCATGGAGTAGCTTAGTTGGAGAGCTGGGGTGGAGAGCAGTTTCCTGATGCCCATACAGGGTGCTTCTCCATGCTGCTCTAGAGAAGGTTTGGAGGGCTGATAGCAGAAGTAACTTGTAACCCAGTGAAGGAATGCAATAGGGATTCTGCAGTAGAAGTGCTCCGGGTTCAGGGATGACGAAGGGTTGGCTGGATTCTGTGATGATGCCATTGCAGGGGTCTGTTCAGTCACCTGGCAAATAGCTACCAAGTGATGCCTGTGTGCCAGGCAGAAACACTGAGGGCCCAGTGCTGAGCAGAACAGTCATTGACATCACTGTTTCTGCCGAGGCTCCAGATAACATAAATACACAGACTTCCAGGATGTAAAACCTCACAGAGAAGGCAGGGAGACAAGGGGGAAGGGAAGGAGGGAAGGAGAGACAGGGAGAGAGACATGAAAGATGGGTGGATTTTAGGTATCTTAGATACACAATAGAATTGAGAGTCAGGCTGATCAAAGTGCAAGTACTTTCTGTGTCACCTATTCAAATTCCCAAAAGGATGTTAACTTTTGTGGTCTCTGAGTGCCTACGGTGGCCCAGCCGTGCTACTGGGCTTTGAGGTGACAGCCATGGAGTGGCTCCTGCCCTCACACCCTCACAGGGGAGCTGAAGCTGCGATCAGATCATGCTCATACAACGTCCCAAATTTGGGATAGAAACCGGGGCTGTGGGACTCCTGATTCTGTCTGGAGACTGAGACAACTTTAGGGTGACCCAGTTGTTCTGGTTTGCTCAAGACTGAGGAGTTTCCTGGGATATAAGACTTTCGGTGCTTAAACTGGAAAAGTTATGGACAAACCTAGACTGCCAGCCACCCTAGAGGGTTTCCTAGAGGAGGAGAAAGCTGAGCTTCTCCTCTCCAGCTCCCCTGCGCTCCTCATCTTGGATCCTGGGACTCCTTTTCCCAGAAGCCCAAACCAGAAGCCTAGGAATCAGCTTCAGCCACTCCTGCTCACAGGTTCTCCATGCTGTCCTTTTTCTTTCCAGTCTACTAGCCTCTCTTGCAGCAACAGCTGCCACAACCCCAGCATGTCCCACCCTGCCTTCTATTCTCTCCTCTGAGTCCCACCTCACCATGGCCAGTGCCGCCATTTTGAATTGAAATTCCCATTCCATGCTTCTTCACCAAACCTTTTTTTGGCTCAAAATCAAAATCCTCTAGCCTGGCACTTAAAGCCCCAAATGACCTGGCTTCTTCTGCTCTCTCCAACTGATCTGCAGTGGTGCTAAACTTAGTTCCTCAGGTAAAGGTTGGCTGGAGAGCTGGGAGGTGCCCAAATGGACAAGATCTAAAAAAGCAAACCTCTGTGTCTCTGCCCTTTTCTTCCCCCCAGTTTTTCTCTTGGCAGTGACTGCTTTCCATTGCCCAACCAGTGAAGACAGCACATGGGCAGCTGAGCCAGTTACTCCCTCACTTAGGTTCCACCTCAAGCCTGTTTTATTCTCAAAAGACCATGCTGCTGCTCTGGCCTCACCCCAGTCTGAGCCACCATTCTGACTTCAGTTTCCAGTTTACTCTGGAACCCCAAGTCCTTAGAGTCTTTGTATATACAAAGCTACTCCTTCTGGGTGGAATTGGTACTTGCTGGCAGGTGGTGATGAAAGAGTCTGCAGAGTCCCAGTGATTCTTTCAGTCCTTCCCAAGCCTTTGAACTGGCTGAGAACTGACAGCAGGGTCTGTCTATTTCCCCTTCCCCAGCAGGCTGGATCCTCCCATGAGGATGCATAGGAGGTGGCTGGAGTTGGGGGTGGGGGGCGCCTCCTAGGGAACTTCCTGCAGCAACAGAATGCTCAGCCTTCATGTACTTTTCTTTTTATGTTTCAGTTTTACAGAGTTTTTGGATCCGTTCCAGAGAGTCATCCAGCCAGAAGAGATCTGGCTGTATAAAAATCCTTTGGTGCAATCAGATAACATACCTACTCGCCTCATGTTTGTAAGTACCATGATTTCATGCCTTATTTGACCACTCTCTCAAAGATGAAACAAATGGGTTTCATCATTGTGTTTCTAACCCTGAAGACAGTGGGTAACCTGAGAGAAAGAGGTAAGCAGCTCATCAAATTAAAATCCAATTCGTGATAGGAGCTGCTTGGTCATGTGAGAAGTAGTCATTGCCCAGTATTGTGGAACGAGAAAGGACTTGCTTGTCTGGGCTACGCTGAGTCACAGTAAAGGAAGACTAGAAGCCAGTAATAAGAATTGTCTGTCCCCTCTCTTTTTAGGATAAGCCTTGATTGTGCCAAAGGAAGGTACCCAGATAGCTCTGCTAACCTCCTTTCAAGTTTTAGCTGATCAGTTGTTGGCCACTAATAAGACCACCCTGTGCTTCAACCTCTGGAGAGTGTCTTGTGTCTCTCTCCTTCTAGAATAAATGGGCAAGCATCCACAGAGCTGATGGATATATTGGGATTAATTTTACCTCCCCTACCCCCAATGCCACTGTGCCAGACTTGTGGCTGAGAGCTTAAGAAATGATGGTCTCATTTAATTCCACCCAGCATCCCAGTAAGGAAGATGTCATTATTGTCCACATTTCACAGATGCAAAACTGCATTCCAAGAGAGATGAGGGAACTTGCCCAATGTCACACTGCTAATGAGCACAGCACCAGGTTCTAGCAGCCAACTCTTGGAGCTCAGCTCTCAGCCAAGAGGCTCCCCTGCAGGTTGTGGGCAGAGTGTCTGGGACTCCTTGCTGATGCTAATGAAGCCCTGGAGAGTTGGAGAATCGCCATCAAAACTTTCTGGAGCAGAGAACATATTTAAGCTCCTCTTTGTTGTGGAACGATAATGTGACTTTTAGATGGGCAGCCTCCCAGCAGCTTGAATGTTATTCCTATTGACCTGCCATGGTGTCTCGTGCCTGTCTGGGAACTGCTCCAGAAACTTCACAGCCACACAGGGGACATTTTTGTATTTTGAAAGAAATCACTCTGATTTTACAGAGAAAATTTTGTTAATTAGTGATGATTGGAGATATCTGTTCTTTTGCAAACTCTTGGAAGTGCCCATAACGCCAGTGAGCATGAAATTATCATTTTAATTTCTTCATAATAGTTACTTTTCTGCTGGAAAGTAAACTGGATTTTTATAAATCTTAGGGAAATTGACAAATTAGGGTGGTTGTGAGTAGGGATTTACTAACACATAACTACTATAATTAGGCTTTTTTCATTTCTTCTGTAACTCAAATCTTCTATAAATCCTAGAAATAAAGGAATCAGTGTATGTATAATGAGTTCACTCAATGGCTTTAATAAGGAGACGCTTCTATTTATCAGTTACTCTTATTTTTTCATAACATTTTACATTTCATGTGTTATAAAAACACAATTTGGAGATGAATGTTCATATGGGATGTTGTGAGAAATCTGTGGCTGTGTCCTAGATTTATGAACAATGGATTGTTTTGAAGTCTAGATACAAATGCCACAAATATTCCGGCTACAGACACAAATAGGACGGAGCAATTTGCATGCTGGCGGTGGTAGAAATTAGGCAGTAGAGAGCTTATTCAGCGCTGGGGTTCTCAGAGAACAGAAGGATATTCAGCCACACTTACTGATTCATACCCTCTATTCTCCTAATTAAATAAGTTCAATCTTTTATTTCATTGATAGTAGTTGATGAATTTCATTCATTTAGTCACATGATTTAGTACAATTCCATAATAATACAAGGAAAGCAGTAGATAAATTTATAGTACTACACAAAGATGAAAAATATTTTGTCACCCCATAAATAAGATTATTTTCCTGGCTTTTAAGAATGTAGCATAAGGCATTATGTGAACACTTCTGGTCCTTTGAAATCTTCAGATGTTGGCCAGGTGCAGTGGCTCATGCCTATAATCCCAGCACTTTGGGAGGCTGATGTGGGAGGATCATGAGGTCAAGAAATCAAGACCATCCTGGCCAACATGGTGAAACCCCATCTCTACTAAAAATACAAAAAGTAGCTGGGCGTGGTGGCACATGCCTGTAGTCCCAGCTACTCGGGAGACTGAGACACGAGAATTGCTTGAACCTGGGAGGCAGAGGTTGCAGTGAGCTGAGATTGCGCCACTGCACTACAGCCTGGGCAACAGAGCAAGACTCCATCAAAAATCAAAACCAAACAAAACCAAAACAAAAATTCAGATGTTAGTAGAAGAAATGGTAATAGGACATCCATTTTCACTGGTGTAGAAAATGGCTCGATTTTCTTTGAAAGCTCAAATTTTTGAATTTACTATATAAACAACATCCTGGGATCTCCTTTAATTTTGGTTGGAATGTTTTAATTTAAAGGCGAGAACTTTCTAACTTTCAAGGTGTGTTTTAAAGGCAGCTGGTATTGGTTTAGTTTTTTTATTGGATAATTAATGCCTCTAGAGTCATGTGTGTGCAATTTAGAGGAACCAATTGGGCAAATGCAACAAGAAAATTAACAGAATAATGGCTAGGGGATGAAGTGCAAAGTAAATGGTAATAATGTTACTGGAAACCTCCTAACTTGCGCTGTTGCTGTCTGTTGCACCATTAGCTCAGGTGATGTCTGTCACCCTGAAAGCTGGGTGTACTTGGAACTGTTTGATTCCAAGAGCTTTTTCCCCTTGACAACCCAGTATTCCTGTTGACCGGAGAGATTGGCTGAGAATTCTTTTCAGATGCACTGAAAGGTCTTGCTTAGCATTTCTGGGATATGCCCAAGCAGTTAGCCACCTTTATGGAAGGCTGCTTCCTTATTGAAAAGAGGCCATGGCTTCCTGCTGAGTGTGAAGGATTTATCAGAACATCTTTAAAAACCTATTTTTTTTGTGTAGGACAACTTAATTGATATTGGTTGTTGATTTTTGGTACACTTTCTTTTGTCTATAGAAGCTGTCTCTTTGTACATTCAGGTGACATTTCCAGGGAGCCTGCTATGGGTGAAGAAAACCATAAGGGTTATAGGGGATGGGAAGTCCAATGAGATTTGGGGTGTACCCCCAGGGACCCTCCAGGATCCCTGGCACATTAGAGTGGTACTCTAATACAAAATGGAATCTGAAAAGGGCCAGAGGAGAGGCTCAGGTAAGTTCTAGGAAACCTGTTCTTCATCATTATTATCATTACCATCAAAGCCATCATCATCTACAACAGTGAACATTTCTTGGATTCAGGGACTGTGTTTATCTCTTTTTAAAGAGCATCTCAGTTAATCTTCAGAGTCCTCTGAGGTCAGCACTTTTGTTAATCTCATAAGGTCAGTGGAGAAAACAAAACTAGGGAAATTATGCAGTTTGTTCCAGTTAGACAGCCGTCAGTGGCTGGAGCAGGACTTGAGCGCTGGCTGTGAGTGCAAACTCTCTCTTGGAGCCACTCTGCTATGATGCCTCCTTGGTGATTGGTGAGGTGGAGAAGTAAAGGCAGAGAAGGAGAATGAGGGCTATGTGGGTCCTGTGAATAGGAGTTTGTTTGGAGTATCTATGGGTAAGGGCTAAGAAGGGGGCAGGCATAGAGCCAGACTGAGGGCAGCTTTGGATTGGTTAATTATGACCTAATTCAGTGGGTGATTATGAAACACCTGCTGTGAGCAAAGTTGAATAAGATATGGTTTCTAGTCTAGGGAGGGGCCCAGACGTGAACACAAGGTGGACGGTTCAGCATCACTAAAAAGCCTTGAGAAATAGGTAAGACCCAGTAAGGAGTTTAAGGATTGATAGGTTTTGCAATATTTTTTCCTTGGCTTCCAAAAGAAATCCACACACAGCCTGTTCTTTGCCCTCTTCTCTTTTTGCTTTGGTCGTGATATGTCCAGAAGATTTATTCTCATGGAATATTACTGATAGATACTGTGTTGATTTGATACCAGGGTTTTTTATTCTGGGATAGGATGCTTCTAAGGAAGACAGAAATAAAATCATTTTGGGGAGGAAGAAGGAAGGAAAAGAGACAAGGCTGGATCATGATAGACAGTTTAATTTTTAGGCTCTTTTTAAGAGTCTTAGACAGCTCTTTTATCTGTGATGGGATGTAATTGTTTACCCACAACAGGGCCTTTTCCAGGTGTCTTCTGTCTTAAAGTTGTCATTATAATCACTTTGCAGCATACTTTTCTGTAAAAAGCCAGAAATGAAGGCACTTTGGGCCCATTGTTTTGTTTGATGTGAATGAACCTTAGTGACAAACTCCTCTCTGGCTAACACCCTCACATCGGGGCTGCTCTGGCTTCAATCCCTTCTGGTTGTTAGAAGTCCTTGGTGTCCTTATGCCCTCCCAGCTCAGACACACTGCCCCACATTTTGACTTCCCAGAAGCGCCCCAGGCAGTATGGTGCACGGTGCCCTGCATCAGCATGTGGGGATGACCCACTTTCTGGGTGCAGCGCTGGCCGGGGATTGGCGGCCTTTCCTGTGTTGATCCATGGGTGGATGCTCCATACTCTAGTTGGTCATTTAGAGTATGGTAAGCATACCTGAGAGAATTAGGCTCCCTCTTCTTTCCCCAACCTCCTTCCTCTACTCAAAGGTGCACGGTACTCAGATCTAAGCGTGCAGGTAAGCTTAAACTAAAAATGCTTTAATCTGATATGTCTGGTGACAAGACCCTGATACCCTTTTAACAGTCTTTTCCAGAAAATAATGAAATACTAGTCAACAACCAGCATTTACTGGACACTTGCTCTCTGTTGGACCCTGTTGGTGGGCAGCTGGTATGGGCTCCACAGTGGTCTACCAGGGATCAACTCCCAGCTTTGCCACTCACTAGCTATGGAAATTTGGAAGATCACCTCCCCTCTCAGCCCCTTACTTTCTTTATCTGTAAAAGGTGTCTTTAAGTGCATGCCTCATCAAGCTGTAAAGAGCATCAAATGGGGGTGACAGACCTATGGCATTTCACTTAGTGCGTGGTACCTAATCAGCATTCCATAACTGTTAGTGAATTGAAATCCTGCCAATAATACTTGCTATGGGTATTATTATTATCCTCATATCTGTTTTATACATAAGGAAACTGAGAATCAAAGAGGTTAAGTGACTTGCTCAAGGACAAAGAATGGGTAAGTATCAGAGCTGGGACTTGAACCCACCTCTTCTTAATCTGAGCCATTCCATATATATATATATATATATATATATATATATATATTTTTTTTTTTTTTTTTGCACAGAGCTCTGGCTTCCCAGCCTGTGGAATAGGCTACATACAAAACTAGCCACGTACCATATCTTATTTAATGATACATGCACTATCTCTTTATGTGGGCACTGTGCAGTACAATTAGTAACTTTAAAGATGGTGTTCAATGTATTAAAAAAAAAAAATCTCTTCCAGCCTCAGTTTCCCCACCTGTAAAATAAAGCTTGTGGGCTAAGGGAATCACCCAGATTCAGGACTTCAACCCAAGAGCATGGCAGCCCAATCTGGGGAGTCTTGGTCCCACTAGCTGTATGCATTTTTGTTTCCACTGATCTCTCTGAGTTTTCATCTAGTTATTTGAACAATGGAGATAATGTTTTCCACAACGGAGTACTTAGAAGATTGGAAAGTATGAAGAAGGTCCTTAACATATAGTAGGTGCTTAAGCCATGATAGCTGTCACTAAAATTTCCATGGCTTATCTATGTCCTGGAAACAAGCCTCCTTACCTTTCTTTTTTAACTTGATAAAAAAAGCATGTACTATGTTTTATTTAATGTTTACTTTCTAGTGCCATGGCACTTTGAAGGCTTCATTCCCTTGCCTGAGAAGCCCTTGAAGTGAGGAGCCTTGGGCCCTCCTGGGTGCTTAGCACTGGCTCAAAAGCAGTTGATAGTGGTCCTAGAAAAGATACCCATATGCATCTACCTGGGAATGTTGTAACATGAGTTAAATTAAGTCCAGTCTGCTCTAACATTGTGGTTGAAAGTACAGAGCTTAATATAGATGCTAAGCACCGAGGAAGGCCAAGGCTCCCCACCTCTCTAGGGCTTCTCAGATGTGGGAATGCAGCCTTCAAAGTGCTGTGGCTCCCAGTGTCCACTCATCAGTGTCCACTGATCTCTCTGAGTTTTAGTTTGGTTATTGGTACAATGGAGATAATGTTTTTAGTTGTGTGACTGACTAGTTGTGATTAGTTATGTGTCTTCCAGCAGGTTGTTGAACCTCTGTGCTTTAGTTTCCTATGTATTAAGTAAGAAGCCTTTTCCACCTAGGATTGCTGTGAGAATTGAATGAGTTATTTTTCATGGGGTGCCTAGAATAGACCATGGTCCTTAGTAAGTTCTCAGTATATGTTAGCCTTTGTTATTCTAACCTAGGTAAGTACATTCAGCAGCTCCATACACTTAGCAAGTGAGCAAAACTCAAGCCCAAGAAGTGTTCAGTATGTTTTCTGAATTCTGCAGCAGTGTTTGGCTAGAATTCTTTGTTTTCTCTCAGGCCCCATTTAATAAAATAAGCACTGACCACTCCCCCATCTTCCTACCCTGGGCTCATCCTAGGGTTTCCTAGGTTTTGATTCTTTTAAGATTAGCCATGGAAACATTAACAGAAGAGAAACAATACCAAGGGAGGTTTTGCTTGCCCATGTTTTTCCTCCATCTCTGCCCCTGTGTGGAGGTACCAGGGGCCATCCCCACCTCATGTCCCTCTGTTCACCTTCACCTACTCCACTGGCCCGGGCAGCAGAATCGCAGCTACCAATAGCCTTTGTCTGAAGAGTGGAATGCATGTGCACTGGCTTTGATTCAGTCTGCTTTGCTGAGTGAAAGTGCGGTGATGGGGTGCTTATTCTCTCTTCATTCTTCCTTCTACCCAGTTCAGAGGTGTTTTGCCCCAAGAGGAAGTTGTTTTCCTAATGCATTGGCTTCTGGAGTTCATCTCTTGATTCTAACTTTCAGTTAGACAATGTTTATACACCAGGGGGTGAATGATGCATGTAACTATGTCTCTATCCCGATTTGTGGTCTGTGCTGCCCAAGGATATGGCAGATATACTTCCAAGAAGAAGAAATGAGCCTGGGAACCATTGCTGTTAGGATGAGAGGGGAAACAAGCCACATCATGCAATCACACAGACATCACTGCTCCAGTCACACTGGGGTGGGAGCCATGGCACTTTGAAGGCTGCATTCCCTCGCCTGAGAAGCCCTTGAGGTGGGGAGCCTTGGGCCCTCCTGAGTGCTTAGCATTGGCTCAAGAGCAGTTGATAGTGGTCCTAGAAAAGGTACCCACATGCATCTACCTGGGAAAGCTGTAACATGAGTTAAATTAAGTCCAGTCTTGTTGGGGAAGTGGGGGTGAGAATCCTATGAGGAAGAGGCAAGTAGAGGCAGGGAGCAGTTCTGAAGGAGACTGCTGGGCCATCCAGCCACTAGCCTGGAGTCATTGGGCAGCTCTAATGATTTCAGCCCGCACACCTGGCCTTGATCCCGAGGGCCTCCCACGTGGTACCCACATCTCCTATGTGGGCAGTGACTTTCTGCTCTGGAATCTCCTTTGGAAGCCTCATTGGGAAAGTCATCCCAGCTCATTTTTTTGGCGGGGGGGGGGGTTGTTTCATTTCTGCTTAACCTTAGATTGTACCAGCTGGGATTGTGTTGAAATGTTTCCTTTAGAACCATATAGTTCTTCTATGTAAAGGTTGACTTGGTGGAGTCATTGCTGGATCATCCACTGTTTGGTGAGTTGCTTTCTCCTATTTGGGAGCACATTGCCTGCTCTGTATGCAGTGCATAAAGGGACAGAAAACAGGAAAGGAAGCTGGTAGGCTTCATATTTGGATTTGGAGAAACAAGGGCTTCTTTTGCCTTGACCATAACATTGGACTTCACAAGTGATGCTTCAGTTATTGCTTTTTAAGGACTAAATGTGTGAATCAAAAGTCTAAGGCATAATTCTCAATCATCAGCATCAGTAACATTTGAGATGATGTTAAAAAGGTGCATTTCCAGACCTGCTATATGAGCGTATTTGAGGAAGTCAGCACTTTAACAAGCCCTGTTGTTATTTAGGTGTGAGAACTGCCCAATAACTTATGGCAGCTTTCGCAGACTTACTGGACCTCTTAACTCATGAGTGTTGCCCTTCTGAATAGGCCGCAGGGAAATCCTCTGCTTTCTCTGCAGCGGTTCTGAATCTCCTCTCATGCATCTGCCTTTTAGCACCTTAATACCCTCCATGGTGCCAAGACTTGCTTATCTGACTCTTAAACAGTCCAAATCATTGAGGGCCACAGCTGAATCATCAAACTGGTTACTACCACTTCCGGTCAGAAAGAAATGGTGGGAAGTAAGGAGAGAATTTTTTTCATGTCTCATACAATTGATCTCTGAAGACAGTTCCCAAAGAGGAGTCCCCAGGATGATTTGAGCTCTAGCAGTCTGGTTGTAGTAAAAGTGTAGAGCATCTCAAATAATTTTAAAAGCCTGCATTCATTTGGGTGGATTCTGTTTTTATAAAAGAAGAGCATCTTCCAGCCATGGCTTAGTCCCATCAGGAAGCCCCTCCCCAAAAAATGATGTCTTACTAGAGCAGAAAGGGAGATTTCCAGAATTATGAACACTATTGATCAACAGTTACGCCCCAGCCCTCCCACCACTGGCTGCTAGGCCAATTCTGGATTTGTGAGATGTTTGGTCTCTTCTGATATTGTTATCCTGAGATGTTATAGTTGTAAGGGAGTAACATAAATACCTTTTATATGGTTGGTGGAATGTTTAAAAATAATTTACTAATTAAGGAAAGCTGGAATAAAGCATATGGGAAGCGAAGCCTTGTCCCCAAATCCTGGCCTGGCCCCTCTCCAGCTGTGTGTTCCCAGGCACATCACCTAGTCCTTGAGCCTGGAGGAGGCAGTCACAGAGCTATCATGAGGATGTAAGAGGCTCCTGGACTTGATGGTACCTAGCATGGTTCCTCCTTACAGTACCTTTTGTAGTGAATGTTGGTAGCATCTGAATCCCACCAATTTAACTCATTAAGTCTGAGTTGAGCATCTGTGAGGAGGAAAGGGGATGGAGGAAGGGAAGAGGAGAGACTTTATGCAAAAGGACTAACCTCTGCTTTGCAGAAGAGATAAATATTCAACAAAAGAATACCAAAAGGGAACGAATTGATTGACTCTAAGTGAGTCCCACATGCACTCGTGTTTCCAGAGAGATGGGAGTGGGAGGCCAAGGGTTCTTCATCCTTCCACAGAGGAGAACATGAGGGGAATTACTGGCAAACATGATTCATCATAATTATAGACTATTCTTTTCCATTTAAAAAGCCACCGCTTTAAACATGGCTCTTGGCAATTACAAATCAATTATAACCTACAATCAGATCTTCCATTTTTAAAGTCTGTGTAGTCTCTAAGTACAGACATACATCATCCTTTTTTTTTGTTTGTTTGAGGTCAGGAGTTCAGTAAGATTATTCATCCAGGGAGTCTAAATGAAGCTAACGGGAACTAATGATCAGTCAGCCCTTCTGACAGCAAACTGATGTCCTCATAAGGGATTGTTTGTTATTTCTTCCAGGCAATTTCTTTCCTCACACCCCTGGCTGTTATTTGTGTGGTGAAAATTATCCGGCGAACAGACAAGACTGAAATTAAGGAAGCCTTCTTAGGTAGAGTATTCACAGTTCCTGCTTTAGGGAATGGGGCTGACCTTAATTAGATTACTACATTTAAGAAATCTCAGTTACACACAACTGTTTTTTTCTTTTGATCAAATTAAGCTGGGGAGAAACGAGATAACATAAAGATAAACTTTAAGCCCAAGGAAGAGCCAATGTGCAGTCCTAAATAAAGGATGTTCAGAGGCCACCTGCTGTCGCTCTCCGTTGTTCTGAATGCTAATAACACCCCGTACACACCAGAGAGCTGTGCTGCTCAGGTGCAGACTCAGGTATCTCTTGGCAGTAAGGCAAAGCAAATCTGAAACTTTGTTACCACCAACTGTCCAGTCTCACAGTTTTGGTTAATAGACCCACATTATGGGCAATTCAGAAATGGACCACAGACTCCTTGACCAAACACCGTGGGCTACAGGCAAAAATGGGAAAATGCGGGTGTAAAATAAAATAGATATTATAAACAAGCTCCACGACTCATCTTTAGTTTGAGGACATTTTGGTAGCTAAGTGCTCATTATTATGTGAAAAGTGCTATGATCTTTGTCATTGATGGTAACATCCTTGTTATAACTTCTTCCCAAGCTGAGCCATGTCTGCATGGGACAAGAGTTTGACATTTTAGGATTAAATGTGTTTTTCTGGTCTTCGTGTTAATCAAATCCTGAGTAAATGAGAGCATTAAGAGATGGCCAAAACTACTTGGCTTGTTTAGCAAACAAAGTAAACTATCCTGTAGCCAGGTTTTTAGTTTTTTGACCATGAGCAAAACCAAATCAGGTTGATTTTTTTTTTTTTGACACATCACCTAAAAGTTACCCAAATCCTCAGCCCAAATTTTGTTTCGGGTGTGTTATATGGACTTACCATTTAGTGAGTTTATAAGTCTGGAAAATGAGAGCCTTCACTTAAGGGTGAGTTTCTTAATTACTGTGCTTTGGGGAAATGAAAATGGAGCAAAATATAGCCCTCTCTTTTTCTTAGTAATGAAGTGAGAGTGGGAGCTGCATATAGGGGGTGTGGAATAATAAGCAGCTTCTCCCCTAAAGCCACACGGAGAACGCTTCCTGTATAACCAGCCTTCTGTTAGGCCCTGCCTAGTTGAAAGAACAGAATCCCTCTCAAATTAGCTGAAAAAAAAAATAAGAGTTTAAGTACAGGGCCCTGATAAGCAATCTCACATCCAAGAAGAAGGGGGAAAATTTCAGAGGCACCTCATGGGGACTGGAATGGGGAGCTGGGCCGTCAGGAGAGGAGCCCCCTTCTTGGCTCAAGACCACTGCAACATGCCTTCCTTCTTCTCCTGACACTCCCGACCGGAATCCTCTGCCTCAACTTTGTTTCTGCTGCCTCATGTCTCTGGTTTGTCTGAAGCTTGGGCCTACAGTGATGGTGGCTTCTGCCCCAAATCTGTCTGCCTGTTGCCCACCACCAAGCTTCACTGTGTTTCTTGGTCAAGACTTTCTAGACAGAGCCTCTGGCTGAGCTCATTTCTCCAGCCTGGCCACAAAAGCTGTGAGTCCCTGGTCAGCCTGTTGATGCCCTCCCTCAGGTCAGGTGTGTACTGCAGGCGCCCTGTGTGGCTTGGGCTTTTGGTCACAGGTTTCAGTCTCCTCACCTTGAGAAAAGGGTCGGGTTCTCCAAGGAGGGCACAGGCAGGTGTCCCTCCACACATGGCTTGAGTGGCTGGGCAGTGCTGGGATGGATATCACCATGGTCTCCAAAAAGTGCTGGTGGCGCCCTCTCGGTTCGCCTGGAAATCCCTTTAGTTCATGCTTTATTCTAGTGGCTCCCCTGGCATGGAGTCTCAAGATAAGTGACTGTGGGTAAGAGCTGTCTTTCATGGTTATGGTTCTCACTGACGGCTGGCTTTTGGAGTGGGGCTGCTGTTACAGCAGTAAGTAGCTCACAGTTACCTTCTCCAGACTTTTCATTCTCAGCTAAATCTCCCTTAGGGTGACATTTCCAAATTCAACATCATACTCTGTCTCCTGTATGTTAACAGAGAAGGTGGAATGACTGGATATTCTGTTTGCCTAAATAAATGAGAGCCTGCCCTATAAAAATGATGAACAGCCTCCCATTGTGTGCAGAGGTTTTTTTTTTTTTTTTTTTTTTTTTTAATTGCTGCTTTTAGGTAGCCTTGAAAGTAGGAGTTGGGGAGGGTGATCTTTAAAAGCCAAGGACAGAAAACTAGGTGTAGATTTTCCAGTGTTGTCTGGAATTCAGGACTCTCAAACAGGAGGTTTAGTTCTCAGGTGTCTTCAGCAGACTTTAACTGAGGCTTCCAAACCTGGATCCCAAGTGCTGCCCTCATCTCCAGGTAAATGTGGCCATGTCTGTGCATCTGGCATTGGATGAGGGGAGTGAGGTTTGCCCCATGAAGCACTGGGCTTTTAGGAATTCAGGCTGCAGAATTGTGTAATAGAGAACTCTGTTATAAAAGCATGATAGTGCTGAATTTCCTACAACAACAAAAGTAGCAACAAAAGCCCTCTAGTCCCCTGGAACGCCTATAACCTGTAGTGTCCTTAGTATAGGCTGCTTACAAGCCAACTCACGGGACACGTTGCTTTGAATTTTTTTTATCAGACACAGTGTGGTTTGTCTTTTGACTCTTCACTCAAACCCACAGTGCTGTGGGATGCTATAAAAACAGAACAACGCTTATGAACCAGGCCCACTGGGTTATTGTTAATGAACAAGCATTCCTGAAGGGGGCCATTTATTTTCCTGTTTGTCCAGCCTTTCATGGATCTGATCCCAGCACAGCCTTCTCTCTGGTGTCAGTGAGGGGTTCCTGCATTGATCCCTGGAGGGTTGTGCTAATATTAAGCAGTTAGGGTTCCTTCTAGAATGCTGAAATGACCTCCATGTTAAATATCATCACCAGCTTCCCTCCTTTCTGTTTCCTTCAGGTATTTGGATCAGACAGGAAAGTTGCCAACTTTTGGTGGTTATATCACATCTCTGCATTTTCCAGCTCAGCTATTTCAGACTTTTTAAAGAACTGCTCTGTGCTGCGATAAGCCCACCAGGCTCAGAGGCTGGGGAAGTGATCCATGTGGCTGTTTATGAAGTTCACCAAGATCTATGTGGGGCAATAGGCAATCAGCTAGGGATGCTTGTTCCCAGAAAGGCCATGCTAGGACTGGGATGAATATGAGTCTAGCCCCACTGGGAAAACACAGCAGTGAGCCTGTTGGGCCAGACCTAACAGAGGAAAGACCACAGTAATTTCACAGCAAAATCACAATCTGTTAATTATCAGGGTTTGTGGAGAGAATACGGCAAAATATCCCAGGGAATTTTCTCTCCCCTCTTGGAGAGAGACCTCTCCACATTGCTCTGAGCTTGCCAGAGAGAAGGGAAGCTGGCATTTGAGGAAGGAAGGGTCTGTGTGTTCAGAATGCAATCAGTGGATCTTTCCAAGTTCCTTCATATTTAGTTCCAATTTCCGCACCCCTATTGCATACTCAGTGTTTTAATGGCAGTACGGTGCTGCTGATTTATGCTCTGCCCTCCGAATCTGTGGCCTGTCCCTCCTTTCTGCCACACTCAGATATGGCCATTTGCCCCCATCTCACACTTAGGTGATTTGTTTCCCTTTGACAAATATGTTGATTTAAATGTGTCCCTCCCATCCTCTCTGCTTCAGATGGCTTGTTAAAAGCAGGTTGGTTATGTTCCCATCTCTGTGGCTCATGCTCTTAGTGACCATGTTGGCCATTCCACAGTACTTTCTGGCTGTAGAACAATACATTTGTCTCTCTCAATGGGCTGTGAATTGCTCTAGACAGCTCCTTCCCGAAAATGCCCCCATTCATTGCTATATTCTTATATAAATCTCAGCTAGTATTGAACAGTTAATATTTACCAAAGGGAAACCATAGTGCACATGCTTTATTATTCAACAAAGCAGTGGAATGGGGCATCAATAGGTTTTTATTGCTTCTGCGAGGCGTTTGACCTTCTATCACATTGATGGTGATGACTCTGCCTTTTGTGCACTCTCGATAAACCACAGAAGAGAGGTGCAAGATCTTTGCAGGGAAAGCTCTGTGACTCATGTTGCCTGCACCCTTCGGGACAATCTGTGCTGCATCTAGCAAAGTCTTCCCAAACAGCTTGGAGAAAGTCCCTGTGCTCTGTATGGTCAAATAATGTATCCCAGAAGTTCTTCCTCTTTTAGACGGCAAAAAGCACTGCCTGGGCAGACCTTCTCCAAACCCAGTGAGGTCTTTGGACTCTGCACCTTTGCAGGAACAGTGGTTTGTTTGATAACAAATGGACAGCTGTCAGCCGGTGATGGGTCAATAATGAGATAATTGCCAAATGGGAACGTCCTTTTCTGCTGTAGGATTCCAGCAGCTGCTCTGATTAGAATTATGTCTGAGAAGATTGCCAAGAGGAAATAAGAAATGTATGTTTCTTGCTACCAGTAAAAGAAATTCTACATACTGTGGTATTAAATCTGTTCATATCAGGCCAGAAATGATAGATGAGCTCCTCTGTGATGGTGAAAATTTCAGTCAAGGAGGAGAGACACATTTCATGTCATGGGGCTTGGAATTTTATGAGCCACTCTCTAAAGTCCCCTAGCAACCCCTACATATCTGTTTTTAAAGTATTCGTTCATATTTCTATGGTTGCTGAATAGTATTATAATGTAACAATGATGATGATGATAATGATAATGATGATTTTGATCTAAGAGCCAGCTTGTTACTTTTCTGTCTGTTGGTTTTGTTTTGTAGCGGTGTCCTTGGCTCTTGCTTTGAATGGAGTCTGCACAAACACTATTAAATTAATAGTGGGAAGGTAAGTTCCAAGAATAATGAAATGATGACTTAGACTATCAAGGTCATCTATACAGGAAGCTGGGCCAGAGGACTCTGATGGGACAGATTTGAGCTTGTCTATTTCTCCCTTAAATCGTTGTCCTTCTTAGCTTTCCATCCTTAGCACAGATCTTTCCCTTTGAATTACAAACCCACTGTTTTAGAAAGCAGGAGATCAATTCCAAGGAAGTATCCACTGACCATACTTTCTTGTGGGACAAAGCTCACTGCTGGTGTTTTCAGCTCCTTCCACTGCCATCCCAGGGCCTCACTCGGACACACACAAACTTGTCAGTTTTGGCCTCTAATAAATAAATAATTACTTATTTATCATTCTCTTCAGGATGAAACATATGGATTGGCATTTCAGCCTTGGCTTACAGCACATTTCTCTTACTGCCCCTGCAAAATGATTTCTGTTTTGTATTTATCTTTCCTTCCCCTCTGACGGCTGTGGGGAAGAGCTGGTATCTGCAAACATTAGCAGTCAAAACATCTGAATTCAAGACCTAACTGACTCTCACTGTCTGCTGGCCTGGGACACATTAGATGCCCTCTCAGAACCTTAGTATTTATTTTATCTGCTGGGTGTAGGCCAGGCATTGAAGGGGCAGGAGATAGATAAAGATCAGGCAGTGCATGGCCTGTTTCTGCTGTGCTCCCTTAACTTGGTGTGCTTGGAGCTACCGCAGTGCCCTGACCAGTGCTCACTGTCAGGCCTCGCCCCTCTGAGGTTCTGGTGCATTAAGTGGACATCCATACTTGGAGAAACACTGGCTGAGTTCCAGAGAGATAGTACCCCAGCTGTTGTGGTAGATTGCATAGGCCCTACCTGAGCCACAGAGTTGAAGGACCAGTGATCAGTGTATGTGAACCGTGACCTGGAGTGCCCAGAAAGCAGGTGCTGTGTTTCCAGCATTAGCAAAGCTTCACCCATGGTAGTTGCTTGGTGAATATTAGTTGAGTATGAATGTGAGGTGATAGGCCATCACCCACCTGTGTGAGGATCCTCAGCCAAGCGAGGCAGAAAGTGTGAGGTGAAGAGTGTTGGCACAAATTTCCATTCTCTGGTGTTCAGAGCTCATTTTTGCCCCTTACTGGTTGTGGGTGACCTTGAGCAATGAAGAGCCTTCATTTTTTGCACCTGTAAAATACAGACAGCCCCAGGCTCTGCCTCAGGGTTCTCCTGAGGATTATATGGCACAACGGGTGTGTGGAGCTTAGCACTGTGTCAGAAGCCCAGTAAGTATTCAGAACTTACTGCAGCTGTGATTGCTGCAGGAGGCTTGACTTCAGGCTCAGGGCCACCTCGATGTCCCTCTGGGGGTCTCTTTCCCATGCTCTCGACCAGAGAGGCCAACCTGGGGCACTGTGTCCTCTGCATCATGGAACTGAGCTTTCAAGGTCACTCAGTGAGGTGAGGTGAGGCCTACTGTTCCAGGAAGGGCAAGTGGCTGCCCACATTCAGGACACAGAGACACGAGGAGCCTGGAGCCTTGGATCCCAGAGGCAGCCTCCGAAATAGTGGCGTGGTAGATCAAGACAGGAAGTAACTTTTAGTAACTTTTAGTCCATGGGTTGCACAAAGCCTTCCCTTTCACACTTGTTCAACAAGGAACCTGGGCAAGAGGACCCTGCTGAGGTGCCTCCTGTAAGTCATGCCACTTTATCCTCAGGACCTCACCTTTGGGTTGGTATTGATTTCCCCTTCTACAGATGTGGAAACTGAAGCTGGGGGAGACCAAGTGGCCTTCCCAAGGTCATAAAGTGAGTAAGTGGTAAGCGTGAGTGCCAACTCAGATTTTTCTGACACCAAAGCCTGAGCTTTTCCCCCAACGGCTGTGTCTAGAGTGTTCCGTGGAAAGCTCCAGTGTTGATGGCCAAGGTGGCTGAGGAAGGAGCTGGGGGCAGTGGGGAGTTGGGGGGGGGGTCAGCTTGGGGTCATGTGTGATGGCAGCATTTTATATTGAAAATGTCCATGGTGTCTTTTGTAGACCTCGCCCCGATTTCTTTTACCGCTGCTTTCCAGATGGAGTGATGAACTCAGAAATGCACTGCACAGGTGACCCCGATCTGGTGTCCGAGGGCCGCAAAAGCTTCCCCAGCATCCATTCCTCCTGTAAGTTCATGGCTGGAATGCTCTTAATGCCCCAGTCATGTTTCCTGGTCACTTTCTTTGGGAATTTAGGTGGAGAGAAAAGCACTGGTAGGTGAATGTTAAGCACAGTTCATTTTTCTTCACTTTACGGCATTTAGCTTAGAAACAAGATTATTTAACAGGAAGTAATAGGCCTGGGATGAGGATCTGGAGTTTATACAACATTGTATGTGTTGCTTGCATGAGCTTGGGAGAATGTAACATGTGATGCTTTACCCCTTGACAGTACGATTCAGGACAAGGGAACCCTCCATGCTCCCTGGGACCCTCCATTGTTCCATTCCTTGTTCTCTCTCATTTATTTCTTCAATTGAGGTGTTGCATGTGTGTGTACATAAATATGTATCACATATGTATACATATATACATACATATAAATATACATATGCATCCCTCCATACCCGCAGTATCTAGTCTGACTATAGATGTGTGAGCTCCTTAAAACAAAGACTGAATACTGTGAATTGGGAGCAGTGCAATGTAGTGGAAAAGGACACAGGTCCTTGAAGCCTAACAAATCCTGGCTCTGCCAGGTATTCGCTCTGAGACTTCACCTCCCTGTGCCTCAGTTCCTGCTGTGTAACATGGGAGTAAGAATGTCTCCATTATGGGTCGGAATGAGGATTACAATAAGTGGTGATGATCACTCACATTTCTGGAGCAGCAGCTATGCCAAAATGATTACAGAAATTATCTTATTTAATCCATTTAGTATATGTAAAGCCCTTAGTATTGTGACTTTCAATAAACAGTAGTTATTGACATTCTTATTATCAGAGCTGAGGTTTCCTGAGCATGCTGGCTGTGTCATCATTCATCCCACCTAAGTTCATACTGTATGACTTAGGTGCCAGGTGCTGTGCCAGGCATTGGGGATACAAAGATAAATAAGATGCAGCTCGTGTCCTGGGGAGTGCCCAGGTAGTGACAGACGATGTATTTAGGTTGATGATTCTTGGGATAGTTGGAGAACTATGGTCACAGGTGACCATCTTGAATAGGACAGGCTCTTCTCATGATGCCAAGTCCTTAATTCTCCTGCAAGTCTGATTATTATTTAACTTTGGCAAGCCTGCTATTTTAGTCTTTTTTTTTTTGTCTTTTTTTTTCCCTAACTACCTGAGACATATCCTAACAATGGCTGAATCAAGAAAAAACTGAACGCTCTTTCCTGGGAGTGGTTGTTGGACATGTTGCTCAGAGCCGTTAAAGACTAGGGCCTGTCAACAAGACATTAGCTGGGGGCAGACACTCTAAATGACTCTAAATGTTGTGCAAATGAGTCACCTTGCACAACAGCCCACCAGGTGGGGGCTCGTCCCAGTTTTGCACATAAGGGCACTGAGGATCAGGCAGGCTTAGTAACTTGTCTGAGGACACCAGCTCTGACAGGAATAGCTGTGAGTACCAGCCGGAGGAATTCCTGCTGCCTTGGGACTTTCAATGATCAAATACAGCAAAGCATTTATAGTCCATGTTTATTTAAGTAAATAACTAATTTTCTTCTCTAGCTGTTTGGAAACTGGTGGGTTGAGTAGTTGCCTCCAAGAAGATATATTTAAGTCCTAGCCCCTGGAACATGTGAGTGTGACCTTATTTGGAAAAGGGGTCTTGGTTGATATAAGATAAAGGAAAAGCACTTTATCTTATAGTTTCCCATAAATGAGTATATGTAAGTTACATGTTTTGAGATGTTTAGTTATGAAATGATACATGTTTTGAGACGTTTAGTTATGAAATGTATACTGGAAATTGGCTAAGAGAGTAGATTTTAAGTGCTGTAATCACAAAAAACAAAAATAAAAATGTAACCATGTGATGAGATAGATGAATATGGTAACTTGTTTGACTGTCGTAATCCTTTCGCTATGTATATTTTTATTTGAAAGAATGGACACTGTTTTACATGCCAAAAAAGAAAAAGGAAGAGAAAAAGGATCTTGGCAGATGCAATTAAGTTCAGATCTTGAGATGAGATCACCCTGGATTTAGGGTCAGTCTTAAGCCCAGTGGCAGGTGTCCTTGTAAAAGAAAGGCTCAGGGTTTGTGTAGGCTCCAGCCATTCCTGTGACTTAAGGCAGAACACCCATTTGGAGTTGCTTCCTCCCTAAATGTGCTTTTTTCTCTATGAAGTCCCATATTAAGTGAACACCTGTTTTGGAGGAGTGGTACATACCAGCTGGAGGAATTCCTGCTGTATTGAGTTATTGTCTCCTTGTTTCCAGGGAGTCCCATGCTGGCATTGTTTAGAGGTACCTGGAATAGTATTCACCTGGGATCACCTCCCATCTGCTCTCCATCTGTCTCCTGGTAGGGTCACTCGAGTTGTGTTAGTTTATTTCCTTCTTTGTTCTCTTCCCCTTTCCTTCTCTTCCTTCTATCCTGCATTCCTCCTTTCTCCCTTCTGTCATTTTCTGTCCTCCTGAAGACTTGGTGCTGAATCTTAAGGGGCGTCAGAAATTAAAAGCACCTAAGAAGTGAAACTCCTAAGGAAAACCTTAATGCTGGCTTTTGGAATGGTTGGTGGGGGACTGTAGCATAATTTACTATCTACTATTGCATTTGAACCTGGGAATGAAATAGCTGTCATGTGAATAAATACCTCAAGCTGTCAGACTGCTGGACCTCAGAGATTAGAAGCTGGGTATCTCAAAAAATGTTGATTTTAGATGCACATCCTCCCTTCCAACCACCAGGAATAATTTTCTGACATGGCTGGCTCTCAGCTGCCTTGTCAGATGTGTGGCTGACATCTGATCTGTGCTACACAAGCTTTTTGACAGAGGCAATTATATCCTTTGCTTAAGATGCTACTTAAAATGTTACACATTTTTGCTACTTGGCAGACACAGAATTCTACCCAGCCTCTAGGCTTTGATGGTGGTATTTTCATTTATTTCTCCTTTTTTAAAATGACAGGCTAGTGATTGGCTTGAAGGCGATGCCATATCTACTTAGAAAAACCACCAGTGCTGTTTTCTGGATTTCTTAGTAGCTAATAGGAAGCCTAGTAGTTGATGTGACTGCTTCTCAGAGGGGGTGACCTAAGTGTACTCCCATTCTAATACAAACACTTTTATTTCCCTTAAAACATCAATTTCATGGGCTGGACTTGAGTGACTGGGCAGGGGAGTTCTGGACTGTGGGCTCTCCCAAGACTAATTCTCTATGCTACGTAGATGTGGGTTTTGCTTCTGCTATGTTTGCAGATAATTGGCTGCTGGAGTGGAGTCCACGTCCTCATATCGTCCTTAGAGCAGTTGATTTTCTTTGAACTTAAGAACAAACATTGATTTCTTTTGGAAACAAAGGATCTTGTTCTTAATCTACCATAAGCAGCCAAACATTGCTTGTCTGAAGGGCTCATGTGTCAAACTCTCAGCAAATAGCAGTTCCCCATGGCAGCGTTCTTATGGGGCTTGCTCTGTAAGGCAGCCTAAGTCCCCCTTGATTAGAAAAGCAGAGACAACAGTTTCAAAGAGCAAGTGATTTTCATCCAACCTGAAAGAAGCTTAGGCTTTAAAGTGAAGAAAGGCAGTGTACCTTCCCAGAGTGCTTAAAGCAGGGATATTCTGAAAAGAGAATTTGTCTCTCAGAGCATAATCTCGATTTTTGATTGAGTATTGATTCAACTTCCAGAGAGAGAATAGGTTTAAGAGAGAAAAATAGAAAAAACAAATTATTAATGCGAAGTCAAGCTATTAAGAAGCATCTTTCTTGTGAAAATGGTGGGAATAAACAGATGCCTATTCATTTCTATGTTGTCCGTGGCCACTTTCACTTTACAATGGCCATGTTGAGGAGTTATAGAAGAGAAACATGGCCCACATAACCAAAAATATTTATTATTTGGCCCTTTACAGAGAAAATTTACTAACCTTGCAGTTGCCCATGCTCCAAACAGATGGTATTAAAAAGCTTTACTAAAGCAAGACCAGTGCACTTAAATTGTGCACATGGATGTTTCAATTTTAAACATTTTAAAACTCCATTACAGTATAAAAAGGGGCAGTTGTTGCTTGTGGGATATATTTTTTAAATGACAGAGAAAGTCTAAAAGGCATGCCTGGCTGATGAAGATTCAACAGATGCTTCTTGAGTTCTTTCTGTTAGGTATGTACCAGGCTGAGCCCTTGGGGAGAGCACAAGGGTGATCGGACATGGCCCGTGCTTTCCTCCAGGATGAAGGCAAGCACTAAGTGATTGAACACCACACTCTGGGATTGAGGAGCTGAGAATTCTAATCAGGGGACAGAGGAATCCTCCAGGGAGGAAAAGCCCTTTATCTTATAGTTTCCCATAAATGAGTACATGTAAGTTACATGTTTTGAGATGTTTAGTTATGCAATATCTTAACTCTATTATTTAGCTGCATGTAGAATTCGAGGAGGAAAATCATTGCCATGCAGGATTCCAGTGCACAGTGAGCTTGAGAAGTCTGATTGCATTCCTCTCCTTTGCTTTGTTTTTTTCTTTCTTTCTCTGGAACGTCTTAGGGTCCTTTCTCTGTGTCTCACCATCTCGAGTCCACAATGATGTACCTTACCGGGATTTGTTTTTGGTATTTATTATTCTACTCTGTAGGTCTTTTTAATCTGGAAATTCATGTACCTCACCTTCATATTCCCTGTTTCTTCTCTCTAGAATGGTATTAGGCAGATGTTGATTCTCCCGCACTGATTTTTTATTTTGTTTCTTATTGTCTTTGTCTTTTTTGTTAGATTTCCTCCTTTCTCTTTGTCTTTTTTGTTCATCTGTCAGGATTTTACAATTTTTATCTACTAACGCATCTACAGAATTTTTATTATGATTTTTATATTTTTAATTTCCAAGAGCTCTTTCTTGAACTCTGATTAGAAAAATCATTAACATCCTGTTTTTGTGTTTTCATGGATACAGCATCTCTTACCTTGCTTTGCTCGCAGGTTTTGTCTGTGCTCTGCCTTCCCTTTATTTGTGCATTTTTGTATCTAGCTTTCTTTAAATATCTGGTACCTTTGCTTTATGTTGTTATTTAAGGTTGAATCATAGAGCTAATTGGGCAGGGCTTGTTAATTGGGCTTCACTGAGGGCGACTGGAGTGAGCTGGGTTTTCATTGGTTGACCTTCAGTATTAGCGTCTGGCCTTTACTTCGAGGCTGCTTGATTCTCCAGAGTAGGCTCTTCATTCTCCTGCCTGGTATATGTGGACCTGGCACTCCGGAAGCTGTGCAGAAGGGCATAGATGCCCACAGGTCAGTTCTTAGTCTTTCACATAATCTCCCTATTTCCCATTTGGTTGTTCAGCCATGCCCTCGTGTTTTTTTCCAAAACTAGAGTCTCAGATAGCTAAACCTTCTGTCTTCCTCAGGAGTTGGAAAGGGGATGGTTTCCTGGCTTCGAAGAAGGGGTGGAAACCTGAAAAGTTTAGCTTCTCTTTATTGCCACTTTTCACCTGTTTGCCTGTTTCTAGCCCCATATTGCCCCCCTGCATTCTGCAGCACTTGGTGCCTCTAGTTTCAAAGCTTTGCACGGCCCTGCCTGGGGAATGGGCTGCTTCTCATCAGCACCACCCTCTGCAGGTGTGTAGATTGATCTGCCTTCAGCTCTGCAAGTCAGTATCTACTCTGCTGCCTGTTTCCCATCTTCCTAGAGTGGTGTGGCGTTCAGGTGCTCCTAGATGGAATGTGTGTTCCTGTTTGTATTAGTGAGGGCTCTCTGGAGAAACAGAACCAGCAGGATGTCTGTCTATCTATCTGTCTACCTATCTGTTTGTCTGTCTACTTGTCTGCTTATCTATTTGTCTATCAATCTATCATCAGTATCTCTCTATCTTGGCAATCTATCAGTCAATTGATTTATTTTAGGGAATTGGTTCATGAAATTGTGGTGGCTGGCAAATCTGAAATCTATAGGGCAGGCTGGAAATTCAGGTAAGAATTGATGTTACATTGTTGACCCCCAAATATGCAGTGCACACCAGCAGGCTGGAACTCAGGCAGGATTTCTATGCTGCAGTCTTGAGGTGGAATTCCTTCTTATCTGGCAAACCTCAATCTTTACTCTTAAGGCCTTTAACTGATTGGATGAGGCTCCTCACATTATAAAGGGTAATAAATAATACCCTCCATAATTGCTTACTTAAAGTCAGTTGATTGCAAATGTTCATCGCTACTAAAAATACCTTTACAGCAACATCTAGGCTGGTGTTTGTTTGACTAAACAACTGGCCACCACAATCTAGCCAAGTTGACACATAAAGTTACTGATCACACTTTTCTTCCTTTCTTCCCCCATCATTTTAAAATCAGAAATACCACCATGATGCTCTAATGCATTTGTTGTAGAGGAATCATTTTTTAGAGGGTTCTTGCTTAGCCTCAGTGTCATTACTATTGATAGCAGAGTCCTTGAGGGTGGAGCATACAGACTATAGGGACTTTTACCAGCTGTGTGTTTGGGAGTTTGCGTTTGCTGAAGGAATGTAAGTAGGTTTTAACTATGAATTGAGAAATTATCACAAGATAGCATCTATGCCAGGTTCAATGCTATCGAGTATGAATATTCAATATTATAAACCAGCTGCTTCTTAGAGTGGTTAGGTAGGCTTTTGCTCAAAGAAAGAGGAAACAGGAGAGCAGAGGAAATTGCAAGATTTGTTTCACATAATTTAATGGAATGAAATTGCTATCGAGGGGTTTTGCTGGTAGATGGGAAATTTGAAAAATGCCCTTTTCTTTTAAGAATGGTATAAAATGGCATAGGCTGCTTAGGTCATTTGTTCCAACAGGACACATTGGTGGCCACGAGTCTGAGGTTACCTCAACTAGTGTGGTTTCTCTTATAACCTACAAATGAAAGCTTCCAGGTTCACTGTCACGTCAGGGGATATCAGCAAACTTGGCAAGAGCCCCTCATGGTTTTTTCCCTGAATTTTTATAACCCTACCTCTCAAGCTTGCAAGACAATTGAGGAGGTTCTGGGAAGCAACTGACAGTTGTTTTGCCAAAATAAATGAAGACTTCTCCTAGATCCTGGGAGGCTTGCTTTGGGCATGCCAAATCCCTGGAGGGAATGGTTGTTTAAAGCTGAATCAGACCTCTTTGGAGGGTGATGTTTCTCAACCTGTTTTATTTTCTATTACTCCCTTCTTCCCATGGAGCCTTTTTAGATTTAAAAAAAAAATAATTCACACCATAAAATTTAATGCCACAGATGTATTGTATATTTGTTTATGTCTTGAAAATAAAGGCATCTAGGTTCACAGTTGTGTTAAGGGACATTAGCCTACTAGGCAAGAGCCCCTCATGTTTTGTTTTTTTTTTCTAATGATTTTTTCCTTAAATAATTGTAATATCTAAGATTTTAAGTTCTCCCCAAGCACTGATTTTCATCTCCTCAGGGACCATATGAGAATGCATGTTCTAGGGCAGTGCTTGTCCACCAGGCAGCTTTGCACCCCCAGGGGTCATTTAGCAATGTCTGGAGACATTTTTGATTGTTGCAGGTGTGCATGCATGTGTGTGCGCGTGCAGGTGTGGTGGGGGGTGCTATTGACACCTCGAGCATAGAGGTCAAGGATGCTGCTGAATATCTTGCAGGGCACAGGACAGTCCCTGTGGCAAAGAATTATCCAATGCCAAATGTGAATAGTGTCCAGACTGAGGAAGCCTGTTTTAGGGTAATTAGGCAAATATATGAAAGAAATTGATCACTGTGTTAAATGCCTCTACTCTCCAAGTTCCTGGTCTGAATATTTTTAGAAATGGATACTGTTTAATTAATTCAAAGTATTCTTTCTCAAAGAATTAGCTCACTGTTTGATTTCTATGAAAAAAAAGATCAGAGTCAAATTAAAGGTTATAATTAAAACCCAATGCAAAGCCAGAAATCGTGGCTCATTTCTGCAATCTCAGTGCTTTGGGAGGCTGAGGCAGGAGGATCACTTTAGTCAAGAGTTCGAGACCAGCCTTGACAACATAGTGAGACTGCGTCTCTAGAAAATATTTTTTGTATACAGCAGAGCAGCTCCTTCACTGCGATTTGTTGAAAGTCAGCCCTCAACACAATGGTCTGTAAAAAACAAAAAATAATAAAAGAAACCAAAAAATATATTTTAAAAATAAACCAGACATTGTGACACACACCTATAATCCTAGCTATTAGGAGGTGGGAAGATCGCGTGAACCTATGAGTTTGAGGCTGCAGTGAGCTATGATTGCACCTCTGCACTCCAGCCTGGGCAAGAGCAAGACATGCCTCAAACAAACAAAAACCCAATGCCTCTTTCTTTCAACTTTTTATTGTACAACACTTCAGACATATAAAACACAGCAATATCTAGTGAATCCTCATCCCCTTGGGTACAGCATTCTGTACCCATTTCTCACCACCATCGATGATGGTGATTCTTAAAATTTTTTTTAGCATTTTAAGGTAAAATTGACATCAAAATGCATAAATCATGACCATTCAGTTTTTACAAATGGACACACTGCGTAACCCACATTCCTATCACAATGCAGAACATTTCCGTAACACTGGAAATGTCCCTTCTGTCCATTTCCAGTCAGTCTTCATCCCCACGAGGCAGCCACTGTTCAGGGTTTGTTTTTCTTTCTTTTTTTAAACTTTAGATTAGTTTTGCCTGTTTTAGAACTTCATAGAAATGTAATCATATAGTATGTGCTCTTTTGTGTCTGACAGCTTTGGCTCAGTATGTCTTGAAATCCATTCATGTTGTTTAGTATGAGTGCTGTATTCTTTCTAATTGTTGCAAAGTATTTCAGTATAATGAGTATCACACACACTGTTTATCCATCTTATCTTTGCTAAACATTTGGGGTTTTCTACTTTGTTCGGTTATGCATCAAGCTGCTCTGAACATTTGTGTGCCATTATTTTAGTGGACAGATGTTGTCACTTATCTTGGCTAAGTATCTATGAGTGGCATTGCTTGGTTAAAAGTTAGGTCTATGTTTAACATTGGAAGAAGCCATCCAACCTTTTTACTAAATGCTTGTGTCAGTTGGCATTCCCATGGGCAATCTATGAAAATTCCAGACTCCATATCTTCACCAACATTTGGTGTCGTTGATCTTTTCAATTTTAGTCATTTTGGTGGATGTACAGTGGTATCTCTGTCGTTGTAATTTGCATTTCCCTGATGACTAATGCTGCTGTGTACCTTGTCATTTGCATATAGGCTGTTCATTTATCTTACTGTATTAATTGGTGGAGTTTCTCCATATTCTTTTTGCAAGCCTTCTGTCAGATAATTTTTCATGCCTATTTTCTTCTATCAGTAGCCTGCCTATCATTTTCTTAATGATGTCTTTTGATTAGCAGTGGCTTTTAATTTTGATTAAATCTAATTTACTACTTTTTTCTTTTATGGTTATTACACTCTGTATCCTGAGAAACCTTTTCCTGCCCTCAAGTTACAAAGCTCTGTTTATATTTTCTTTTAAAACTTTATGGCCTTGTCTTTTTTATTTAGGCTTTTCTCTAATTTTTGTTTATAGTATAAGGTAGCGTTTGAAGCTCATATTTTTTTCATATCAGTATTCATGTATTCAGCACCATTTGTTGAGATGACTTTCCTTTCACTTTCAAATTACTTTGGTGCCTTTGCAAAAATTAATAGACTTTATAAGTTTGAGTCTATTTCTGCACCGGCAAACTGTTCATTAATCTGTGTTCCTATCCTTGTGAGAGAACCCCTGCTCCCCCATATATATATTAAGTTTTCTGTCTCTCTCTCTCCATATATAAAGTATATATGTATAAAGTATACATATATACTTTAAGTTCTCTTTCTCTCTCTATATATATATATATTATATATTTTAAGTTCTAGGATACATGTACAGAATGTGCAGATTTATTAAATAGATATTCATATGACATGGTGGTTTGCTGCACCCATCAACCCATCATCTACATGAGGTGTTTCTCCTAATGCTATCCCTCCCTATTCCCCCACCCCCTGACAGGCCCCAGTGTGTGATGTTTCCCTCCCTGTGTCCATGTGTTCTCATTGTTCAACTCCCACTTATGAGTGAGAACATGTGGTGTTTGGTTTTCTGTTCTTGGGTTAGTTTGCTGAGAATGATGGTTTCCAGCTTCATCCATGTCCTTGCAAAGGACATGAACTCATCCTTTTTTATGGCTGTGTAGTATTCATCCATTTTATGGCTGCATGGTATATATATGCCAAATTTTCTTTATTCAGTCTATCATTGATGGGCATTTGGGTTGGTTCCAAGTCTTTGCTATTGTGAACAGTGCTGTAATAAACATATGGAACCATACTATATTGATTATTATAGCATTATAGTAGATCTTGATGTCGGACAAGATCTTTATTTAAATAAATTCATTTTAAATAAATTTCACATATGATTCAATTCACCCATTTAAAATGGTTTATGGTGTATATTTTTAGTTTATTGTTTATTGTATATTCACAGCATTTGCACGATCACCACAATCTAATTTTATAATGTTTTATCTATCATAAAATAAAACCTAAATCCATTAGCTCTCTCCTTCCACCTCTCCACACTCTTCTCTTTCCCCATACCTAAGCAACCATTAATTTACTTTTTGTCTCTATAATTTGCCTATTCTGGACATTGCATATCAGTGAAATAATACAATACATAACCCTTTGTGACTGATTTCTTTCATTTGGCATTATGTTTTCAAGATTCATTGGTGTTGTAGCATGTATTAGTACTTTAGTTTTTATTGCTCAATAATCTTTTATTATGTGAATATAGATCACATTTTATTTATCTATGAATCTAAGTCATTTGATGGATATTTGGATTGTTTCCAGCTTTGGCTCTTATGAATAATGCTGCTATAGAAATAGTATACAAGTTTTTGTGTGGATATATGTTTTCTCGGGTACATATTAGGTAGGTACAAAAGTAATTGTGGTTTTTGTCATTGAAGATAATATTAACTAAGAATGGATTGATGGACGTGTGGTAACTCTGGGTTTAAATCTGAGGAACTGCCAGCCTGCTCCATTACAGCTGCCCATTTTGCATTCTGACCAATAGACTGACATCTAATATTTCCACATCCTTGCAACCATTTGTTATATTCCATCTTTTTGATTATAGCCATGCTAATGGGTGTGAAATGGCATCTGATTATGATTTTGATTTATGTTTCCCTAATGACGAATGAGGTTGAATGCCTTTTGATATGCTTATTGGCCATTTGTATATCTTATCTGCAGAATTTTCTATGCAAATCCTTTACCCATTTTTAAATCTGGTTACTTGTCTTTCTATTATTGAAGTTTAAGTGTGGTTTATATATTGTAGATACAAGACTATTCTCAAATATATGATTTGCAAATACCTTCTCCCATTCTGTGGGTTGTATTTTTACTCTCATGATAGTATTGTTCACAGCAAAAAGCTTTAAATTTTGATGTAGTCAGATTTATCTGTTTTTCCCCTTTGTTATGTGTGCTTTTGTCATAATATCTAAGAAACAATTTCCTAACCCAAGGTCACATTTTTCCTATATAGCTCTCTTACCTCCTCCCTATTTTCATTCTGTTATTACTGTACCTATTATATATTTATATATTACAAATCCAATAATCTGTTGTTACTGTTATTAATCTAATTTTATATCTTTTAAAAAAGCTGAGAGAAAAAAAGAGAGCAAATATGTATTCTTAGAATTTGTTATATTTACCATCTTACCATATTTTGTTCTCTTCATTTGTTCCTGTGGATTCGAGTTACCCTCTGGTGTAACTTAGTCCAATCCGGCTTTCCTCCCACCCACTTCTTTTGTGCTGCTATTAGCAAATATATGATCTTTCCATACGTTGTAGGAACAACAGTGCAATTATGTATGTATGGTTCTTTATTACTGCTTTTTAAATCAGTTAAGAAAGGAGAAGAAAGATACATTTATACAGTCTTTTATAATTACATAATTAACTTTATTGGTGTTCTTTGTTTTTTGTGTACAATTTCAAATTACTATCGGGGATCACTTGGTTTTGGTCCAAAGACTTCCTTTAGTATTTTTTTGTAAGATGGTTCTGCCAGCAATGAATTCTCTAACTTTTAGTTTTTGTTTCTCTGGAAACATCTTTGTTTTGCCTACATATTTGAGCAATGATTTTGTCTTGATTGACTTTTTTTTTTTTTTTTGAGCATTTTGAATGTGTTATTCTGTTTTCTTCTGGAATTGTTTCTGTTGGGAAGTGAGCTGTTCACTTTATTAGGATGCCCTTGTAAGTGACAAGTCATTTTTCCTCTTGTTGCCTTAGATATCTTTTCCTTATCTTTGGCATACCTCAATTTTATTATGACTTATCTATATGTGGATCTTTTTGTGTTTATCTACTTGGAGTTCATTGAGCTCCTTAGATGTGTACATTAATGTTTATCATCACATTTAGAATATTTTCAACCACTATTTTTTGCATTTTTTTTCTGCACATCTTCCTGTCGTATCACTTCTTCAGGTGCTTCCATGTCATGTACATGGATGTGTTTAAATGTTTCCTATATTTCTGTTAGATTATTTCTCTTCATTCTTTTTTCCTTTCTTTATTGGATTACAAAATCTATGTTAAATAATCTGCTGCTGAGCCCTCTAGTAAATTTTTCCCTTCAGTTATTGTGCTTTTCAATTCCAGAATTTTTATTTAGTTCACTTTATAACTTGTTTGTTTATTGATATTCTTAATTTTATGAGACATTGTCATCATGCCTTCCATCCCTTCCTTCGGTATGGTTTTCTTTAGTTCTCTGAATAGAATTATAATGGCTACTTTGAAGTTTTGGTTAAATCTGACATCTGGTGGCCCTCACAGGCAGTTTCTATTGCCTCCTTTTTCTCCTGGTGTATGATCGGACTTTCCTGTTTCTTTGCATGTCTGATTTTTGTTGTTGGAAGCCAATGAATTTAGGTAATAGAGCAATTCTGAGTACTAGTCACCCTGCATTCTAAAGCTCATTATTGTCATTATTGTCATTTGCTTATTTGTTTAGTGAATGTCTGGACGATTTTAAGGAAGTCAATTTTCCTCACAATATGAGGCCTCTGCTAGTGTTATTATTATTATCTTCAAAGTATTTTCCACATTCCCTTGTGATTTCCTTTATCTGTGCGCTATTTAAGAATTGATTGCTTACTTTCCAAATATTTAAGGCTTCCCTACTTATCTTAACACTATACATTTTTAATTTAGTTTTATTGTGAATAGAAAACATGATATATGAAATTTTAGTCTCTAGACATTTATTGAGATTTGTTTTATTGCTCAGTGTATAGTTTATCTTGGTGGATGTTCTATGCATATCTGAAAATTTATTCTGCATCTGTTGGATGTTGCATGCCATGTGTCAATTACTTAAATTGGTGTTTTTCAGAGAGTCTTGGTCCTTGCTTTATGTGTGTGTGTTTTATTCTACCAGTTACTGAGAGTAGAGTTTGATAGTCTTCAACTATGATTGTAGATTTGTCTGTTTCTCCTTTTAGTTCTGCTAGGTTTTGCTTCATATATTTGGAACTCTGTTTCTAGGCACATTCATTCTTATGATTATCATGCCTTCTTGATATTTTGACCCTTTTATCAATGTTAAATGTCCTCTTTTTTATTTTATCTATTCCTCTTTCATGATATGACTTTATGTGGTTGCAAAGCCCCTGGGGTCATCAAGGGTGAAACCTGTTAATAACAGAGTTCTCGTTCTTAACCCTTGGTGATGGAATGGACTTAAATTATAAAGAGATTGGATAGCAACTATTTTGTGTGATTTTTTAAATTACTGTTTCAAATTATTAGCTTACTATAGTCTTCCAACTTTCAGCTTAGAGATCATTCAAGATGTTTCAAAAATAGAAATTCAAAATTACCATGTATCCTTTGTAACAGACATCTTTTGGGAATGGACACCTTTAAAATATTGATGACAGAAATTAAAGACACAAATCAATGGAAAAATCGTGCATGCTTGTGAATTCAAATAATCAATACTGTCAAAATATTTGTATAACCCAAAGCAATCTAAAGGTTCAATGCAATCTCTATCAAAATTCCAGTGGCATTTTTCACAGAAATAGAAAAACAATCATAAGTTTTACATGAAAAGACAGAAGACCCTAGATAGGTAAATCAATCCTGAACAAGGAGAAGAAAGCTAGAGGCACTACACTTCCTAATTTCAAATTATATTACAAAACTGTAATAATCAAAGCAGTATAATACTGGCATAAAAACAGACCAATGGAATAGGATAGGAAGCCCAGAAATAAACTGATGCATATAGGGTTGACTAATTTGTGACAAAGACTCCAACAACATACCAGAGGGAAAAGGTATTCTGTTCAGTAAGTGGTTTTGGGAAAATTGGATATCAACATGCAAAAACAAGCGAAACTGAACCCTTATCTTATGTCATACACAGAAGTCAATTCAAAATGAATTAAGGATTTAAACATAAAACCTGAAACCATCGAATATGTAGAAGAAAACATAGGGAAATAAGATCCTCAACTTTGGTCTTCTTGGCAATGATTTTTTAGTAGATGATACCTAAAGCACAGGCAATAAATAAATAAATAAAAAGAAACAAGTAGGATTACAAAAAAAAAAAAAAAAAAACTAATGTTTTTGCACAGCAAAGGAAACAATAAACAAAATAAAAAGACACCTTGAAATGGGAGAAAATATTTGTAAACTATATGTCAAATAAGAGGTTAACATCCAAAATATATGAAGAACTTATGCAACTAAATGGTTAAAGACAAATAGCTTAATTAAAAAATGGGCAAAGGACCTGAATAGACATTATCCTAAAGAAAGCTACGAATCTCCAAAGATACACTAACAGCACTAATTATGAGGGAAATTCCATTTAGAACTATAATAAGGTATCATCGCATATCTGTTAGGATGGCTATTATCAAATAGACAAGAGATAATAAATGTTGGCAAAGTTGTGGAGAAAACGGAACCCTTGTATACTGTTGATGGGAATGTAAATTGGTATAGCCCTTATGGAAAATGGTGTAGAGCTTCCTAAAGAAATTAAAAACGTAACTACCATGTGATCCAGCAATCTCACTTCTGATCCATATCCAAAGGAAATGAAATCAGTATGTCAAAGAGATATCTGTATCACCAAATTCATTGCAGCATTATTCACAATAGCCAAGATATGGAAACAGCCTGTCAATGGATGAATGAATAAAAACAAATGTGATAGATACAGACATACAATTAAATATATTCAGCTTCAAAAAAAAAAAAAAAAAAAAGAAAAGAAAAGGAAATTCTACTATTTGTAACAACATGGATGAACCTGGAAGATATTATGCTAAGTGAAATAAGCCAGGCACAGAAAGACAAATACTGGTGTGATCGTACATACATAGATGTGAAATCTAAAAAAGTTGAACTTATCAAAGCAGAGATTAGAAAAGTGGTTGCCAGGAGCCGTGGGGTTGGGGAAAATGGGGAGATGATGGTCAAAGTGTACAAACTTATCATTATAAGATGAATAAATTCTGATAACCTAATGTACAGGAGGTGAGTATAATTAGTAATGTATTGTATACTTGAAATTTGTGAAGAGCATAGATCTTAATCATTCCCCCACCGCCCACAAAAGTAACTACATGAGGTGATGGATATGTAAATTAGGTTGCTTGTGTAGATACATGTATTAAAATATCACATCGTATGCTTTGAATATGTATAATTATTTGTCAATTATAGCTCAATAAAGCTGAAAACAATTAAAGACCTTGATACCATGAGTGAGCACTATTCCACATTCCCTTTTGCTGAAAATTGTCCCAGTCCCAAGCTGGGTGTCCATCCTCAGCTGGGGTCCTGCCGCAGAAACCTTCTCTTTTGGGTTCAGAACCACCAGGCCCTTTCTTTGTGTTTTTGTTTTTCAGATTCATATCTAGTATGCATTTCCTTAGAACCAGAATGTTTTCTTTTCCCTTGGGATAGAACTCGTAACATGGATAAGTCATTCCCATGGGGCCTTCCACAGCAAATGTTTCCTTCCAGGCTTGCTTCCTTATGCCTCCCAGTGAGGCTGGGGCCACCTGTCTTGGCATTTCCTTGGAAAATGCAAACTCACTGAATGTTAGCCAGAACCAGCATAATTAGGGAGTTAAGTCTGCCGAAGGAAAATGAAACAGATCATTCTACAGCCAAGTCTGTGCCATCTTTGGATGATTCAGACCAACGCTTCTTTCCTTCCATCAGCCTTCAGAGTCTGTTAATTAGTGTTAAATAGCACCTTCTCTGTATGCCAGCAGCAGATTTAGTACTGGAGATATAGATGTAGAAAAAGTGTTTCATGCTTTTGAAGAATGACATTCTAGAATCATCATGTCAGGTCCCTCCTCCACTTGAACTCTCCATGGCTTCCAGTGTACCTGAGAGAAAACCCAGGCCCTTTCACATGGTCTTCAGGCACTTGCAGGATCTGGCCCTTGCTGTCTCTTCAACCTCACGTCCTTCTCCCCTCCTCCTTCTTTCTTACATTCTAGCCACCCTGTCCTTTTCATGATAATGCAAATGGCTATCATTTATTAAGCATGTGAAGTGTGTCAGGTTTTGTGTTAAGGGCCTTAATAGCTTTATTTTATTTAATCCTCAAAATAAATCTCTGAGGTCTTTACTATTATTAGTCATATTACCCAGTTGAGGAAACAGAGAGGACAATAGTTTGTCCCAATATCAACAGCCAGCATGTCACAGAGCTGGCATTTATACCCAGATCATCTGATTTCAGAACCCAAACCCTTGATTTCAGAGCTCCACTCTTGCCAGCAGACCTCACAAGAGATGTTGCTTCTCTTTCCTTCCTTGGCCTTTGCACTTGCCCTTCTCCCGTACTTCCCACGTGCTGTCAGAAGCCCACACATACCAATTCCTTTAGCCCTTACTATGTCCCTGCACACTTGTCTGATTTCCAACTAGTGCACCTGGACCTTCCTCTCTGAGGGCTTCTGCTGGCTGCCAGAACCCTCCCTGCCTGTGCTCACAGGGAACTGGATGTGCAGGAAACAGGTGCTATGTCCCCTAAAGCCACTGCTGTTAGAGGCTGAAGAGGTTGGGATACAGGATACTTGGAGTTATGAAATTCTGTGAGCTCTTTCAGCCTCAGTTTAATCGGCTTTATAAGAGGGCTTAAAAATGCCTGCCAAAGAAGGACTGGTGATAATTGAAAGGGATAAGGGATGTGAGTACATTGCACGATGCTTGACACACAATGGGTCCCTTGCAACTGCTGGATTCCCTGTCTGCCTTCCCAGCAGAGCTAAGGATTTGAAAGACTAACATGAACACCTGTGAGTCAGGGCCCTTTCTACCTGGAAGCTTGAGGTGGACCTGGAGAACTGGGGACTTGGGGCAGAGAGAAATGATCACTTTTACTCCAGAACCTGGACACACCTCAATTCTTTTTTCTTTCTTTTCTTTTTTTTTTTTTTTTAATAAGCAGATATTTGCAGAAGGTAAAACTTCTTTGGGAGCCTCTGTCCGCTTATTCCTTCCAATAAATGGATTCCATTTCAGGCCACAAGTGGTTTCCTTTTATGGGATCCCCCACAGTTTTCTGGGTCATAAGGAACTCTATAGTTTTGAGAGGAGAGGGAGGACCCTTGCCTTCCTCATATACATTTATTTACCATTAGGTTGGTACAGTTTTTGCAATTACTTTTGCACCTACCTAAGAACAGATGCCAGGGAAAACACTTGGTATTTCTGAGCACCACCAGCTCAGCCTCCCTCCAAAGATTCCATCATGATTAGTGAGCTTGTTAAAAAAAAAAAAAAAGCCTCAATTTTTGCCCTTTACTAATAGGGTCTTTTGGTCAAATCTTCAAATGTGTTGTCCTGGGGATCATTTCTCATACTTTATAAATAAGATTCTAATGATTTTCTTTTAAAATTATTTTCTTCCCAAAAAGAAGAAAAATGACTGTATGTGCTGGCTCGGGAGAGAGCGAGGAAGATGAATGCACAGCTGCCCAGCTCCCCCAGTGCCTGTCCTGTGAACCCCAGGGCTTGTGTCCTCCTGTGGTTAAGGTTTTAGTTTCTAGAACAAGTGACATGATGTTGCCATGCTTCACAATTTGGCCTTTGTTACAATGTCTTTGGTAAAATTCTCAATACTCTGTAAACTCTTTAAAATGTATTTATTCTCATTATATAAGTCATTTAATCATTGTTCCACGAGTACTTGCTGGATGCCTACTAGGTTTATGTTTGGTGCAGAAAGAGGTAGACACAATCCCCACCCTAGCAAAGGTGTACAGGGCAGGACCACTGTGAGTCCATACAGTGCCTTATGCCAACTATGAAAAGCCATTCCATCCTCCTGGTAGGCGCAACCCAATGTACAGGGCAAAGTGAGAAGAGGCCTCGCTCCTCTGCTGGGCACCCTTGGGCAGTGCACATCCTGAACAACTATTCTTGGCAGCTCTCATGGACAGCAATGGACATTAAACAAATAATTACAGAAATGGCCACTTAATTACAATCCGGTTATGTACAAGTATGGAAACTATATAATGCATAACAATGGTGTCTCTAACATAGAGAAATCTGGGACAATTACTTCTGAAGGAAGAATGAGGTGAGAATAGGCCAAGAGAAGTGAGAGCATTTCTGAGCGGAACACCCTCCAATGTGCTTGCCCATCATCATGACGCATGTGCAGGAGAGGGAGGTGAGTTAGCCTGTGATGGAGAAGGACCAGAGCACGTAGAGCATTTTAACTTGTGAGTTTCTGGTCTAAACACCATGAGCATTCATTTTTAAATTCTTTTTCTGTATATTCATAACCACATGTTGTTTGTGTGTCAAAAGAATGCCTTTTTTGGACCTCTTCTGGGGCCAAAAATGATATATTTGCTTTTTTAATCATTAGATTATTCTACATAAATAAATTGAGTTACTTTATATTTCTACTTTGATGAGAGGAGAATTATTTTCAGACTCAGACAGATCTGAGTTTGACCTGGCTCCATGACTTAGTAATGAGGCAATCTTGGCCAAGTGGCTTCATGACTTTGTACCTCAGTTTATTTATTTGTAGAATGGGAGTTTCAATCCTTACCTTTTGGGGTGTGAGGGAAAATTACATGGTATAGTGTAGTGCCATTCTCCATTGAACTGTGATCCTGGACAAGTCGGAAACTGATCTCTGTCTCCAGATGATGGGAGAGCCAGAGACTGTCCCAACAGGTACCTACCTACTGGAATGCACTTGTGTCGAATGCAATACTAGAGTAAGCTACAAATCCTTCAGTCCAGTTTATTTCCCTACTGACAGGTACTTGTTCAGTTATTGCATTCTTAATAATGTCCTCCATGGCATGTGTTTTGCTGTGAGGTGGGACATATATTTAGTCAATGCATTCCTTTTGGAATGGCTCTCATGGCTCCACTTATGGTATTAAGTTCTAAGTACAGATCTACATGCTTCAGAAACTCTATGTCTTGGAATTGTTCAAAACAAAAATAAAAAATTGAAGAACGTTTCTTCGATCATGGCCTGGTGTGCATTTAAGAAGCATGAGATGCCATTTAAGTTTTTTTTTTTTTTTTTGAGATGGAGTCTCACACTATCACCTGGGCTATAGTGGCATGATCTCAGATCACTGCAACCTCCGCCTACTGGGTTCAAGCAATTCTCCTGCCTCAGCCTCCTGAGTAGCTGGGATTACAGGTGCCTGCCACCATACCCAGCTAATTTTTTATATTTTTAGTAGAGATCGAGTTTCACGATGTTGGCCAGGCTAGTCTCGAACTCTCAACCTCCTGTTTCATTAAGACATTCTTGAAAGTCAGTGTGTACTTCAAAAAGCCGTCCCTTGGGTTAGGCCTCTGGAGGTGGCCACATGTAATGAGCACAGCTAGGTGCTCTTGCCTGCCAACCGCCAGCTTGGAGGTGAGGATGCCAAATGTAATACTAGAGTAAGTTACAAATCCTTCAGTTCAGTTTATTTCCCTAACGGAGGTTCATTTCAGGGAAAATTGGTTAGTGGTTGCACCCATATCTACAGAGGTCACTGAGGCAGGAACACCCAGGGTGAGGTTAGCCAGTGTGTCAGCCAGCATAGGCTCGAATGCAAATGACCAGAGCCATAGCCTGACTTTAAATAGTGGGGATGAAAGGTCATTACCTGCTGTTTTCTCCATTGTGTTGTTTATTGGATGGTGGCTAAAGTGGAAGAACAGAATTAACAGTGAATCACAGAATTAATGGAAGCAATTGTTAGAGACACAAGGAAAGCCTCTGGGTACAACTAGGACAGTTGTCCTAAAAAGTTAGAGGCAACCTGGGGACCACTGTTTCCTGGGTCTCCTCCAATATGTTTATGAGAGATGAGATTTGGAATAGCACAGGCTTGGCCATGCAAGCTCACTGCAGAGGAGTTGGCTGCCTTCCCCAGAAAAGGTGCTCTTGGAAGACTTTTGCCCAATATGTGTAAACCTCTGGAAAAAAGTGACTTTATAAAAGTATGTTCAGTCCTTTTCTTGCACTTAGCCTATATTCTCAATTCTATACGTGCTGCTGAGTAATTAAGTGGGAAAAGCTTTTCATGTGCTAACAGTCTCAAAACCCACTGCAGAGTGACTGTGGATGATGCTTCCTTCTGGGCATCTGGATCAATTGGACCCCCAATTGTGGGCAAGAGATGGCTTCATTGTCCACAATTATTCTATCCTTTGTAACATGTAGTGGGATGAGGTTTGCTTCTCCCAGAGGCAGTTGCATCAAATTGATTTGGTTGAAGGATGCAAAGTATTGTTTCTAGGTGTGTCTATGAGGGTACTGCCAAAGGAGATAAACATTTGAGTCAGTGGACTGGGGGAGGCAGACCCACCCTCACTCTGGGAGGGAACCATCTAATCAGCTGCCAGCGTGGCTAGAATAGAGCAGGCAGAAGAATGTGGAAGGACCTGACTTGCTGAGTCTTCCAGCCTTCATGTCTCCTGTGTTAGAAGCTTCCTGCCCTTGAACATTGCACTCCCACCCCCCAACCTGCTATACAGCCTTCCTCTTCAGTTCTCTCACACAGTGGCAACAGTAGCCCTCATCTCTTCTGTGTGGTACCAGCCCCCAAAACATAGGGATCTATATCACTCAGAATCACTTATCAATTCCTTTAATAATTCACTGGGAAATTCTAACCTGGGGTTTTTCCCAAAGCATGCTTGAACCAGTTTGCATTTTCTCTCCTACCCATTGGAGAAGAGCGCGTTCTTTCTCCTCCACCATGTACTCTTCAAACCAGAAGTCCCAAGTCCTCACAGTCCCTGCCCTGGTCTGTGGCTCCTGCTTCTTCCCCCCAGGCAGTACCCTCCTGGCTCTTTCCTATGCTCCACCCTTCCTGGCAGAGTAGATGTTGAGAAAACACATCCACCTTCTGCCTACTCATCTGTCAGGGCTAGATTCATGTTTCCAAACTTCCTGGAAACCTTTGATTGTCAAGACTCACATTTGCTTCTCTGTATCATCTATCTCATCTTCCTTGCAAAGTGGTTGTCAGGATAATGCTGGAGAATATGTAAGAAAGTGTTGCCCACTGTCAATCTGAATGTGAAGAAGAATGAAAAGCACAGTTCTATGACTGTTTTTAGCACTGAGTTATTTATTATATACATTGATTAACAGGTGAAATGAATAATAGATGTTCCCAAGGTATAGGTCTAACACATGTGTCCAGTGTTTTACTAGAGTTCAGGGACTCTAGGTAGCATGGCCTTTTTTAAAAAATAGATGTCTCTGAAATAGTTGTCTTTTTTTAATCTTTAAGAATGATGAATGGGGGAGGGACGGGAGGGTGGGGAGGTGGGGAGAGATAGCATGGGGAGAAATGCCAGATATAGGTGAAGGGGAGGAAGGCAGCAAATCACACTGCTATGTGTGTACCTATGCAACAATCTTGCATGTTCTTCACATGTACCCCAAAACCTAAAATGCAATAAAAACAAAAGAATGATGAACATAGATAATGGAAATAAAAGTTATTTTTCTTTATTTTCTAAAATAAGGCATTCAATAAGAACAAGTCCTGAAATAAATGTTTAGTTAAACCCTAATATTTCTTGATTAACAAGAAATAATGCCTTCAAAGAAAGGCATTTATTTCAAAGAAACCTCTAGAAATTAGAGGGCAAAGCATAACTCTATCAGAACCTATTATTAAATAAAAATAAATGGCATGATTTTGATCAACACAGTATATTATAAGCTTGCAAGTAGCATTTCCCATCCTCATTAATCATACTTTTGAAGTGAACATTGAAAATTGTGTATGTGCTTAAAAAAAGTTGGTATTTTGAAGGAGAAACCCAGTAGGAGAATGATTGATTATTAATAAGTCAAATAAGAGCTACATTCCTCTAGAGCTGCATTCATTAAAGTGTTGCTTTCTGTTGTTTCCATCAACAATGGTATTTTATTCAGTATAATGTGAAACTTCTTGACCCATGTGAAAAACTGAGAGACATCTTTTCTTATCATACATTTCCTTTTCCCATCTGTATTTAGCCCAGCTTCATGAGGGACCATACCTTTCCAAAGGTTGACTGCTCCAGTGCTGGTGATAGGACCCTCAATTGTTTGTTCATGAAAACTTCATGGTTGAGTTCATAGGCATTGGAACTGTGGGAAGTTCATAGGCGTTGGGATAGAAAGTTCATAGGCATTGGAACATGGAAAGGTCATAGGCATTGGAACAGAAAGACATGAGTGGAAAGAAAATAGCTTTATGACTTTGATAGTTGCTTAATTTCTCTAAGCTTTGATTTTCTATTTTTGAAATGGATATAATAATATTTTGTAATACTATTATGAGGATTCTATCATTAAACTTTCTAAATATGCTAATTTATTTGTTTGTTTTAGTCACATGCTATTGAATTTCTTAAGAATAATGAATACATGTGGACCAAGATGATTAGGTGTTAGATTTGGGGAATTAATGTAGCTGACAATTGTTTAAAATTGCCAAACTTTTTTTGTAAACTTTTAGTTTCAGGGACACATGTGTGGGCTTGCTATATAGGCAAATTGTGTGCTGTGGAGGTTTGGTGTATGAATTATTTGGCCGCCCAGGTCATAATTATAGTACTCAATAGGTAGTTTTTCGATCCTCACCCTTCTCCCACCCTTCACCCTCAAGTAGGTCCCAGTTTTTGTTGTTCCCTTCTTTGTGTTCATATGTACTCAATGTCTGGCTCCCACTTATAAGTGAGAACATGTGGTATGTGGTTTTCTGTTTCTGCATTAGTTTGCTTAGGATAAAAGTTTCCAGCTCCATCTATGTTGCTGCAAAGGACATGGCCTTATTCTTTTTCATGGCAGCATAGTATTCCATGATGTATATGTACCACATTTTCTTTATCCAATCTACCATTGATGAACATTTAGGTTTATTTTATGACTTCGCTATTGTGAATAGTGCTGTGATGAACATAAACATGCATGTGTCTTTATGGTAGAACAATTTATATTCCTGTGGGCATATATCCAATAATGGGATTGCTGGGTCAAATAGTAATTCTGTTTTAAGTTCTTTGAGAAATTGCCAAACTGCTTTCCACAATGGCTGAATTATATATCCCCCCCAGCAGTGCATAAGCATCCTCTTTCCACAACCTTACCAACATCTGTTATTTTTGACTTAATAATATCCGTTCTATTATGAAATGGTATCTCTTTGTGGCTATGATTTGCATTTCTCTAATCGTTAGTGATATTGAGCATTTTCTCATATGCTTATTAGCAACATGAATGTCTTCTTTTGAAAAGTATCTGTTCATGTCCTTTGCCTAATTTTTGATGGGGTTGTTTGGTTCTTGCTTGTAAATTCATTTAAGTTTCTTATGGATTCTGGATGTTAGACCTTTGTCAGATGCATAGTTTGTAAATATTTTCTCAAAATTCCAAAATTTTTAGATGAAGTACTTCTGATTCTAGACATGAGGAAGAAACTGATACTGAACTCGCCCTTATTATTTGATATTAATGAAATTAATAAGCTCCTAAAAAGACTGATCCAGGGAAAATAGGGAACCCACACAAATTAGCAATATCAGAAAAGAAAGAAAAGCTATTAAACATTTCTAAAAATCATAATACTTTAAAAATATAAGATAATTTTGTGAACCGCGTCATGTCAACATATTTAAAAACATAAGTAAGATTATTAATTTCTTTGCAAACTACTGCTAACCCAGTGGATATGAGATGAAGGAGAAAACTAGTTTTTAATTTAAAAGCTTTGCAGAGGAAATTTCCAGGCCCAGATGGTTTCACTGGTGTCTTCAGTCAAACATTTAAGAAAGAAAAAATGTTAGCCTTACATAAAACATTAAAAAAAGAAAAGAAAAAGATAAAACAACTTAGAAGAACAGGGAACACTTCCCGACTGGTTCGTAAGGTTATACAAATAAGATAACAGGATAATCCTGATAACAAAATCTGACAAAGATATTGCAGGGAAGAAAATTATAGGCCAACATTCTTCGTAAATGTAGACACAGAATTGTCTAATTATCAAGGTAAGTCCAACAATACATAAAAAAGAATTAGAACTTATTCCAGATATACAATTGATTTAAAAATTGAAAATCAGTCATTGCAAGTAAGCACATTAACAAAATAAAGAAGAAAAACATATAATCATCTCAATAGATGCAGAAAAAGAAACACTCACTCATGACAAAAATATGTCATTAAATTAGGAAAAGAAAGAAACTTCCTCAGTCTGATAAAGGGCATCTATGAAAAGCTTACTGCTAACTTCATACTTAGTGGTGAAAGAGTGAATGCTTTCCCTTTTTGATTGCAGACATCATAAAGAGATGTCTATTTCTACTGTTTCTAATCAAAATTGTAGTATTAGTCCTAGTCAGTGCAATTAGACAAGAAAATAAATAAAATGTGAGGAAGAAGTAAAATTAGTTTTATTTGCAGATAACATGATTATTTATTTATAAAGTCCTAAGATCCACAAAATGTATTAGAATAAGTGAATTTTGCAAGCTCATAGGATACAATATAGAAAATCAATTGTATATTTATATAATATCAAGATGCAATTAGAAAACAGAGACTTTTAAAGTACCATTTATAGGAACTTAGGAATTAATAAACAAAAACTATTAAACCTATATTTTTAAAACACAAAATATTGCTTAAAAACTAAAGAAGACTTAAATAAGTGGAAAAGTCTACCATATTCATGAATTGAATGATCCAATATTGTTAAGATATCAATTGTCCCTAAATTTAAGTATAGATTCAACATAATCCTATTTAGATTTTTTTTAAATGTAGAACTTGGAAAGTTGATTATAAAGTTTATATGAAAATTCAAAGAACCTAGGACAGCCAAACAATTTTCAGTAAGGGGGATATATTTGAAGCACTGACAGTACCTAATTTCAAGAATTCTTATAAAGCTATATTAATCAAGCCAGTATGGTTAAGGATAGATAAATAGATCAATAAAACAGAATAGAGTCAAGAAATTGACCCATACATATAGTCAGTTTATTTTTGAAAAAGGTGTCAAGGTAATTTAGTGGCAAATGGAAAGATTAAAATCAATGACATTAGAAAATATGAATAAAAGTATGGGAAAAAAATAAGCTTGACCCCTACCTCATACTATATTTAAAACTTACTTCAAAATGAATTATATACAAAAAAGTTAATTTATAAATCATATAGAAGATAACGTAGAATAATATCTTTGGTACTTTGGGATAGGCAAAGATTTCTTTAGCAGAAACCCAACAGCAACAACAACAGAAAATAAAAGATAAATTGAACTTAAGCAAAACTTAAAATGTTTGCTCTTCAGAAGACATTGTAGAAATAAAAAGGCAAGTCACAGACTGAAAGAAAATATTTGCAATTCATATGTCTCACAAAGTGTACATTCATATGCACAATATATAAAAAGTTTGTACAGATCAACAATAAAAAGAGCCCAATAAACATGTAGGCAAAAGACTTGAACAGAGATTGCATAAAGGAAACTGTATGTATGTCAGTAGGCACATGAAAAGGTGCTCCATTATTGCTCATTAGGGAAATACAAATTAAAATCACTTCACATTCATTAGAATAGCTAAATTTAAAAAGATCAGCAATGCCAAAATGTTGATGGATGTGGGTTTAAGTGTAATTCTCAAATATTGCTGGTGATGTATAAATTGTTACAGCCATTTTGTACATTGGTTGTCAGTTTCTTATAAAAAGCAATCATATACTTATCCTACTATCTAGCAGGTTCATTTCTAGGTATTTGCCCAAGAGAAAGAGAAACATACATTCATAAAAGGACTTGTACGAAATAGTAACAGCAGTTTTATTCCTAATGATCCCAAACTAGAAACAATCCAAAGTTAATCAATAGGAGAACGGATAGCAATTAAAAAGAACAAACTACTAACAAATATTGCAACATGGATGTATCTCAAAAACATTATGTTGAGAAAAGGAAGCCAGACAGAAAAAAGTGTAAGCTATAATACTGTGTTTATATGCAGTCCAAGAACAATCAAAACTAGTCCATGGTGTAGAAATTAGAGTAGTTGTCCTGAGTGGGGAGGTCATTGGCAAGGAAGAGAATTGACGGACAAGAGCTGTAACAGATTATTCTGAGGTGATGGAAATGGTCTCTGTCTTTATTGAGGCCTTGCTTACATGAGTGTCTGTTTTGGGGGACTTAAGACTTAAGCACTTTGGACACTGTTTCCAATGCTCTTTGCATAAGTAGCTCCTTCTCATCTTTCAGATTTATATAAAGTGGGGTCTCCCCCGCTCTCATCTACCGTTCTGTTTTTCACAAGCCTCTTTGTTGCTTTCCTAACATTGTTTACAATTTGTAATGATTTCTCTCTAAATTCCATAAGGCCAAAACCCAAGTCTGCCTTGTTTGTCACCCAGGACTGAGCATAATACCTGGCCAGACCTGTAGCAGGAACTGAGTAAATATTTGTTGAATTAGTAGCTTCATTATAAAACACAAAATTCTATTGCCTCATGTAGTAATAATGATGGTGATTGTGTTGGTGGTGGGGTGTGGGGGTAGAAGAGAGTGGGGAAAATACAGGTAAAGAGAATAAACTAAAAATACTGAAACCAAGCTGAACCCACATAGCAAAGTACTTATTTTTGCCTCTAGAAAAGAAAACGAAAAATCTGGCTCCATGGAAGAACTTTTACTCCAATAGCTAGACTGAAAACAAAAAATTATGTTTGTCCTATGGTTGGGCTGAATAATGTACAAGCTTACAAATGGTCGGCTGTCCCCAACTGGCTTTTTTCTAGTGTTTAAATCACATTTTATATTTTCCTTGCATTGTGCCTGGGCCATGTGAGACTGTTTAGATAAAAGGGACTTTCTTTGATACCACAGTTTTTAATCTTTCACCCAAGTCACCTGGAAAGACTGAACAGAAATGAGACCAGGGGTCTTTGGACAGGTAAGCATCAATGCTTTTTAGTTTAGTTGTTCAGTCAGCTACCAAAACTCCAAAATAGCTCTCTGCTGCTCAGCCTGTTAAGGTACTAAACTGTGGCCTTGGCAAACACCTTACTAGATCAACACATACTGGGTGCAGAGACAGAAAGAGCATGGATCTGCCTGGCTTAGTGCCTGACTGTTTGAATGAATGAATGCATGAATGAATGTAATTTCAAGTCTTGTATCTATCACTTGTCAGCCATGACCTTCAGCAGGTTTCTTGGCATCTCATTCATTCACCCAACAGACATTTATTGATTGCCTCCTGGGTGCCAGGCACAAAATTAAGTTATGAGGATCCCAAGGTGAAAAAGACAGCATCTGTTCTTAAGAAATTCTGGTCTGGTATGGAGGGATCCTTCCAAGAGAGTAATTGGCTCTGTATACTGTGGACCAAATTGTAGGTGTTCTCACTCCCTTTATCTCTTGTTTTCTCGGACTCGTGGCTGTGGCTTGCAAGACTGGCCCTTCTCTGCTTTCTGTCTTAGGAAAAGACAGATCACATACTTCATTCTGTGACTATTGCCAGAGACCCATATCAAAAGCTTTGGTCTTTGACTTCTGGAATTCCAAGTATTTCTTTAAATATATATGTATGTATATTTTAACAAATCAGGATATTTACCTGTTGTCAGGCTTCTGGTAGCTTTCCTGTTGTTCACATGTTGCAAAGACTCCTGGAAGTAACTTGATGACTTTGGGGAAGGTCTCTTAGTGCTTTGGGGAGTATTTCTTCTAGTCCTAGATTTTTTTTGTCTCTCTGAAAGCTGATAGGTGGCTGACATTGTTCTTGATTTTTCTGAAGTTTGTTCTCTTTCTCATGTTAGAAATCACAGTGAGAGTGAAACAGTTATTTTTAAATTAAACTATTTCTGGCATACATGTCTGTTTCTGAATGCAGGTAGTGTTCGGATTTCTTAGGGAGTAGGCCAAATGGTGTGAACAAGAGTATAAAATTTAAGTTTGCCATTCATGATAGAAGAAGAAAAAAGTCCAGTCTCCTGTTGAATGTAGTAAACTAAACATAGAGGCTTTCTGCTGACTACAGTTCCAAAATATAACTAGCATTTATTGAGCACTTACTGGATGCTAGGATGCACCAAATGTTCTACAAGTGCTGTTTTATGTAATCCTTAGAAAAACCCTGTGAGGTAGATATTTGTAATGGTCCTATTTGCAGGCGAGAAGCAGAGAGGCAAGTATCTTGCTTGAGGTCACACAGCAAGTAGTGAAGCTAAGATTTAAACCATGGCACTGAGATGTTACCTTGCATCCATGTCTACCCATCTTATATTTAAGTTGGTGCAAAAGTTATTGCAGATTTTGCAATTTTAATGGCAAAAACCACAATTACTTTTGCAACAACCTAATACTTAGGTTAAGATGTTGTAGTCAGTGAAGAAATCTCCAACTAATGATTCATGTATCTGTTTTCCTCCTCAAAAACTTAGTAACAAAAGTAATTTATTTTATTTTTAATGTTTGCAGGGCATGTTTCATTGCTAATAATTCTCAAGGAAAATAAATACCAAGTCCTGGCTTAGCATTTTTCTGAGCCCATGCGAATCATGCTAACTATCATGACAAATGGCCAGGCTCAGGTGTGTGTTGTAATGAACGGGAAAAAAAAGGAATGAAATCTGTCTTTTCACCCTTAAGAAATAGCTGCATTAGAAAAAAAAAATAGCAATGAAGCTTGAAATATGTGCTGGTGTAAGATCTGTAACAGGTAACCTGGCCAATTTCATTTCTTCTGTATTTATTCCCATTATAAGCCTTGAACGCTCCCTGGGCTCTCTTGCTAAATCGATGCTTTCAGAACTCTCAGTGGCTTGAATTTTGTAATCTGAGAAATCAATCAAGTGCCTCCAGAGAATGCCGTGTCTTATACTACTCTGAGCTTTGAAATGCCTCTTATAATTAAGTATTAGTTGGAGTTCATTGCACTTGAATAATGAGGTGATGTTTGGGTAGGTTTCCTTTGTTATTTCTTTATTGAGGAGCATGGCTTCTGTTTTTCTGGTTAACCAAATCATAGTTGTCACACAAAAAAATGCTATGTAAAGCCTCTCTAATTATAATACTTAGTGTCTCAAAAAAACAAATTCAATGCTTTATGGTCGTTAGTGTGTTGCTGCAGTCGACATGCACCCCAGCATGCATAGCATATGCCCCACGATGATGGACTTTTACAATTAAGTTTTGACGATGAGAGGGAGTTGAATTTGTTCCTTTTTAAAATGGTCTGACTTGCCTGGTGACCAGCTGAATGGCTGCATAACCCCTGTTATAGAGCAGTGTAGTTACTAGCTCTTTCTGCATTTGCGCTGAACTATATAATTTTCTTGGCACATAAATTATGTACAAAATTTTATTTTAAAATTAATTATTATAAATCAACACATTAACACATCAAAGGGAAAGTATCAGGAATAATTAGTTAACAGTGAAATTTATGTACAAAATCATATAGAAAAATGATCATTGGTTTAAATATTATATTTACTATTAAATAATAATATTAATAAAAATTAATAATAAAAAATAGACCTTCATGTACCTGGCACTTGGTTTAAGAGGTTAAATTTACCTATACCATTAGAAATCCTACATTACCCTCCTGGTGGCTGATCGTTCTCTCTCTTACTCTGGCCATTATCTTGAAATTTTCAAAATTATTTCTTTGCTTTTCTAGAAGTTTTACATGCACACACATACACAGACACATATGCATTTCTAAGCAAATTATTGCTTAGTTTTTTCTATGTTTGAATTTTACATAAAGGGAGTCACATAGCATATGTTTTGTGATTTGCTACTTTCTTTTGCTCGTTGTTTTTTGAGATTCTTCTATTTATTGGTGTATGTACAGGAGTTTATTCATTTTCTTTTCTTTTTATTTTTTTGAGATGGAGTTTTGCTCTGTCACTCATACTGGAGCAATGGTACAATCTCAGTTCACTGCAACCTGCAACCTCCACCTCCTGTGTTCAAGCTGTTCTGCCTGAGCCTCCTGAGTAGCTAGTATTATAGGTGCCCACCACCACGCCTGGCTAATGTTAGTATTTTTAGTAGAGATGGGGTTTCACCATGTTGGCCAGTCCTTTAGTCTTTTGAGGCTGGTCTCAAACTCCTCACCTTAAAGTGATCCACCTACCTCAGCTTCCCAAAGTGCTGGGATTACAGGCGCGAGCCACCACACTCTTGCCTGAATTTATTCATTTTCATTGCTATCTGGCATTCTAAGGCATAACTATACCTCAATTTTAAAAGATCATTCTAATGTTCACTGACATATGAGTCATCTCTAGTTTAGACCTATTATAAAGTGTTGCTGTGAATTCCTTGTGTACTTCTTCCAAATATAAATCTCAGATATATTCCTTGCAGTAAAATTTTTGGGTCATTCGCTTATCTTCAGCTTTAATAACTAATGACAAACTGTTTTTACACTCTTACCAGCAAGTTATGAAAGTTCCCATTGCCCTACAGTCTTGTCAGCACTAACATGATCAGAATTTAATTTTTTCTGGCCTGGAAAATGTATTGGTAGCTCCTGGTAGCTGTGATATGTATTTTCCTGATGACCACTGAGCTAGATCATTCATTAGTTTAATGGATCTGAAATTTTCTCTTATATAACATACCTGTTCATGCCTTTTGCCCATTTTTTTCAATTAGGTTGTCACTTTTTTTCTCATTAATTATCAGCGTTTTAAAAATATTATGGATATTATTTCTTGGCTGCTCATACTTGTGGCAAACATCTCCCTCTCCTGGATGGCAGAGCTAGACTTCATCTCAAAAAAACAAAAACAAACAAAAAGTTATGGCATTACTGATAATGGCAAAACTGCAATTACTTTTGCACCAACCTATACAAACTATGAGTTGACCACTTATGTTATCAGTAAGCCTTCTGGTCAACAGTAGGCTAGTAGTAAAATTTCCTGGGGAGTCAAATGTTATACTCAGATTTTTGACTGTGTGGGGTGTTGGTGTCCCTATCCCCCACATTTTTTAAGGGTCAACTATATATTTAATCAAAACTAATTTTCAGTCAACAACCTCCAAGTTTTCAGTAGATTTCCTGTCACCATACAGGTAAACCATCTTCAAATTTTCCCAGTTGACCAGCAGTCCTTTAGAGCTTTGGTTAAACAAGTATCCAATCCAGGACTTATTATGTATTTGGATGAACCAAGTATTCAATGCTAAAGTCAGTTTTATCAGTCCTTTGTTTTGTGATGAGCATTTTTTGTATCTTTTTAAACACACATCTCTCAATCCCAAGACTGTGTTATTTTCCAATAGCCCTATAGTTTTGCTTTCTCCTTTAGCTTTATAATCCAGAATTGATTTCTGAGTATAATAGTTCAATTTTTTTTCCATATGGATACCAGCACTGTTTATTGATGTACACTGACCTACAACATATCATGACCCCTGCCATATTTCATGTTCATGTAAGAATGGGTCTTTTTCTTGGCTTTCAAAATTCTGATTGATGGATCTATTTGCTTATTTCTATAAGTGCTGCAGTGTCCTAATCATTATACCTTTATAACATATTTTGATACTATAAATTTTATAATAAGGTTTAAATAAGACAAATTCTGCACAGATAGGTTAGGATAGGTTGGGCTGTCTTTGGATACAAATCTCAGTGGCTTAAAACTTAAAGGGCTTGTTTCTTGCTCATGCTACCCCTACAGTTGTGGTCACTCAGGGTTCCAGACAGAGGTTCTGTTACTATCTCAGTATGTTCTTCCATAGAGGGAAAGAGAGCTTGGAGAATCACTTATCAATTTGTAATTCTTTTTCCCAGAAGTGACACATGTCAGTTTTATTTACATTTCATTGGCAGAGCTACTCCCAGGACTACACCTGATTTCAAGGGTTCAGGGGAGTGTAATCCTTGTATAATTGGAAGCAGAGGATTGTCTACCACATCTCCCCCATTTAGAAGTGTCTTAGCTATTCTCAGCCCTTGAGACCCAGCTTGTCAAGTTCCATGAAAACACTTATTCAGATTTTGATTGGGATTTTAATGAATCTAGGGTTCAGTTTGGGGAGAAATGATATCTTCCTTTACAAGCATATGGTATATTTGTCTATTTATTTAGGTCTTAATGTCTTTTAGTGGTTTTTATCCTTCTCTCTTTAAAGGATTTCCACATCATTTATTAGACTAATTCTTAGGTGTTTTATATTCTTATTGCTATTATAAATTTTATTTGTTAAATTACATTTCCTAGCTAATTATTTTCTGGTATCCTGAAATGCCAGTGACTTTGGAATATTAATTTTATTAATGCAGAAATTTTGAAAAACTCTCCTAGTAATTCTAATTACTTATCCATAAGTTATTTTGAGTTTTCTACATAGAAAATCATACCACCTGCAAAAAATGACAATTTCATTTTTTCCTTTCTAATTCCTAACCCTTTTATTGAGTTCTCTTGTCTTTCTTCTCTAGCTAGGAGCTCTTGTGCAATGTTCTAGAAATGGGGATAGCAAACATTTGTGTCTTGTTATTGATCTTAAGGTAATACTTTAAACGTCTGATCAATAAGTAGGACTTTTTTTTGTAGATATTCTTTATCAGGTTCCTTCCCTTCCTAGTTTGCTAAGAATGAACTTTGAATTCTGTGCATCAAAAACAGTGATACTTTCCCTTTGATGTGTTAATGTGTTGATTTATAGTAATTAATTTAAAAAATATTAAACCTCTTTTAATTCCTGGAATTAACCTACCTTGGCTATGATGTATTCCCCTTTTACTCAATGATAGATTTGGTTGATGATATTCTGTTTAAAATTTTTGTAAATATGGTTTGAGTAATGTTGGTTGGTAATTCTCATTTCTTGTACCATACCTGTGTGGTTTTGGAATAACTGTTAACAAAATAAGACAGGTGTACAAAATAGAAATATAAGTCCTACAAAATCCATGAAAATTGTTTAAGCTATAAATATACATTTCAGGTCAGGCATGGTGGCCCATGCCTGTAATCCCAGCACTTTGGGAAGCCGAGGCAGGCAGATCACCAGAGGTCAAGAGTTCGAGACCAGCCTGGCCAACATGGCAAAACCCCATCTCTACTAAAAATACAAAAATTAGCCAGGCGTGGTAGCAGTTTCCTGTAATCCCAACTACCCGAGAGGCTGAGGCAAGAGAATCACTTCAACTCAGAAGGTGGAGGTTGTAGTGTGTCGAGATCATGCCATTGCATTCCACCCTGGGTAACAAGAGCGAAACTCCATCTCCAAAACAAAAACAAACAGACTAAAAAATATATATATATATATATATATATATATATACACACATACACACATATATATATACATACATATACACACACACACATTTCAGTGACTGATAGATCAAATGTGAATTGGAAAATATATAAGACTTGAATAGCATAGTTAACAAGCTTCATAAAATAAATATTTCCTTATTTTTAATTGTTTGTAAAGAGTCTGTGTGAGATGATTTATTTTTTGGAAGGATGTCTGGAAAATGTGCCCATGAAACATTTGGTCCTAGATTTCAAAATATAGAATCAGTTTACCTAGAATTATAAAACTCTTGGATTTTAAAATATTTTTATATTGAGATATTTTAGTAATTTTTATTGGTTTTTAGAACTTAGTTATTTCAATCTATTTCATTGGTCTTTTCAAAGAACTGATTTTTTTTTTGCTTTGAGTCTCTTTACTGTATGTTTGTTTTGCTTTTTATTATTTTTTATTATCTTTGTTATTTTTCTCTTTCAATTTTGAATGTATTCTGTTGTTCTTTTTAAACTTATTGTTACTTAAATGCAGCTCAGTAATGTTAGTCTTGTTTTTCTAACATAAACAATTTAAGCTATAAAGTTTTCTTTAAATGTTGCATTAGCTTTATTCTACAAGTTTTAATACATATTATTTTCATTAATTTTAATTCTGGATATTTCTGATTTTACATTGTTTTCTTCTGTGACCCACAGTTGTTTAGAAGAGCTTTAAAAGATCCCAAACATAAGATATTTTTCTTGTTATATCTTCAAAATGATTTATAATTCAATTACATTATGGTCAGATAGAGATCTATAAAAAATAACCAGTCCTTAGATCTGAGACTAGCATTGAGAATTAGTATATGGTCAGTTTTTATAAATATTCTATATGACTTAAAAAGATCGTGAATTTTAAAGCTGTTGGGCACAAGGTTGTTATATGTTTGTTTATTAGAACAAGATTGTTAATTTGTTTTTCAGATCTTATATGTACTATATAGTTTTTCTGTTTTCTATTTATTCTTAATTTGTCAACAACAAAGATGTGCATTAAAATTTTTCACTATTATGTTAAATGTTGTAGTTCTATGGTATTTGTAATTTCATCAATTTTGGATTCATACATTTTGGAGTGATGTGTAAACAGGTTAGAATTGTAATACTTCCTATTATATCCTCTACTACCTGTGTAAGTAAGTCATGATCATCTTTATCTCTAATATTGCTTCTTACCATAAAGACCATCAGACATTCATATTGACACAGAATTGTATTCATTAATATTTGCCTCTTTTTAAAAATTTTTGTGTGTGCCCTATATTTTATGTATGCATTTTTAAAAAATTTTAAATTGAGAGCTAATTTTGATTCTATTTCTTGTAATTACTCATATATTTAAAGCTTTATTTGTGTATTCTTTATGTACTTTTTTCTCCTTTCTTATGTTTTTTTTTATGTCTGAATTCAGTTTGAAATTTTTTCTTTTAGTTTGAAAGTTCTATCAAACCTCTAGTTTAACATACATAGTTAATGAAGTCTCAATTGAATACTTTTTTTTCCTCTTGAGCAAGCTAAGAACATTAAATGCTTTAACTCTGATCAATAATATGTTCAAACTTATTTGATAGTGTTATCTGGTATTTTAATTCTAGCTTGATTCTTTCTCTTTCCCCCCAACAAACCACCAACCTCTGCACACTTTAACCCACAGCTATGCCAGTATGTTTGCTTACCATTCCCTCATCTATCACAGCCTTACCACTTTCTGCCTAAGACATATACCGTACATTTCCCTTGATTTATTTGTGTATGTGTGAGCTACATGCTCTGTGGTTTTGAATTTCTTAAGTTGTCTTTGACTTCACTCTTGGAAGATGGCTTTATTGAATATGGAATTCTAGTTTGACAATTACTCTTTCTCTCTGAACTTTGATTATATTATTTCATTGGCTTCTAGCTTTGATTTTTGGATCTTTTTTTTTTCCTTTTTTTTTTTTTTAAAGATGAGATTTCACCATGTTGGCCAGGCTGGTCTTGAACTCCTGACCTCATGTGATCCACCCACCTCAGGCTCCCAAAGTAATAGAATTACAGGCATGAGCCACTGCACCCGGCTGATTTTTGGATCTTTTGAAGTCAGCTGTGAGTCTTACTGCTGCTCCTTTGTAGATATTCCTTTCTTCCTTTCTGCATGTTTTCAACAACTGCTTCTTTTTTGTGTTGTAAAGTTTTATTATTACTGTGTCTAGGTGTGGAGTTCCTTTTATTTATCTTGTTTGAGATTCATTGGGCTTTATAAATCTCAAGTTTGTGTCTTTCAACATCCTGAGATATCCTCTACCATTATTTATTTGAATATTGCTGCTTCTCCATTTTCTCTATTACTTCCTTCTCTAATTTAGAACTTCACTTAGACATTTGTAAGACCGTCTCACCATATCATCCATGTCACTTAATCTTTCCTTCATTATTTTTCATATGTCTTTTTAAAATTTTAACTGAATTCTGGATAAAATTTGAATCTATCTTTCAATTTACTAATTCTCTATTTATTTTTGTTTTACATGCTACTTAATCCATCTATTGAGTTGTAAAGTTTAATTACTATATTTTTTATTTATAGAAATTCTATTTGGTCTTTTAAAAAATCTACTTTATGATTCTTTTATAATGCTTGCTCTCTGTCCTTAGCTTTAAGCTTCTCTCAAATTTCTTCAAGCATATTGCAAATAGTTATTTTATATTTATGCCTTGTATCTAGACTATCTAAACTTGTTATAAGTCAGTTTTTCTTATAGATTCTCATTTATGATGTCCTAAATCTTTGTGTTTTGGTTTTCTTGCTCTGGGCTTTTAACTTTTCCTAGAAGTTTACTTTTGGGAAATACTTTGATGTCTGGGTTGAAGTTGAATTCCTCTAGAGAGAGATTTTGCCAATTGCCTGATAGCAATAACTACCTCAGTACCACTCAAAATTAAATCTCCACTTGAGGTTTTTTGGAGGCCATATGAGAAGTATGAATTGGACAGCAAACACCTATGAGAGTTGGCCTGTATTTCTAAAATCTTTCTACATAGCACAAAGTTGCAGACAGGCAAGTGTCCTTGCTGCTTCCTTCTGAAGGGAAGGTTTATTTTCCTACATATTTTTTTCTTTTCTTTTCTTTTCTTTTTTTCAGGTGGAGTCTCTCTTTGTCACCCAGGCTGGAGTGCATTGGCGCAGTCTCAGCTCACTGCAACCTCTGCCTCCCGGGTACAAGCGATTCTCCCACCTCAGCCTCCTGAGTAGCTGGAATTACAGGTGCTCACCACCAAGCCTAGCTAATTTTTGTGTTTTTAGTAGAGATGGGGTTTCACCATGATGGCAAGTCTAATCTTGAACTCCTGACCTCAGGTGATCCACCCACCTTGGCCTCCCAAAGTGCTGGAATTACAGGGGTGAGCCACCGTGCCTGCTTTTTTTTTTTCTACTTATTCTTTTTTTTTTTTTGAGATGGAGTTTCGCTCTTGTTACCCAGGCTGGAGTGCAATGGCGCGATCTCGGCTCACGGCAGCCTCCGCCTCCTGGGTTCAGGCAATTCTCCTGCCTCAGCCTCCTGAGTAGCTGGGATTACAGGCACACGCCACCATGCCCAGCTGAATTTTTGTATTTTTAGTAGAGACGGGGTTTCACCATGTTGACCAGGATGGTCTCGATCTCTTGACCTCGTGATCCACCTGCCTCGGCCTCCCAAAGTGCTGGGATTACAGGCGTGAGCCACCGCGCCCGGCCTTTTTCTACTTATTCTTAAACAGATTGTTTAGTTTTTGGAGGCGCAAGATTTACTCAGGGGTCTTCTGTTATATTTTTCACCTTGGGCAGTCCTGAAACTTTGTTTCTTCATCCTTATGCCTCAGGGAGACATCGAGTGGAAGCTGAAGGTCTGTAGTTCTCCACAGACACACTCGGGACCAAGTGTGGATCTCTGGCTTTCTTCTTTCCTTTCACCCTAGGTTTTTTCTCTCCCTTCAGTTTTAGGAGCCTTGTTTTTATTAATTTTTCTCAGTGTCAACATAGTGGCATGTTTAAAAGATTGTTTTTATATTTCATCTAACATTTAATTATTTCACACAAGTTATATAGTCTGCTACAGTGTTAGAAATAGGAGTCCTAGGTTTGGGAATTATTAGGTATTCTTATATTTGAGAAGGGGGACTAAACTTTGGCTAAGAGGTAGACACATCTGGGTTTGAGACCAGATTCCGTATTCCATATTTCCAGATATTTACTTCATCAGCTTTACTAATAATAACACCTTTCCTTTGTATGTTGAATTTATGTTTACAAAGTACTTTTGCAAATATCAAGTCTTTGGAGAGCTGGCTGAAGCAGATGTTGTTATTCCTGTTGAGTGAATAGAAGATATTGTTGAGGGGGACACCACACTGATTTGGAACTCAAGTCTTTTAACATCTGGAAGAGTTCTATTTTTGTGACACTGCTGTCTTGGATTAAATTATTTCAAACGAGTCAGCAAATGGATCTCACTTTGTTGTCTGGGATAATTCACTGCTTGGACACTATCTTGAGGGAGATCCTTTGCCCAAAGCTGATTTTTGTTTTGTTTTGTTTTGATAGTTGATTGATCCAGTTAGCAGTGTCTGCAAAAGTTGCAGGAGATGAAAAATATCACCTATTTGTTTTCCCAGATTTAAAATGGCCTTCCTGACTTTAAAAGCTTTCAGTACTCATATAAACATAAAATATATGTTTCTAAATTCAGATGGCATAAGTAATGGAAAGATAACCTTTGAGTTTGTCAAATAATGAGGCTCCTAGTTGTATTTATGGTCAGTTTCCCCTGTGGTATGTGAGAAGACCATGGAATAGTCTTTGATGATAGGGAATTTATTGCAAGAAAAACTTTTTATTTTTATTTTTTTATGTCTCTATTATTAAACACAATTACAGGCATACCCATTTTTGGACTGCATTCTAGCCCGGGCAATAAAGCAACACCCCTGTTCTCTCTCCCTCTTCCTCTTCCTCTTTCTTCCTTTCCTTTATTCTTTTTTTTCTTTATTCTTTTCTTTCTTTCTCTCTTTCTTCCTCTAAAAAAAAAAACAAAAACAAAACAAAAAAAAGGTAACAGAATAGGTGTGTCGTGGACATGATCTGAAGTAGGTGTGTGTCATTAGAATTCTTAAAAAATAAAAAAAATTATTGGCAGATTAATTTCTACCTCTACAATATATACATTAACTATTGCCAACTGATGTCAACACAAATTGTAAGCATGCAAGAAAAAGTAATTTTTCTATGTTATTTTACAGTTATCATTGATTACAATGTTCTTTGCAAATCAAGACAAAAATAGAAAGTGTAATAATTCTTTTTTTTTTTTTTTTTTTTTGAGACGGAGTTTCGCTCTTGTTACCCAGGCTGGAGTGCAATGGCGTGATCTCGGCTCACCGCAACCTCCGCCTCCTGGGTTCAGGCAATTCTCCTGCCTCAGCCTCCTGAGTAGCTGGGACTACAGGCACGCGCCACCATGCCCAGCTAATTTTTTGTATTTTTAGTAGAGACGGGGTTTCACCATGTTGACCAGGATGGTCTCGATCTCTTGACCTCGTGATCCACCCGCCTCGGCCTCCCAAAGTGCTGGGATTACAGGCTTGAGCCACCACGCCCGGCCAGGTGTAATAATTCTTGAAGTGAATTTAACAGTTACTAGAGGAGAGGAAGCATGTTTCCAAATACTTTCTTAATCAAACACTAAAATCACAAGTAAAAAAAAAAAAAAACTAGAACATGAGGAAATCTTGGAAAGCCACCTCATCATCTATACAATCACTTGGGGCTTCTGGGACTGGAGTGTGCTACATACAATCTTCTTGAGTTACCAAAATAAGGACCTGGCTTAGCTTAGGACAGTAGCTTGAAGTCAATCTGCTTCCCTTTTTCCACTCATACAATATTTAATATTTGACTGGGCCATGTGGCCAGCACCCATCACAGACTGTCCCTATTGGTCAGCATTTGAGCCAAACATTTCAGGGGTAGCAGATCTTCTTCATGCAGAGGCCATTTATATTCCCTTCCTGTGCTGGCTGAGACCCTCATACAAGGCTGCTAGAGGTAGGTTCTTTTTCTCTAGCAAATCCTCAGACAGGATGTATAACATCTCTTAAAAGGCAGGAAAAGTTGAGGCTACTTTTTTAGAAGAGAGCAAGGCATTAGTAGTCATTAAAACTGAAGGGCTTCTCCTGAAGTCCATGCACCCCTATTAGACGATGATTAGGTGAGCACACTGGGCAAATCAATGACTACTTCCTTGGTGGTAGTTTCTTAAATGTGCATTACTATTCAAGTATCATCATCAAACTTATGCTCTGTTAAGCCCTTTGAAGATAGACTAAAACCATTTCATTAAAATACCATCTTTATTTGACTCCTGCTCATGCTCTTATCAGCTCTTCTAATGTCATTATGGAAAAAGGCAATTTATTTCTTTTGAAGGCTTATTTTTATATTTATGTTTCAGATCATTGTGGCATGTAATCAAAGGAAAAGTTATCCTGGGGATTTAGACCTTCTGTAGATTAGGGTGCTCAGATATGCAAAACTGCTTCCCATCCTTGTGACTGTCAGTAGCTTTCTCCAGGGCAAGAATAACATTTATGAATTCTCATAAGCATTTTTCATCAAGGAGTGTGGGGTGGACAGTGGATCCAAAGTGGCTTCTGTCATTCAAAAATCCTTAATCCTCAATGTGTGGTGGCTCATGACTGTAATCCCAGTACTTTGGGAGGCCAAGGCAGATGGATCACTTGAGGTCAAGAGTTCAAGACCAGCCTGAACAACATGGCGAAACCCCAACTCTATAAACAATACAAAACTAGCCTGGCGTGGTGATGGGCGCCTGCAATCCCAGCTACTTGGAGGCAGAGGCAGGAGAATCACTTGAACCTGGGAGGCCAAGGTTGTATTGAGCTGAGATCACGCCACTGCACTCTAGCTGGAGGGATGGAATGAGACTCCCTCTAAAAAAAAAAAAAAAATTGTAATTCTCCTCTGCTGTTACTTTTCTTCCCACCACTGTTCTTCCTCTGCACTTTCTGTGCATTGAATCTGAGTTGATTCTTTCTCAGAACAAAATCCTCTTTGAAAATGCAACATGAGGTTACAAAAGGAGTTTATAGTCTGCTTTTTTCTGTTTGCATTTCCTGCCTCCAACATTTGCTTTCAGACTAATTAGGAGCTTTTGAGTTTCTTTTACTTTTCCCCATTGCTCATTTTCAAACAACTGTGCAGCCCTTTCCATCATGAGATGAAAATCTCATGTGGCTCAGGTAACTCAGGTATCATCCTGCCTAGAAACAGGGGATGAAGGACATGACCTTTCATGTCTTTCTGTCCCCAAGGACCTTGGCCTATTGCCAGAGTACTTAATAGGGTCCAGGTAGATTTTTTAAATGAATAAATGGTCTCTACCATTCATATATTCATTTAGGCATTAAGCCTTGGGTGCCTCCTATCATCAGGCAGTGTGTTTCAGTCCTGGAGCTTGAATCCTGACCATGATGGGCGTGTCTCTACTGGGGGTACAAAAACAAATAGGCAGTTAGCAGTACTGTAACTGCAATAAGTCTAAGAACATCTGTGGCTTTTTCTCTGTTTAAAGAGAACTCACAGTTTCTAAAGAGCTGCATTGAACTTAGGTAAATGATTTGTACTTTCTGAGCCTCCACTTCTCATTCATAGAATGGCCTAATGACTACATCATTGTGTTGTTCTGGGGTTGAAATGAGGCAAGGTAGTGAAAGGCTTCCAGCACAGGGCCTGGCCCATGGAAGGGCCAGATAGCCTTGTTCACGGGCTGCACCTGGTGTCACCGCCTATGTCAGCTCCTTTTACTGTGGTGCTTTGCCTATCTCAACCTCTGATCACCTGGCTGTCTTTCTGATAGAACGCTTCTCTGCCTGCTCTGCTTGGCATAGTCTCCTCCTGCTGATGAGGGTGGGCAAGCACTGACCAGACAGGCTGGTTTCCCACATCCTTTGTTTCAAATGGTCTTGTGGAGATGCCCTTACATCCTCTGTAAAACACCTTTCAACACTAAGGTTTATTAAACTACTTAATGTTTAACCTTCTCCCTCTTAGAGATGATACCAACTCTCTGAACATCACAAAATAGAAAATTTGTATAGATTGACTCATCAGAGAACAATTGTGTCTTCAGTGCCAGAAATTATCAGCTTGTGTGGAGAAATGTATTATAATTAGCAAAGGTAAAAAAAATACAACATAAAAAGCAGGATCCGTCTTCCTGATTCTTTGTTTTTTTTAAAGATTTCTGTTTTTTGGTGCCAGTTTTGTATTTCTCACAATCAATAGGATCCAAAGATTTTCCACTTGGTTTAAAAGTCAACTGGGGATGAAGGAAAAGTTACAATATTGCACCTAAGCTAGTTCAATAACTAAACCTTTCTTTGCAAAGAGAGAGTTTTAAACTCATCTGGGTTGCCAGAGAGAAGAATCACTGATTCCTTTTCAGTGTCACCAGGCAGGCAGATAGTCTGTTCATGGGCTGCACCTGGTGTCACCGCCTATGTCAGCTCCTTTTACTGTGGTGCTTTGCCTATCTACTCTGATTCACAATGGCCAGTGAGCATCACAAGTGTCAGAAACAGGGTGAAAAGCTACTACTTTCATCTTCTTCCTGGTTTAGAGCATCTTTCCTACGCACAGACAGATCAACACATAAATATTAACAATCAGCTGCTACAAATAAGGAAAACCTGCTACAAGGCTTTGAAAACGAAGGGCATATGCTCTTCCCACTGGTCACTCTGACTACTTCCTTCCCATCAGTAATAAAGGTAGGGGTGTGTGTGTGTGTGTGTGTGTGTGTGTGTGTGTTTGTGTGTGTGTGTGTGTCCAACTCTAGAGAGCAAATGAACAAGTTTGCTACCCAGGACAGGTGGACTCTGAATATCTTCACATCCCACTGGCTTGGGAGTTTCCTACTGATATTTCTGTTGTTGGTAATGTTAGCAAGATATGAATACATGTGTCCTCTCTTATAATACCCCTATTTAAAAATGTTTAATGCCCTAAGTCTTTGAATGCTCCTGTCTCAGTTTTAGTTCTTAGTCAAGCTGAAAGCTAGAATTGTGCTTAAAGGGAGGATAGGCATGGAGGAGGTGGGGGACAGACCCTCACTTGGAGTGCAGGTCATTAAACTTGTTCCATGCTAGAATAAAAGGTTGTACAGCTCCCTCCCCTCCCCACAGTGTGTCAAACGCTTGTTTTCTTTGAGAAGAGAGTAGGATGTCCTATGGCTAGAGTCAGAACACATGTCTTTGACAGCCTTCCTGGTGTTTCGTTTTTTGTTTCCTTTTTCCCTCCCAGTTGAACTTGAATGATTTAGAGTCTTAATGATTTAGAGTCCTAGAATTTCAGAGCTGGATGGGAGATTGCTCATGGGAGATTGCATCTTGATCCCCAACCCCTTAGCTGCCAGGAAGAAGTGGTAGAAAAATTGTGAAATCGTACTAATTCAGTATGGGTTGGTAGAATTTAATTCTTCCTCAAGTATTTATGGGAAAAACAGGAGTGCAGAAACCAGGGCTTCCCATAGCCCAGACATGCCCTTGGGCCAGAGGTAATGGCCTCAGAAGTCTTTTGCCAAAGGACATTTTGTTAGTTCAATAACTGTAAGTATCAGTAAGAAAGTGAGAGGCTTAAGGTTTAGCATGCAATTGGAGCCTCATTGTATAACTTAGGAAAGTAAGGGCACACAGTGATGTTTAAAAAATATTAAAAAACCCAATAGCATGTGTCCAGGAAGACTGGCAGCTGCTGGGTGCCTGCAGGATCTAGGCTCTTGCAAAAATGCCTTGGAATTACTCCTCTTTTTAAAGAGGCAGAGGCTTCATTTTGGAGGGGTCACAGTGGGGGTCCTGGCTTCCATCGTGTGGGAGAGAATACATTTTACCTGCCCTCCAAAGAATGAGTCAGAGGCTGTGGTACCAATGCTGGCCAAATTTGAGTTCCTGAGTCAGAGAGATCAGGTGGAGGCTGAGGATCTCACCTCAAACCATTTGCCAGAGGTCTTGACAATGGAGGGTTTCCATGGCTCTTTCCCTTCTCCATGCCCTGGATGTGCCCGGAGCTGCTGCAGGCAGTATTAGTTGCCGGTGCCAATGACTCATATGTTTTAAAATCTCCAAATCACTTTTTATAGGAACACGTAAAAATTCCTGCTCAACATCTGCCCTATGTTCATTGACTTTTTTGTGGGTTTGTTTGTTTCCCTGAGAGATGCCATTTTGGCAATACCCAAGGCTGCCTCTCCTCTGATTCAGATGTTGGAGACTTTCATCCATAGCCACACAAAGCCCCAGGGCAGTTTTTTTTCTTTGTGTGTGTGTGTGTGTGCTTCCAGCATTTAGTGTAATTAGTTGGATAAACTTGCTAAGCCATCTGATTTGAATAAAGTCCATTATTCCTCCTGTAAGAGCTCAGGATGGGGCCAATACCAATGGGAGCCAACTCTCCAGCCTCCCTCTCCCAGGGATACCTCAAGGAAGAATGTAAATAAATAGAAGGAACAGAGGAAAGTGGATGAGGATAGAATTTTAAGAAGTCGTACTTCCTAGAATGGTGGCCAAATAGGGCCACTTTGGAACATCACGTAAGCCACTTAATAACCTCCCATCATACTATCTAGAGCAGGGCTGGGCAATGCAGTTTCTTCTCACATGTTTTTACTTTAAGCAGAATACTTAATATATATTGGCACTGCTCTGATGTTTGAGTGCTACTCATTATGCAGAAATGTTTCAGTGCACACACCACTCACATTTGCATTTAGTTTCTTTTGCTGCATCTTTGTACCTAGGATAAACATGGTTTAATATTCCCTGAAAAATGTTTTTTTAAATCACTGTAACTTGTTTAATTCGGTTGCTGAAATCTTGTGTTTGTAACCGAGATCACTTTTAAGAAGGGACATTCTTATTAGAGGTAATTTGGAAAACTGCAGCTTGTTCACTGTTTGGTACTATCTTAATTATCTTGACCTTACATTTTAGGGTCCTACTTGTTTCAGTTACCACGCATTCTAAGTATCGTCTATCTTGTTACATAATCATATGGTTTTCATGGTTGCAACATAGTCCATTACATGGAAATGTCACAGCTTGCTTGTGTATTCTTTCATACTTATCATTTTCAGTTTTTCAATATTTATCAATAACTTTGAGCAGAAAATCTTCTAGATTTCCCTTACATTTTATATTATTTCCTTAAGATGGACTTTCCAAGGTTTCTTATAAAGATGATGAATGTATTAGGCCAGGGCTTCTCCAGGTGCAGCATGTGCACAGATGGCTGGTGGATGTTGTGAAATGCAGATTCTAACTCAGTAGATGTGGGCTGAACCTGAGAATCTGCATTTGTCACAAATGCCTGCGTGATGCCCAGGCTGTGGCTCAGGGCTTTGGGCAGGCTTCTAAAGTTGCTGATGTATTGGCATTGAGAGTATTTATAAGACTTGTTTTGCCAAGTCACTCTGTGGGCTGGTTACCTAGGAGCTCTGCCCCCTCAGAAATATTTTCTAATCAAGAAGAAAGTTTTGATTAGACTGATGTCCAGAGGGGTGGGAAGCTGTAGCATCTGCCTTCAATAAAAGCCTCTAAGCTCAGTTGTGGCTGCCATTAGAATCACCTGGGGAGTACACACACAAACACACATACACACACACTCTCTTTCTCTCTCTCTCTCTCTCTCTCTCGGCTCCTTCCAGACCACTACAAACAGAATGGCAGGCAGTGGAGCCTGGCTATCAGTATTTTTTAAAGCTTCCTGGGTATTAGAGGTGACTCTGTATAGCCAGGGTTGAGGACCATTGTTCTAAGCCCACAGAAGACCCACCTTAAATCTCACCGAGCTCCCAACTGTGTTTTATATCTGATTGGATGAAAAGCTTTGGGCTTATATATGCCACACTCAGACCGCCACACTTTTGACAATGGATTTAGCACAGCCATGAGTTGTCTGCATTTCTAAAAAAAACAATAACCATAATTTCTGATGGCAGACAAGGTATTTGCCGTCATTGACTTCTCCATCAAACTTACTTCTCTGTAGCATTTGTTGATCCCATCTTAATGAATGACACCATTGTACACTCAGTCTCCCAAGCCAAAAACCTGGGGCTGATCTAAGCCCCTTTACTTTCCCATACCCTTCAAATCTAAGCAGTTCTCACAGTCTTTTGTTATGTACGTACTTGTTTCTTATAGAATATAACACATTATATTAAAATTATCCTTCAATTAGACCATGAGCCTCTTGACCCCAGAGATAGTGTCTGATGCATCTTTTTATTCCCCATACCTAGTGCAGGGCTTGTCTAGCACAGAGTGGATACTCCTGAAATAATTGTTGAATGAATGGATGAAATAAAATAGGTTTTGATTGCATGTAACCCTGGAAGATTGTTCTTATGGTTGAAAGTTTCATAGCAGCGTGGTTCTAGCAGGAACACAGATTGCTTAGATAGTGCCTGGTGCCAACATGGCCTTGCCCTGGGGGTGTGAAAGACAGCAGACGGAATGCCCAGCACGCCCTGAGTCTCTGCCTCTCACCACCTGCTAGAGTAACACCTGCTGTTTCTGTTTGGCAGTTGCCTTTTCTGGCCTTGGCTTCACGACGTTCTACTTGGCGGGCAAGCTGCACTGCTTCACCGAGAGTGGGCGGGGAAAGAGCTGGCGGCTCTGTGCTGCCATTCTGCCCTTGTACTGCGCCATGATGATTGCCCTGTCCCGCATGTGCGACTACAAGCATCACTGGCAAGGTGAGTCCCTGCCCAGGGCCTGACTAGTCCTCACTGCGGTTGCCACTCTCCTCCAGGGTTGGGTGTAGAAATGCACCATTGTGGGGGGCTGAGTGCCCATTGTCAGAAACCAGAGGAGGCTGAAATGACTGAGTGGATACAATTTTGAAACAGATATTCTGGTTCAAGTGAGGCCTGGCCTTCCTGGGGAAAGAATTGGAGCTCTTCTTCCTCCTTCATGCTCCAGGAGACTGCTTGAGTCCCACTAGAATATCAGGCCCTTTGGTTTAGAGTCACCCTTGGCCTGAGACCCAAATGTGATTTTCCTGCTGGATCACTTGCCTCAGTCCTCAGACTTCATGCCAAGTGGTTTTTGGCTTCCTTTGCTTATCAAATTCACCCTACAAGGACATATTCGTTACCACGGATGCTCTTCTGAAGGATATATCCAGCCAGGGATTCATTCCAGTAATGCTCCAGGCAGCAGGTACAAGCCTGGGGTGAGGTTTGCCTATATATATATATACATATATCAGTCCTGGGATCATTGTTAAAAATCAGAATAACACAAACAAGGGAGGGGCTTGTTCCTGAAATAGAACTAAACCATGCCATGTCCTTCTGCAGAGAAGCTGTAGCTCACAGTCTGTCTGAAAGACAACCACCACCTGCCAGAGCAAACAGAGAGCTGAGATGGAGGTGCTGTCCACGGGAGGTGTGGCCTCTGGGAACCATGGGATCTAGGGAAGGGTTTCCCAAGGGCAGTCCAAAGATCACCTTGATCAGGCTGCCCTGATCTAGGAACTGGGCTCTCTAGAGGTGCATCTGGAGCAGCAGCCTAGAATCTTCATGGTTAATAAGGAAGTCTATCATTGCTGATGAAGTCTAAGAAGCACTGGTAAAGAGCTCCACTATACAGTGTCCATTTTAACTAAACAAAGCAAAGAAAATGTGCTTGAATCCAGCTTCTTTGGGTGAATTGGCTTCCACGATAGGTCTGTGACCCAAACCTCCACTCCCTTTCCTGTTTTCCGGCTCTTGCTGGGCATTGTTCACCTCCTCCCTCTCCCCGTCTTTGCAGCCCGCTGCCTTGCAGGACTACCCTCTTAACACCTTTTCCAGGGGTGTGTTGCAGTGGTAATGATGCAATGGACGAGGGCACAGTTAAGGGAAACTCCTAGCTGAGAGCCCGTCCTTCTTCCTCTTCTCTGGAGACCTGTGCTCCTTCCAGCGGTGCCCAGCTTCTCCTGTTCTTTCTTGGTCTCTTCCCTACCCCGTACCCTCCTGGAGCTCATGATCCAGGTGTCCCGTGACCCCAGCGGCAGCTTTGGGCTGGAGGGTGAAGGGTATAGGGAAAGAGATGCTGACATGGTTTGGACAGGTGGATGCAGCAAGCATCAAATGCTACCAAGGTTTGGGGCCCTCCTGATGGGGTGGTCAGAAGAGGGTCACAGGGCTGGGGTCTGGGCCCACCCTTGTTCTATTTTTATCAATGACTTGGATGAAATTCTAGATAAGAAGCCACATCATGAGACAGAAGAATGGAGAGATTCCTTGGGCCAAAGGAAAACAAAGGCACAGCCCACACAGCTTGGAACTGGGAATATTTTCCCACAGAATTGTTTCCTACCTATGTGGTTAGGGCATTTCCCCATGAAGAATACTATGGGCCAAACGGCCTTTTGTAGACTGCTTCTCATTGATCTCTTGTGAGCCAGTTTCTTCTTTGAGCACAGGAGCAATGAATCCCTAAATATTTCACAGAGCTTTTCACAGATCGAATGAAATAATGGATCCAAATGTTCTTTGTAAATGGAAATGTACTACACACATGCAGAGTGGTGTCACTGCTGCTTAGTACATTGTTTCTAAGGAAGGATGCGTTGTGTTTCCCAAACAACTGAGTCGGAGGCAGACAATTTTTTTGGAACATGATTTATTTGTAAGCTATGAATGCCACATTTTCACTTTTATTCAACCACTTTGGATTTGGGGAATGTCTGGGGGTTTCAGAATTGAATCAATTTTTCCTGTATCTTGGAGTCAGTGAGAGCCTTTGCATAGTGATCTTGTACTGACAACCTAAGAGGTGAGACTGGCCTGTCTTCAGCACTCTCTGGCCCTACCCTGTTTTGTTCCTCATTTTCTAGCTGTGGTGGTGTCACGTGGTGAAGTGAAGGAATATGGAATCACAGCTCTTGTCTTTAGGGAATGGTTAATTCATGCTGCTGCTGGTGTACCCAAGTCCTGCTGACAACTGAGGCTTTGAAACTGTTACTGTCCAACAGGCACAGAAAGGAACTTTGAGCAGTAGAAGGAGAATATTCATCCTCTGTGGGCCATTGGGAAAGCCAAGCAAGATAATTTATGTTCAGTGATGCTTAGAACCATATTTGGGAATCAAATCAAAACTGCGTCATGGTAGACTGCTGTAGTCCAAGCTGAACATGCATCTGTTGGTACGGGTTATTGGTATAGGCCAAGGACCAGTTCAGCTCTGCCATTATGTGTTCAACCTATACCCTTGGAGTCAGCCAGGAGAGGAACACAGCTTCCTTGGATGTCTAAAAGTCTCTGAGTCAGGCTCATTTTACCTGAGTTCCCCTTCACGAGTCTGAGTTCCCCTTCACTGTCCACACCAGTTGTTTTCAACTGGGTGATGGAGAGGCTCACTGTACCTCTCAGGGGACTTTGAGCAATGTCTGTAGACATCTTTTTGTTGTCACAACTTTGAGGTGTAGGTGCCACTGCCGTCGAGTGGGTGGAGGGTTAGAGACTAGGGATGCTACTCAATGTCCTACGACTGCAAGACCCCCCGCCCACCAACAAGGAGTTATCCAGCCCCAAATGTGAATACGGCCCAGGCTGAGAATCCCCGTTCTATGTCATAACCCGGCCCCATGTTTCTTTCCCCTGTTACACGTTAAGAAGCAGCAGTGCTCTGGGAGAGGGAAGTTTTGCTCATTCAACACTCAGTTATTAAGGGAGAAATCAAGGAGGCCTCAAAGGTTTTCTGTTGGGAGGAGGGATGCAGAGCGAGGTCTTCAACTGCAGTGTAGGTGGATGTTTGAGGCAGGATGCCTGATCAAGATAAATAACTTGTTTTCCTTTGGTGAACTGAGCTGCCCAGTGACCATGGGCGGGGGCCATCCATCATGGTGAAAATTCACATGGAGCCCCATTAGCATCAGCAAAACTCAAGTCCCCCTCATTATAGACTTTAGTTAACAGCATTCATGTTATGAGATTTTATGACTCCATTTCAATTTTGATTTAAGCAACTGTGCTTAATGTGGAAATACATCCAATTACTCAATTACACAGTCATATCCAATAAATAGTCCATAATCTCCGATGACTCTCTGTCCATTATCATGCTTATTTTCTGTTGTTGACACCCCCTGGTCTTTTCTGTCTCCCCAGCCAACTTCAAATACAAAAATCTATTGTTTTATTAAATGAGGAAAATACAGAGGCACAGGCCATGGCATAGGGAAGGACACATGAGACATTTAGCAGAACTTCCCCAGACGCTAAACCAGCTGGATCAATACTAAATCTCTATGTGGGTGATGTGCCCTGTGTCCTGGTGGCATTCTGGCTTTTAGGTCAACTAGAAGCTGGAGAGTTTCACAGATGATGCTAACTGCAAAGCCCAGTGCCCTTTCAAACAGGCTCACCTTTGTGATTAACAATGTGTTTAACAGTGCTCAAACTTGTAGAATCCCCATGCTAGGGAAAATAAGTGCAGAGAAAGAGCGGAGCATGTCCTTAAACTGACTTCTGCCTCTGTTCACCCTGTCGTGTGATTACGATTTCTTGTCAATGGAGGGTTATAGCTACTAGTGGCAGGAATGTGTTGTGTGCTCCATCACTGGACTTAATAATGAGCTCCTCTGACCAGCTCAAGTCCCTGCATCTGAAACCAAGCTCTCCCCATGTGACTAGGTTTGGAGATAACATTTGAAATACGTGTTTCTCTAATCATAGGTCATTCTAAGCAGCCCTGGGTGCCTGTGCGGTGTTTCATTATAAGAAAGAGCATCCCCCTCTGGAAGTAATCTAAGGGAACAGGCCTCAAAGAATGAAACAGTCATTTGTTCCCACCCAGACTAAGGTTGGAAAGCATCTCGATCAGTCACAGATGCAGTTGTCTCACTGGGCTGAAGTTCTCAAGATGGCCGTCATTGCCTTCGCCTGGGCGGTGAAGGGTCTGTGATTTGAAATGAACTTAATGTAGTTACCAAACTTCAGGAGATTATTGATCCTCCAAATGCAGGTGGTTTGGTGGTTGGATATGTGCTGGACTGTTTCGTGTGCCACAAAATGCTTTTGGCCTCAAAGAGTCAGGGAGAAGCTATTCCCTTCAAGAAACCTTTGTTTCAAAGCCTCATGGCATCCTGCAACTCACAGGACTCTCTCGAGCCCTCCTTCCTTTTGTTACTGATAAACTCAGTTGCCCCAAAGGATGGGATCTTTCGCTGTTCAGTGTCACAGAGCCATTACATGAAATCAAACGTGAGCATCAAGCAGAGTAAACTTTATACCATGGCCAAAGAATGGAGGAGTGGAAACACAGCTCTCAGATGAACTTTTCAGTTAGTGAGGGGCGAAGGGATTAAAATATTAGAGTTTCTCTAACGAAGAGGTCAGGCAGTAAAATCTAGAGGAGGAATAGTTGGTTCTTTTTCTGGAAATGGACAGTGAACTTCTGGGAACTAGAGCACTGCCTTCCTTTTATGGCTTCCTCCAGTTGTCATGGCAAGTGTCAACTGTCATGCTGCTGGTGAGAGTGTCATTTGGCATGGAAATGAGATTACAGTGAAGCCTGAGGTCTTGAAGTTCTTCAGTCAGCTATCTTGGTTTTAGCCAGTGTCAGTCCATCCAGGTACAAAGGGAACTATTTACCACAGGTGTCCTATGTCTTGTAGATAAACAGAATTAGAAAGGGGTAGAAATTCACCTATGTACTTACTCTCCTTCCCTCCCCTCTGTGTCTGTCTATTCAGCTATGTACACTCTCCCCTTCCCTCCCCTCTGTGTCTGTCTCCATCTATCTATCTGCTTCTCTCTCTCTCTCTCTCTCTCTCTGTCTCACACACACACACACACACACACACACACACACACACACACACACACACGGCAGAGGGACACACACTGTTAACCCGGCCTGCCTTGTGCTGTCAGAAGCAATCTGTAGATTTTCTAAATGAAACAACTTGAAAAAGATCCCTTGGAACAATATGATTGTTTCTGCCAAAAACCTGCCAGCCCTGGGTAGAACAAAAACACTGAGATTCTCCCTCAAATATCCTCAGTCCTGAGTGAATTGATCTCACCTCATTTCCCTCCACGGCTGGCTGCTCTGTGTGGCAGGGCCCACAGTCTCATTCACCATCGGCTGCCAACTCCCGCCTCTGCCTGGGAACCTCTGAGTCTTGACTGCCCATCTAAGTCCACCCGCCTCTGTGTTGGTGCCCAGGAGAGCATGAGAAGCCTCAGCCCCTGGCTCACCTCTCACTCTGGTCAAAGTCCACTGCATAGTGTGCTTTCAGCCTCGAGAGAGCCATCCTCAGTCAGGACTTCAGCCCTCTTCCTGCCTCCAGGATAGCCCTGGTGTTTCCCCATTACGTAATTTCCAGGGAAGATGCACTTTGATGGCTCCCAAGTCTCACTGGCCTCCTTCCTTTGTTTTACTCAAGGGAACCCGTCTCTTCTCAGCTTTCTTTGGTGTTCTGTGGTTCCTCCTGCTCAGCATATGTATATAGATTCCAACTTTTTCTTCCCACTCTGGTCTAGTGATCACCACTTGTTGCCTGAATCATTGCAGAAGCCTGTTAGCCTGGCTCCCTCCTTCCTTCTTTGCCCCTCAACTGCAGTTGGAGTGTGCCTTTAGAGCTTGAGTTAGCACATGTCACTCCTGCAAAAAATGGTCCAGTGACTCTCATGTCACTCCGCATCACAGCCTGTGTCCTGCCAAGGCCCACAGGATCTGCTCCCTCCGTACCTCTCTGATGCTATGGTTAAGCTACTTATCCTCCTTGTTCACAGTATTGCATCCCTTGAGCTTCTGGCTGCTCCTTGAACAGGCCCATCCTGTCTCACCTCAGAGCCTTTGCACAGGCTCCACTTTGTGCCTGGAATGCTCTGTTGAGATGCGGGCATGGCTTGTTCCCCTTCTCCCTCCCAAACTGGGCTCAAGTGTCACCTTCTCAGTCCTGTGATGCTCCTTCCCCACAAGCCATGTCCCTTGCCCCTTGTACATTAACCACCTTCTGACAAATGAAATAATTTAGTATGTATTGACTGTTGTCTGTCACTAACCGCTAGAACGGGGTGGGCAAACTTTATAAAGGGTCAGATAGTCAATATCTTAGGCTGTATGTAGCCGTGCGATCTCTGCTGCAACTACTCAATTTGGCTGTAGTGCCCAGAAGGGACTATAGATGATATATAAAGGAATGGGTTCACTTAGTTTGCTGTTCCCTGCGCTAGAATATGATCTCCATGTGAGCAGGGATTTAGGTCTCTCTTGGTGGCATGGCACATAGTAGGAACTTGTATCAGGGTCCTAAGGCTGCCATAGCAAAATATCAAAAACTGGGTGGTTTAGAACAACAGAAAGACACTGCCCCACCGTTCTGGAGGCTGGAAGTCTTTGGCAAAGCCACCGTCTCTCTGAAATCAGTAAGGGGAGGATCCTTCCCTGCCTTTTCCAGCTTCCAGTAGCCCCAGATGTGCCTCTGCTGATGGCGGAGTAATTCCAGCCTCTACCTCTCTCCTCCCCTGGTGTTTTCTCTGTGTGTCCTCACATCCGCTTTCCTCTTTGGGTATCTGTCTCTGTGTCCAAATTTTGTCTTTTTATGAGGACAGTAGTCCTTATATTGGATTAGGGCCCACCCTGATTATCTTAACTTGATTATTCCTGTAAAACCCTATTTCCAAATAAGGTTGTGTTTTGAGGTCCTAGGGACTAGGACTTCCGCATATCTTTCAAAAGGACATGATTAATTTATAACAGTGTTCAGTAAATACATGCTGAATAAATCGATGATTTCCACTAAATCGTGTCCCTTTCTTACTAGTATCATTTTTTCTTTGTCCTGGTTTTACTATAATTAACTTATTATCTACAAGTTCTTTCCTTTTAAAAAATAAACAAAAGGTTACACTATAAACCAACCAACCTTCCTTCCTTCCTTCCTTCCCTCCTTCCCTCCCTCCCTTCCTTCCTTTCCTTCCTTTCCTCCTTCCCTCCCTGCCTCGCTCCTGTCTCTTGTGCCTGCATACCAGGCATGTTCTCCACTGGGCTCAGTACTGAGTGAGACGGACACAGCTGCTGTCTTCTCAGCTTATACTATACCAGGCCTATTGTGCATCCTTCCTGCTAGGTAAGGTCTTTTATAGAAACTCAAAATCACAGAAACATGAAGTTTCACAAGTAGTAGAATTACTGGAAAGTATAAAAAGAACAACAACAAGAATATCACGGGCAGTCATTGGGTTTGCTAGAGCTGATTTTTGCCCTAGTACCTTGGGTCATGGAGCCCAAGGCATAAAGGTCCCAAGTCAAGCCAGCTTAGTGATGTTGGAGGCTGCCATGGTGACAGAAAGGATGATCTTCCATAGGATGTGACAGCACATCTTCAGAGGCCTTTCTGCTTTTGTGTGCCACAACAGATGAGGACAGCCTGGCACCTCAGTATGGCAGAACTCATAAGGTCCTTTCCTGTCTTTTGACCTCATGATGAAGGGGCAGGGTTTTGTCAATTTTATAGGTAAGGATTCAAATCCAGGATGCTTGACTCAGAGTCGCTCTTTCCACTACCATTGGAGCTTATCTGCTCATCTGGTGTCAATTCTCTCCTTCCTTTTTAAAGAACAGCTTTCTTTATAATTCTCAACTATAAAATTCTCCCTTTTAATGTATAGAAACATTTTTATATATCCAGAATGGTGCAACCATTACCACTATCTAATTCTAGGACATTTTCATCACCCCAAAGAAACCCTTATCTCTCAGCAACCACTTCTCATTCCTCCGTGGCCCAGGCCCTGGCAACCACTGATCTACTTTTTATCTTTATGGGTTTGCGTACTCTGCACATTGAATATAAATAGAACAGTATAATATGTGGCCCTTTGTGGCTGGTGATGTTGATTCTTTAGTGCCTCTTGTAGATGTTGTTCAGTGTCAGTTCCCCGTTTGCTGAATAAAAGTCTGCTGAGCTCTGGGAAATAAGTAGGAATGAAATATCCCAGAGTCCTAGACAATGACATATAGTCAGAAATAGGAAACCCCACTGGTGGTAGGTGTGAGGCCATGGAGTGCATAGATGGCAGCCCAGAGAAAGAGGGGGGGCCCTGGTCCATGCCGAGGGCTCCACAGAGCCACAAAGGGACATGGAAAACATTCTGCTTCACCCCACACCAGATGACAGGTCAACTTGTGTCCTGTAGTCTTACAAAGCTGCTACCCCTCTCTTAAAACACAGGTCTACCTTCATTTTCTCAGATTTACCAAACCTCCTTTGTCATCAGCACCTTCACACATACCCTTCTCTCTGCCTGGAAAACCACAAGTGCACTCCTTTCCTCTACTCCTCAGCTTCTCACGGTTGACTCTTGCTCATCCTTCAGGTCTTAGCCTGATGGTCATGTCTTCAGCAAAACCTCTGCTCCAGAATAGCCCAGGTCTCTGTGCTGGGGAAGCTCACAGACCCTCACCTGTTTCCTTCATGGTGCTTATCATAGCTGGTAAGGCTGTCATGGTTTAGTGTCTGTCTTGCCCTGTAGCTGAAAACTCTGGGATAACAGGGACTTGTCCCATTTATTCAGCCTGTGCCCTAGGCCTGGCTGCCATGTCTGACACCTGATACATATGCAATGCATGTGTACAAATGAAGGACATCAGTTCTAAGTAAGGAGACAGAAGTATTTTGGATTTCAAAGACATGGAGATCCATTTATTTCCCTTTTGAGACTTCCAGTTGATTTGGGGCAAAGTTAATCCCAAGTGTTTTTCCCCCAAGAAGGGCTCTCTTGTCCCGATTGCTTGTCTATCAAGAGGATACAAATGTGATTTTATTAAAAGAGTAATAGCCCACTTGAGGCAATTGATGACAAGCTCCTTCAAGTGCTATTACAAAGGTGGATCTTGTCCACCACCTTTGTAATAAACACAGCCCAAAAATGACGTTGCTGAGAAGCAGCTTAGGGAGACTGTTCATTGCCCTTGTCACTTCTGATAACTCCCATAGCACCTGTGATCTCACTTTTCACTCATTCCATTAAAAGGGAAAACAGAATTGGCAGGAATTGTCATTTCCATGCATGCTGCTATGTCAGTAAGTCTGGGAAACATTCCTGGAATGGTTCGATGTCTTTTGGTCAATGATCCACCTAATGAGATGCTATGCTGCAGAAAATAGAATGTTGAGTAGTGTTATTTGTAGGTTTTGCCCTTTGGTCTGTTTAGTCAATGGCTCAAATGCAGATGTTGTGGATCATTTTAGATGCTAATAAAAATACCCCAGGGGGCTGTTTCCTGCGGTTAGAGGAAAAACTTAACAATCATGCCACTCTAAGACCTTGAACTAGAAAAAGGCCTAGCACATTTTACAGGCTGGTGGCTATAGGCTAGTGAAGAGATTCTTCATTTAAGCAACTTTATTTAATCATGTTAATTACACCCTGTGGCCCTGCTCCAGAATATTTCTTGGGTGACAAATGTGTTTTTAAGTTCCTTAGAGGTTTATTTACAATGCTATGAAAATGTAGCCAAAGAGGAGAGAACTGTAAACTGCTGAGTTATGTGTGAGGAGAAGGACAGCGGAGGATGAAAAAGCCTTCAGCAGTTCTGGAGTAGAATGTGAGAGGAATGGCATAGGATAACAAGGATGGATACTATTTTTATGTCCTATTTGGCATACTTCATGAAGTGATCATTTTATTAAATTATCATCAAATGATCATATTGTTAAATTATCATCACAACTCAATGAGGTGGATATTGAGAGCTACATTTGAGAGATAAGGAAACTCAGAGAGGAAAAGCAGCTTGCCCTAATAGGGACTGCAACACCTTAGCCTTAGGATTTCTCAGCATGGCAGATTCTTGGGTCAGGATGAGGGTAAGTGGTGGTTACTTTACCACAGCCCCAGGAGCCTCCAAATGGCCAACAGTTCTTCTCTCGGGGATGGGTCTGCTGCCTCCTCCTCTTCTTCTTCATTCTTGGGAATGCCTCCTGCTTTCCCTGTTGTCTTCCAATCCTATCCTACCCTGATGGCTGCTCACCAAGTCTGAGCAGACACAAATTTGTATTCCTTGCCTTTCTGCCAGACAGCTACTATGACGTGACACAGTGTTCATCAGTTGTTTAAGTCTGAACTCCTATGGGGAGAAAGCAGTGACAATTATTTGGTCTCTCCCTTTGACCAATTAGAATGACTTTTGTTACTAAATGATATTTTACCTCAACCAAGAAAAGAATATGACCTGTTTTCTTCTTTTTTCTTTTTTCTTTTTTTTTTTTTTGAGACAGATTCTTGCTCTGTCACCCAGGCTGGAGTGCGGTGGTGTAATCTTGGCTCACTGCAACGTCTACCTCCTGAGTTAAAGCAATTCTTCTGTCTCGGCCTCTGGAGTAGCTGAGATTAAGGCACGTGCTGCCATGACCGGCTATTTTTATTTATTTATTTATTTTTATTTTTTAGTAGAGATGGGGTTTCCTCGAGTTGCCCAGGCTGGTCTCAAACTCCTGAATTCAGGCCATCTACCCTCCTCGGTCTCCCAAGTGCTAGGGGATATGACCTATTTTCTAAGTGCACCTTGGTAGAGTCTCCAAATAATCTTGATATGTGGCCTCGGTAGGCTGACTCAGGATCAAATTCCAGGAACATTTATATAACAAGGCATCCTAGCCGCCTTGCACTTGTGGTTCCAAGCTCATATGTTACTGATGAGGTCATCAAGAGGACCAGAATGGGAAAGGGGCACACCCAAAAACACTCAGGACCACAACCCAATCTAACCCTGAGCCGCTATGTATCCATTTCCCTCAACAAACATAATTATGCTCTGAACAAGGTATTGGCCAAGTTGTTGAAGGAATCAACAGCCAACCCACACAGAGTTTTGAGTCCAGCATTAAACATTAAACAATCGCACAGTGTGTCATTGTTCTCCACCCTGATTGCACAGGGAGTGGGGAGGGACTATTAACTTGTGTAACTGGGAGACTTGGTCTAGCCTGGGGATCACATGAGGTTATGTTGCACAATGATATGGAGTTGAGCTCTGAAATATGAAAAGAAATTGATTAAGGGAAGGTGTGAGGAGAAAGGGATTCCTAGGAATTCAGGATTAGAATCGTACATGTGGACCTCCAAGAGGGGAAGAAGCACATGTATTTGAGGAACAAAAGGGAAGCCCATGGCTTTGGAAGGATGGGTGAAGGGGAAATGGCTGGGATGGTTGGCAGGGCCAGGATTGCAGCCTTGAATGACACAGGGGCTTGGCTGTCCTCTTACAGCAGTAGGAAGGAGTCAGCCAAGCATGAGAATGGCTGCACCTATTTGCTCCTGAGAGATCATCGTCAACTGCTGTGTCCCAAGTCCAGCTCCAGCATGGTGACTGGGCTCTTGGTCTGCATGCACTGAAAGCTTATGCTACCATCACAGACATGTCTAAAATAAAAGAGCTTTTCTTTTATTTATACGACTGTTCCTGCTTTGCTATTGCAGATTAATAAAATTACATGCATGAAATTACAAATTTATTTTAAAGAAGATAAACCTATTCATTATGGAACCTTTTATGTTTTACTATGAGCTTCATAGAAATGATGACAGTAGAAGCAATTCTGTGAAAGGCACTGAAATATGAAAATATTGTCCCTGTCCTCAGAAATTATCCTGTTAGATCTAGATAGAACCAGGATACATAATAACAGGATCACAAAAAGACTGATAGGCATGATACACGTTTCTAAACATTGAACAGCGTGTTTTCTTGAAAGATACATTTCCTTGACAACCATTCAAAATGTCGCCTACAGGAGACACAGGGACATTAGTTTGTGAGTTAAACTGAAGTCTCTATACAGTGTGTTGCTCACTGGGAAGTGTTGGGAAAATTATCACCCTGAGCACTGACCCTTCAGGAAAACTGTTGCCTTCTACCTGAATGCAGGTGGACACACCCTTCAGGCCATGGCCTGCTGCATCCGGAAGGCTGGGACCTCAGAGAGTCATGTGGATATCAAGCCTGGAATGAACCTGCCAGGGTGTGAGCACAGCACCATGGATCAGTGCAACTGCAGGATCAGGATTCCAGGGTTCAAGCCCAATTCTTTCGGGGAAAATGAGGCTGATCCTGCCTGTCTATGGGAAGTCTATACAATTCAACAAGATAATAACTGTGAAATTGGAGACCCCCCCAGCAGAGAATTGCAGTTCAGCCTGACAGCAACCTTAAAAGAGTTCCAAATCTTTTTGTTAGGGGAGATTTTCCACTGGACTAGAACCTTTTTAGCAAAAATAACCCATAGACAGTTAAAGTGAACACACATGCAGATACTAAGTGAGGGTTGCTGGTGTGAGCCGCTTTTATGAGGTCTCTATTGAGAACTACCTGAATGTGCTCTTTGGCAAGGGGCTGCCCTAGGGTGGAGGGCTGGTATTCCCTGCAGATGCACCCTTCTGCCTTGCCTGCTCCGCCCTTGCCTCCCAGTTGGTAAGATCTGTTAGGTGTTAGAGAATTGAGCCCTTCCTGCCAGAGGTCTGCTGAGTTTGTCAACACAGGCATATCTTAAAATGTTTTATTCACTTTGTCTGTGACTCAGAAAGTTCATTTCATCCCTGGGAAATTACTCATCACGAGGCAGAAACCAGTGCACCTGCTGGCTTTTTGCAGCACACCAGCAACATTACAGGACTCTGGTGGGAACTTACTAAAGAAAAAGAATTATAGCTCCCAAGAGATTTAGAGCCTACAGAGATGGGTTGAATTCTTCTTCCAGAATTTAGAATTGATTTCAAAAATCAGGAATACAAATCTGAGTTTATGCAATGCTCAGGTGTGAGTTAAAGAAATACAGAGAAGGGCCAGTGTGGTGGCTCACGCCTATAATCCCAGCACTTTGGGAGGCCCGGGTGTGCAGATCACTTGAGGTCAGGAGTTCGAGACCAGCCTGGCCAACATGGTGAAACCCTGTCTCTACTAAAAATACAAAAATTGGCTGGGTGTGGTGGTGTGTGCCTGTAATCACAACTACTTGGGAGGTTGAAGCAGGAGAATCACTTGAACCCGGGAGGCGGAGGCTGCAGTGAGCAGAGATCGTGTCACTGCACTCCAGTCTGGGTGACAGAACAAGACTTTCTCAAAAAAAAAAAAAAAAAAAAAAAGCAAAAAGCAATACAGGGAAAAAAGAATCAGGAACTCATTTTTTAATGTTTAAGTGGTTAAGTGCCAGGAATGATGGCAGTTTGCAGAGCCCACCACCATGGTTTCTCTTTCCTTTAGTCTTTCAGGGGGTCCTGTAAGCAAACCAGTCCCTAGAACAGGCAGGAAAGGTGCTTTCTGGAAAATGTAACTGGCCGCATATGAAAAAATAGTAACGCATTTTTCCCCGCTCTGCTGTTTCCTGCCTAGATTCCTTTGTGGGCGGAGTCATCGGCCTCATTTTTGCATACATTTGCTACAGACAGCACTATCCTCCTCTGGCCAACACAGCTTGCCATAAACCCTACGTTAGTCTCCAAGTCCCAGCCTCACTGAAGAAAGAGGAGAGGCCCACAGCTGACAGCGCACCCAGCTTGCCTCTGGAGGGGATCACTGAAGGCCCCGTATGACCAGTGTCCTGGGAGGATGGACGCTAAGCCCTGGGCCATCTGCCACCCTGACATCATAACACAATAGAAATGGTTTCTGTAGTGTATTTTTCATCAGTTGTTTCTCAAAGTCATCGTACTTCTGCTTCTGTTTCACTGATGGTGTTCCTGCTACTTTAAATGTCTACTTTCAACATTCTTGAATTTGCAAGTGAAGGACACCAGGAACAATCTCTGAGAGATGCAAGGAAGAGGATGCGAAGGTGGGCGTTGGGGAGCTTGGCCGATCTGTCTATCTGAAATGTTTGCTCTAACAGCCACCTTCCTATGTTTTCATGGTTGTAAAACATAATAAAACCTCCCACCTGGAAGACTTGGTGTTGGCCCCCCAGTGCAACAAGTCATTTGGAGATGCAATGACCCAAAGCCAGTTCTGTCTGTAGGTCATTCCAGGTGTTGAGCTTGGAAGCAAAGGCTCAGAACCTTTCTGAGCCATCAGCTTCTCATACGTCATGTCTAAAATAGATTTGAAACTTTGAGTGACAGCTTGAGCATTGCCAGGGCTTTTGAATCATTGAAACTGGAAGCAAATAAAATTAATAACTTCATGCACAGACCTCCACCAAACATAATAAGCATGAAGATGCATGAGAGCATGTGTGGGGAATGAGGTCACTGCAGTTCGCTAAGGGTTCGGGGGCACAAAATCCTTCCCATCTTTCAGCCTAAGTTTATGAACCAGTTCTGTAGCTCAACCTCATACAGTGAATTTTGGGGGGAGTGGGGCTTTACTTGGCTTTTCTACAAGAAGTAGTGTGACTCATCTTACAGATCAGAAACTTCATGCCTGGGGCTCATCTCAAGGGAGTGGCTGGGTGGCCACTGGAGGTAAGAAGCAGCTTCAGTCTGAGAGTTTTTCCCCTTTAGGATCTGAGTTTTGCAGAGCTCTGCTCTAAGGATTCTCTAAGTGGTGGCGTGTTCCTGTTCCTAGCTGGCGGGCAATGTTTCCGCATGATAGAGCTCTGGTAGAAGGTACAAGAACAGAATCAGGAATATGCTGTGTCTCTCGCTCAGCTCTTTGCCTTCATCCAGTGCCTATTGGATGTACCATGTGGTTCTTCAGATTCCTTGGCCTGCATGCTATGAGGCGATGCATCTATGCTATCCAGAGTGTCACTATTTTTTTTTTTTTTTTTGAGATGGAGTCTCACTCTGTCGCCCAGACTGGAGTGCAGTGGTGCGATCTTGGCTCACTGCAACCTCCATCTCTGGGTTCGAGGTATTCTCATCCCTCAGCCTCCCAAGTAGCTAGGACTACAGGTGCCAGCCACGCCTGGCTAATTTTTGTATTTTTAGTAGACATGGGGTTTCACCACATTGGCCAGGCTGGTGTCGAACTCCTAGCCTCAAGTGATCCACCCACCTAGGTCTTCCAAAGTGCTGGGATTACAAGTGTGAGCCATCGCGCCCAGCCAAGAGTGTCACTTTTGGGCAGTTAGCATAACAGACTACATTTTGAGAGACTCGAGTGGCTACCTAAAGTGTCAGCTGATCAACCCTGGGCTGGGTGTGCAAATTAGAAGCATCAGAATATCTTTGGTCAGCCATTTCTGTTAAGCTCCATGGGCTTACCCTTGGAGTGCATGTACCATGACTCCCAGTGCAGCCCTCTCCAGCCCTGGTCCTTCCAAACTGGCTTTGGCACAAAGTCATGTGAATGTCTCATGGATGGAGTAGCAGAGGGGAAGGCTTGAATTGATTTCCACCCAAAGTCAAGCCATTAATTTTTTAAAAAATTATAGCAGTTACATTGGCAAGCAACTTTGAAAAGATGAATGTGAGATATTTTAAGAACTAAATCATAGCAATTGAAAAGATGTAATTTTAAATTCTGAGCTAAAATTCATATAAAATTAGAAAATTAAATAATAACTGAAAACTCCAGTTTTCAAAAATAAAGCCCAAAATAGAAATGTAGGAAAAGAATCATTTGCTACTGTTAAAAAAAAAAAAAAACCCTCCTGATGTGGCCCATATTCTTATTTGATCCTAATTTTATCTGAGTAACAGAAAGCAGGAGGAAAGGAAAAGTGTTATACTTCAGTTAATGATGACTTAAAATTCTAGACCATAACGTGTAAATTTAATATAAATAATTTTATTTAAAGATAAATGGCCAGGAAGCACTCTGCAAAGTAACAACAGAGAGTTATTAATGCTGATAATTACATGGAAAATTCTAAGACTGTCCACATAAAAGCTTTGATTAAAATATAATTGAAATTACGAATGATGTAACAATAGGAAGCCAATGGTAGGATGCTCAGGAGCCGTAATGAACAGTGTAAGCCAGTTTGCAAAAGGCAGGCATTTTTGCAGAGCCTTATGTTTTAATTTCATGCTCTATTAATGTGAAGTAAATATAACATCACAACGCACCAATTAAATGGTCATAATGAGAACATTTATTCCTCAACCCCTCTTTCTTTTTGGATGTGGGGTTCTTAATTCAGTCTTTTTAGCAAAGCATGTTTCACATAGCGTGAAGAGCCCGAGCCCACCCTGGGAGCTGTGGGCTGCCAGATTTTCTTCCTTCATTGAGTAAACTTACTCAAAATCCGTGTTAGAGACCAGCAGCCACAAACTCAGATACATTCAGGTACTAGGAAGGGAGTGCAGTGAATGAGGCAGGTGGGGGACATTAAGGAATAGTGGAGACTGTGGAGGACTAAGAGCATACACCCCAGGAAAAATGGTGCTGACCCTCTTTAGCTCCAGGTTGTTATTGCCAGTTAGGAAGACAGGCCCAGTGTTGCCAGATCTTTTGATTTTTTCAAGAGAAGTCAAGAATTTTTCTTTTATATGACAGTGTTTGATTTTACCTTGGCCAACTATTTCCATTGAGATACCTTAGAATGCAATCAACAATACACTCCAGTGAAAGAAGCTTAATCAGTAGGGGTTAAGATGAAAAATAATCAGAAATTGAAGGGTTGGTGGTCTCAAAGCCCCCAGCCCTTCCCATCCTCTTACTCCACCATCTTCAGTATGCCAGTGATTCTCTCCTCGTGATCACAAGGTGGCTGCGGCATCCCCAAGAATCTCATCCTCATCCCATCATGCTCAAAGGCTGAAAGAAAGGAGCCCAGTTACGTAACAAGATAACTCTACTTGTGGGTCTCTCTCTATCAGGGAGGAAAATGTTTCCCAGCATCCCTGAGAAAGATTTCCTTTACTTGCATTGGCTAGAATGATGTTACATGTTCACCCCCAGAAGTCAGAGGGCTTGGAAGAGGGAGTATCCAGCATTTTCAGTCTCCTTGCAGGAGGCAGATTCTACCTGCTTGGGAAAAGGGTTAAAGAACGGCTGTTGGGTTGACAATGAGCAGCGTCTATGACAGCACCACATTTGTTTAATTGAAACTCAGAAATGGCACATTGGTCACTTACAAATGTAAGGCAGGCTGTTTGCCGGCTCCTTTAGGGGTCACATGACTTCTTAGCGGGTTAGAATCTAAGCAGAAGAGCTGGCTCTTTGGTCAATCTATTTAGCCCTATTGAATGGCCCTTCTCCTAAAGAGCTTTTCTAACTAAAGCCATGGTGCTTGTAGTCGGGCACCCTCCATTTCCCTGAAGGTTGTGGCACATTCCTCTCAGCTTTATCTTTTTGAAGATACTGTTCTTTTCCTTAAACTCACCGTTCTCTCACTTCCCATTACTTATGACTTAAGATATGTCCCATTCTTTCTAGTTCAGTATGAATGGTTCACATCCGCAGCTATCTCCTTTCTCTTCACATCTGGAGTTGACCCCACTTGGGAAGGCTCTTCCTTCCTTGGAAAAAATCTTCACACACAGGGCTAGGGTTCCAGGGATGATGACTGGCAAAGTCTCCCTCCCACTCCCCACCCAAGCCTACTGTCAAAAGGGAAACCCCCAGCCTAGGTGAGCCAATCTCAGTCTAACTCTTAGGAGCTAGAACAGAGCTGAGCTACCTTAATGGTGGCATTTTAGAGAAGAAAAACATAAGCCCCTACTTCCAGATACCCCAGAATGCCCCATTCCCTGCCTGCCCGAAATGGTTGCTCAGCTCTTCTTCCTTCAGTACTGTGGGCCACCCAGACCTGCCAATGCATGCATTCTCCCCCCAGCTAGAGTTGCTTTCTGTTTCTTACAACTGAAACATCTTCCGAAGAAGAGCTTTAATTTGATCAGTTCCAGTTCCCCAGATGTGGGAGAGTTATTTCCAAAGGTTTATAGAGCATTGCATTGATGACACCGGGCTTCAAAATTCCACTCCCACCTGTCAAAACCGAGCTTTCCAAAGGTTAGTTCATCCATCATGCAAACCCCATGTGGAAATTTCAGAGAATGCCTGGCAGTTAGTTAATCTAAACTGGCATGTTCCCCAAGTCTTTAGCATTTAGTGATTCCAAATTCTGGCACACACACGAAATAAACCCAGCTATAGTAGCATTTCGAGGGAAGTCTGACACAGTGCTTGGATCTTGCTCTCTGTTACCCAGTTCAAAACAAATAAAAGCAAAACAACAGCAACAAAGCAAAACCACTTTCCTAAGTTTTAAAGAGTAAAAAAAAAAAAAAAGTGCCAATTTCAGAGTGAAATTTATCATGAATTTTAAAGATGTGTGCCTCTTTGGGGAATATTTTTTCCCTGGCACGTGTGTTTGTGTTTACGCCTTTAAAACTTTGATGGACATGTCATATCTGTTCTCAGCACACCATGTGCTTGGGGACACGTGTACCTGCTTTGGTCAAGAATTGTTAATATATTAGAAAATGGCTTTGATAGTCCCTGGCTATAACCAACCTAGGCCAAAGGAGTTCAGTCTCAATTAGGATAAATACTTTAACGTAATTTGCACTATTGCTGTGTCTGGGAGTAGAGGAAATGAAGAACTAGAAATCCAGAAGTAGTTTTTGCGGGTGTGAAGGCAGAGGAAAAGAAGAGATGGCCTCACACCAGTGTTTCTCAAAGGGAATTTCACAGAACCGGTCCAGCTTCGTGAAAATAGATTCTAAATTCTCTTATGGATCCAAATGTAAAATAGCATATTAAAGGTCCTGAAAAGTCCTGCAGTGAAGAAATTGTTTTCACTGTGAAACATGCCCCTTTTCATTCCTTGTTGACATCTTTTCATGCCAGTGCTTGCAGTGGTGCTGCCATGACTACTTGCCAGTGGATTCTGTAAATAATCAGGAATAATAATGCTCCCAGAGACAGACAGTGACTGTAATATCTTAACACAATGTATGCTGAGTCATGGGTGGTGTCTCTTCTTTTTTTGCCCTGGAAAGATCGCCAGACTACACAGAACACAGTCACAGATGCCCTGGGGACATCATACACTGTGACGCTAAATACCTGCTTTTGTCTACATACAGGGTGCTCTTCAAGGATGACATGAAGGGTGAGAAGCACTTAGCATGGGGCCAGGCAGCCCTGCGAACATCTCTGCCACTTAACCTTGAGCAAACTGCTTCACACCCATGAGCCTCAGTGTCTGCATCTCTAAAACAGGAATAACACCAAACCTTATAGGACCTTATACAATAGTTTAGTGATTAAGAATGTATTAGGTTGGTTGGTGCAAAAGTAATTGTGATTTTGCTATTAACAGTAGTGGTCAAAATGCCAGTTACCTTTGCAATAACATAATAAGATATCAAACCATGACAGTTGTGATTATTGCAGAATTCCTGCGGTATCTGAGACATGAATAAAGTAAGCACCCAGCACTAAAACTCTCTTTTCTTAGTCTGTTCAGGCTGATATGATATTCTTTTATCTAGAATATCATAAACTGGTGGCTTATAAACAACACAAATGTATTTCTTACAGTTCTGGAGGCTGGGAAGTCCAAAATCAAGGCACCTACAGATGTAGCGTCTGGTGAGGCTGTGCTTCAGGGCTCATAGACCCCTGTCTTTTTACTATGTCCGCACACGGTGGCAGGGACAAGGGAACTAGTTGGGGGTCCCTCTTATAAAAGCACTAATCCCATTAATTAGAGTTGTCCCCTTATGAGCTAATTACCTCCCAAAGGGCTCCACCTCTTAATACCATCACAATGGAAATTCAGATTTTGACATATGAATTTGGGGAGGACATAAACAGTCTGTAACATCTCTGAAGAGTAAATAGCAATTCTGATACAAGGAGGAAAATTTCACTGGCAACACTGTTATGGTAATCAGGTATTAAAACCCTAATTGAATTATAATCCCTCTGTTAATTGCTGCTGCCACCATGAGGTAATGATACAATTTATCCTCTTAGGGAGCCAGATTCCCCCTATAAGAAGGTTGAATTAATAATACAGCAAAATTCACTGTGTTGATTTTTAGAAAAAATAATATATCTGAGAGGTGTTCAATTTAAGTCAGATGTTGCTCCAGGCACCAGCTATTTGGGTGAAAAAGGCCCGCCTGAGCCTAAGGCAGGCCAGGGCAGGCAGCTTTGGGGGTGCTAAGGAGAAGCCCCCATACACCAAGGCTCACTCCTTAGCAGGTCTCCTGAAATAAGAGGGGCAGGGAGAACCTCCAGCTATTCAAGGAAGAGGGTGAGCTAAGCTGATGGATACTTGAATTATGGGAAAAAAATGTGAAATTAGAAAAACCCATGAAAAGACCCAAAGCCTTATGAACCTCTTAGGGATTACAGAATGTTTCCATTCACATAGAAACAAATCGGGTAAAAAGTGCTTGTACCTGTATACCAGGAGCCAGTGAGTATGCAGAGAGAGCTTCAGTGAAAGGAGAGTTTTAGAAAATGATGGACACAGTCTTACTTAGGAATCAGATACCTCCTTGTACATATGTACACACATGTGTGCACATGTACAGACACACACACTAGAGAGTGTCTAAAGGTGAATAGTTATATAGCTCTCCCTACATCATATAAACTGTGTCTCACTTGGACTTGCCATTGCCTGAAGCAGATTTTGTAGAACATTCTGATCTTCAGCTGGTTATCCGGGCCTCCCAGTCAGCCCTATCTATACCCCGGAGCTCAAGAAAGATCCCTTCCAGGCACATTGGCTCACACTTGTAATCCTAGCACTTTAGGAGATGGAGGCAGGAGGATCACTTGAGGCCAGGAGTTCAAGTGATGAGGCCATTTTGTAGAGATGGTGTCTCACTATGTTGTCCATGCTGGAGCGTCACTTGAGGCCAGGAGCTTGAGGCTGCAGTGAGCTATGATCATATCACTATACTCGAGCCTAGGTGACAGAGACCATATCTCTAAAACCAACAGAAAAGAACGATCCTTGAAGTCACACTCACTGCTGATAGCTAGAGGGGGAACCCCCAAGCCAAAGCAGGGGCTGCCTTTGGGGGTTGACCTGATGAATATCATCAAAATAGAGTGGCTTTCCACCCTCATAACAGACAAGAGCAAACTCCACTGGGCTTGGGTTCAAATCCAGCTCAGATACTTCCTTGAGCAAGTTACAAATGTTTCGAAGATTCAGTGTTCTCATGTATAAGCTGTTTTTTTGTGAGGATTCAATGAAAAAGGTGTGTACAGAAAGTGCTTAGTACAGGGCTTGGTACACAGTAAGTGCTCAATAAATGTTAGCTCTTGTGATTGGTCAATGTGATCTGTCACTGAGTTGTGAGGGCTGGTCTACATGAACGTGTTTCCCAGAAGAGTCGTGTCTTCAGCCTCTCTCACATGCTGACCATTTTGTTTAAAATCTTTGATAGATGAAATTTTTTTCTTTTTTTTCCCTTTTCTTTTTTTTTTTTGGATTGATGAATTCTACACTCCCTGGCCTTCCTTGTACAGAGCGTTCTTCCTAAGAACTCAGTGCCAGGATTTTGAGTAGCACTGGGTATTCTGTGTCCAGAGTAATAATGGGGTCATTCATACAATTTCCACCACCACTTTACAGATGAACAAACTAGGGATCAGAGAAGGCAAGCCACCTGCCCAAGATCACACAGCTTGTCAGAGCAAGACAATAGCATCCAGGCCTATGTATAACAGAGCTCTTGCTTCTTTGGCTCTGCTGAAGCTCGTGTATCTGTGGTGTAGGTTTGCTGTCTCCTGTGCCAATGTCAGGAGGACAGGCTGATCTCCTGGGGACAAGAACCCCTCAGATTCCAGGAGGAGCAGAGAAAGCAAAGATGGCCTGGAGGCCACAGGAGAGTCCCAAGGGCGAGGCCAGCAAGTGCTTTCTTCCCCCAGATGCTCAGAGTATCCACTGAGTTGCCAAATGGACTTCCGGAGGTGTTGACTGCAGGCCTCAAACCAGAGAGCCCCTGGGAAGCAGGCTCTCAGGGTAACTGGGGCCTCGCCATGTCAAGAGCAGGCCAGGACTCCTCAGCACAGAAGCTGGGAATCTTGAGTGTCCAGATCAGCCTGAAACTCTGCACTTGGGAAAGGCCATCTGGCTGGGGGCACCTGTATGCTGCTGTGACGGGAGAATCCTGCTGCTCTCCTCTCTCACAAGGTGGTGCCATCCACCTTGTCACTGCTCCTCAGGACAAGTCTGACTGCTCTCCCTGCACCTCTGGCCATTGAGAATCCAGTTGCTCCATCGTGGTGGAAAATCATCAATGTTCAGAGGGACACCTTCCGACACTGGGGTTCTGGAGAGCCTGGTGCCACATGACAAGGAGCCATGTGGCAAGGGCGGGGAGGGACAGGAATGGGAGACACAGGTGTGGTTTGGGACAAAATATGGCCTGAGGCTCACATATTATAAAACCCTCTTTGCTGTGCCTGTCTCTTTGAATTGTGGCCAGTTTCACATGGGAAACAATGGAGAGAGACAGAGAGATAGCAAGTGAGGCCCAGGGCTCTGCATTCCCATCCCCAACAGCCACCAGCGTGTAGCCTTGCAAGCGTCACTTCCTTCTGTAGACTCAACTTTGTGCAGTGACATGCAGGGGCTGGACAGGTGCCACCTCATGCTCCTCCTGGCACAATGGTCACATGAAGCTGAGTGATTTGGGAGTCTATGGCAAAGCGTCCCACCTTGGAGATGTGGAGGAGAAGGCAGGCAGAACGCTGTTCATTCCATTTCTTTCCTTTTTTAATCTAATGGAGGGAAAGGGATTTATTAACAAAGGGATGCCATACAACTTGCCAATGATACTGTGGGGTGATGGCATTAGGTTCCACCTGTTCTTCCATTCTGGGGACAGGCCATGAGGACTGGCTGCTCTGGGAGACCCTCTGAGCTGAGAGAGAGGAAGAAATAGCAATGATAATAGTTGCCTCTATATACTACTCTCTTTCTATATATATTATATATATATGTGTGTATCTATATATATAATCACCCTTGGGACTCTCCTGTGGCCTCCAGGCCATCTGTGCTATCATGTATCCATCAATCATCTATCTATTAATTATATATACTATAGTATATATAATATATAATATATTTTAATTTAATTTAATATTATAATTATATATACACATATATATAAACTAGCTACTGAGTGCTAACTCTGTGTCCAGGGCTGCCGTATGTGCTTATATCAGGTTCTCAGGCACTCAGCACAGCATTGTGAGAAAGAAGCTTTTGCTTCCCCTGTGAAACCAGCCTGACCCACATGGAGAAATGTCATGGGCCGGATGAGGACAAAGAGGCACAGAGAGGTTTAGAACCTTGACCTATATCACACAGCCAGTGAGCAGAGAACGGGGATTTGAATCCTGCAATCTCTCTGCAGAGCCTGCACATTTAACACCACACACAGTTCCGGCTTGCCGTGAATTTGGTTGTTCTTCCTGCCTGGGGTGGTCAATTTCTAAGCCTTTCCAGATGGAATTCTGCAGCGCAAAGCTGCGTGCTCCGTGTGCAGGCCCTTGTCAGTGCAGAGAAAGATGATTGAAGTTGTTGTTCATCTACATTTTTATCTTTGAAACATTGCTGACATCTATCCCTCTTCTACTGTCTCCAGTTTCCTCCATCCTTACGGTTGGTCGATGACTGTCCTATCATTGCAGTGTATGCAGGAGGAGTGGATATAAACACGCGTTCAGCCTGCTGGGAATTGCTGCAGTGGCTATTTGTTTCTTAAACGGAAGTAATGAGGCATCTATTCCCTGTGTGCCATGTGCCTGTTGAGTGGGGGACATCTGTTTTGAGTTGTCTGTGTCTCCAGCATTAGAATGGAACCTGGCACACAATAGAGACTCGATTAGTATTTGTGAATGAATGAAAATTAAGAAACAGAAGAGAGCCTTGTTCCTTCCTTGTGTCTCATTCTTTTGTTGGAATCTCATTACTAGATTATTGTTCCAGAAACATGCTCTAAGGACAAGCATGTGCAGGCAGAATGGAACTGGGAACGTAAATGGGAAGCATGAACCTGGAAAGCCCAAGGGGGATGGAGATTTGTGGAGAAGTGCGGGCAGGGAGAGCAGCAACCCACACTGAAGATCTAAGCTGGGGACCAGGAGAGCCAGCTGAGAGCTTTCTAGGCTGCAGCTGAGCATCCTAGCTGTGGGCCTCCAAGCCTTCAGGTCACCACCCTGTAGTGAGGTCAGAGCAGGTAGGAGCACAGGTGATGGGCTCAGTGGACATCGAGGTGCACAGGTGGTCAGTGAATGTGGGGTCCATGGGGGCAGAGGGAAGCCCTAGGATGCTGCAGAAGCCCAAGGCCAGCCAAAACCAGCTTTGGGAAGAAGAGGAGGCAGCTGCCATAGGTGAAGGCTCAGGAGAGCACTCAGAGATGGTGACTGAAGGCCTGATTGCTTCTGCTTCCTCTGCCCAGAACCCCTGAATTTCAGGAAATAGAGGATGGGAGAGACTCTGGGAGATGAGAGTTTCTGCAGTCTGGGACTTGCTGCATGTGTTTCCTCTGTGTGCCTGCTGTGCAGCCGGCTACCTCCTCTCCCTGCTCTCTGTGGGTACCCACAGAGGTGCCATGCCCTCCCAACCCCAGCACAACTGCCATCTCAATAGTCCCCCAAGGAAGAGGCTGAGATCCTACCTCGGGGCACCCTGAGGGGTCCACTTCACATTCCTGACCTCCCTGCCAGCCTGGACTCCCCAACCCCATTTCCAACCCCCACACACTCTCAGCCTAGAATGGGACTTCCTGGGAGCCTAACAGGCTGGACTGGGAGGGCTGGCTGCAACCTCAGCTCAGGACGACCCCCTGGTATCCGCCTTGGGTGGGAGCCCATCTCTTGATGGACAGATGATCCTGTGTCCTCAGCAGTGACCTGAGCAGCTAGTCAGGGGAAGTGACTCAGCAAACTAGGCCACTGCCAAGTGGCATCAAGATCCAAAGCAGCCCCACCCAGGGGCTTCAGGTTGTTAAATTACATTTAGCCTAAAACTGCCTCCTTACATATTTAAAGTTCAGCCTAAAGGTTTCTCTATGCCGAGTGAACTGTTACCTAACTGAAGGTGTAAGCAGACTATAACCTGCTCTTTTGCCAGTCACAGAGTTCAGCCAATGACAGGCAGCCAACTGCTCAAACCATGTTCAAATAAGGCAAACACCGAGAGCTGTAACTAATCGGCTGTTTCTGTACCACACTTTTCTTCTCTGGCCATCACTTTGATATTTTTGTCCATAAGTCTTCTTCCACCACGTGGCTGTGCTGAAGCATCTGTGAATCTGCCGTGATTCTGGGGGCTGCCCGATTCGCAAATCATTCTTTGCTCAGTTAAACTCTGTTAAATCGAATTTGTCAGGTTTTTCTCTAAATAAGGTTAAGACGTAACCTGTGTCTGACCCAGGATCAGCTGTGGACTGTGGTGTGGTGGGCAGCAGGGGTGTGTTGGTCCCTTTCTCCCAGAGGCTGTGTTCTCAAAGTTGGGTTCTCAGGTTGCCTGCACACAGGTGCCGTGGTGTCCTCATTCATGTGATTATCAAGTCCCAGATACCACCCCAGAGCTACTGAATTAGACTCTGGGGACCAGAACTGGGACTCTGTGATGAGCACTCACCCACACGGATCTCAGGGTCATGCAGTGTGGGAACTTCTGCCCCCCTGTTTTGCCTGCTGGACACAGTGCAGAAGAGACAATTTTACCAGACTGTTCTTGGGGTGTGCTCTATCTTGGAAAGGGAAATTTCGAGAAATGATGGCATTGATTTATGTTTGGTTGGCATTTCACAGTCAGTGTGATGTGCATTCTGGGACCACTATCAACTCATCTAGTTAAACCCCAGCTCTAGGGACCTGCCTTGATTGCTCCTTTTCCTGATTCTCTTTTTCTAATTCATCAGCAACCCCTCTGGCTCCTACCTTCAAAGTGGACTCCACACCTAACCACTCCCCTCAGCTCACTGTGGCCACCGCAGTCCACCCCTATTGTCACCTCTGCTCACCTGAGCTGCTGGGATGCTTCCCACCCACCAGTGCCACATTTGCTTCCCCGAAATCCACCTTCCACTCCAGCCCAAGGGTGTATGTGTGTGTTCCTTTTTTATTAAGGCAGTTTTCAGGGAACATTTTTCACTCACTTTAAGTGTATGGTGTTTGAATTGTGATCGTTGTATTTACCTATGTAGTCACCAAGATGGAAGGCAGTTCTCATCCTCAAAGCTGCCTTTGCTCTTTTGCTCTCCATCCCTGGACCCAGGCAGCAGCCCTAGATCTGTTTCCGCTATGTGATTTAACGCCTTTTCTAGGATATGTGATGGTTAATACTGAGAGTCAACTTGATTGGATTGAAGGATGCAAATTATTGGTCCTGGGTGTGTCTGTGAGGTGTTGCCAAATAAAAATATATAATATATGTAAATATATATAATATATAATTATATATATTTATTATATATAATGCATACATTTTATATATAATTATATTTTTTACATGTATACATTTACGTTATATATACATATATATTATATATGATAAATATATGAGATATAATATATGATATGTAAATATATAATATATAATATTTATTTCTATAATATATTTATTATATATAATATATATGTATATATAATGTGTATATTTTATATATAACTATATATTTTTACATATATTATATATATATCCTATTGGTCCTGTCCCCCTAAAGAACCCCAACTAATACGTAACTGTGTAACCACCAAGACAGAAAGCGCTTCCCTCATCCTCAAAGTTGCCATTTGCTCCTTTGCTCTCCATCCCTGGCCCCAGACAACCCTAGATCTGCTTTCTGCTGTCTGATTTTTGCTTTTGCTAGGACGTCATATAAATACAATCATACAAGATGTCATCCTTGGGTTTGGATTTTTTTTTTTTTTTTCATTTAAGATTCATCCACATCATTGTATATTTTCATCTGGGCTCTCTTTCTTTTTTACATTAAACTGTTACAAAACTGGCAGGTTCATAAGCGCACTGTGCAGCAACATGCCAATACTCAGACAGCATGATTTGCAGCAGAGAAGAGTTTAATCATTGCAAAACCTCTGAACAAGGAAATGGGAGGAATTCTCAGCCTCAAATCTGTTTGCGGAGGGGTCTAGGCAAAAGTTTTTAGGAGGATTGTGGAGGGTGAGGGGCTGGAAAATATGGGGTCATCGATGGTCTGGTAAGGGAGTGAAATTATCAGGATGTGAAAACTGTGTCTTTCAAGAGTGGGCCCTTCAGAGCAGGGGGAGGGATAGTGTTATTAGTTTGCAGAATCTAAAGGAGAAACACTTAGATTTTACCATAGAACAAAGAGCTCTGTGATGACGGCTACCTTATCCTGGAGTCATGAGCAAACTGGCTTAGTAATTTCTGCTGATTGTGTTGCTAGCCTAGTTGAATTTTACTTTTTTCCTTTAATTAATTTTATCTTTTATTATTATTATTATACTTTAAGTTCTAGGGTACACATGCAGAACATTCAGGTTTGTTATATAGATACACATGTGCCATGGTGGTTTGCTGCACCCATCAACCCCTCATCTACATTAGATACTTCTCCTAATGCTGTCCCTCCCCTAGGCCCCACCCCCAAACAGGCCCTGGTGTGTGATGTTCCCCTCCCTGTTCCCATGTGTTCTCATTGTTCGATTCCCACTTATAAGTTAGAACATGCGGTATTTGTTTTTTTGTTCTTGTGTTAGTTTGCTAAGAATAATGATTTCCAGCTTCATGCATGTCCCCGCAAAGGACATGAACTCATCGTTTTTTATGGCTGCATAGTATTCCATGCTGTGTATGTGCCACATTTTCTTTATCCAGTCTGTCATTGTTGGGCATTTCGGTTGGTTCCAAGTCTTTGTTATTGTGAACAGTGCTGCAATAAACATTTTTGTGCATGTGTCTTTATAGTAGAATGATTTATAATCCTTTGGGTATGTGCCCAGTAATAGGATTGCTGGGGCAAATGATATTTCTAGTTCTAGATCCTTGAGGAATCACCACACTATCTTCCACAATGGTTGAACTAATTTACACTCCCACAAACAATGTAAAAGCCTTTTAATCAATTTTGTAAAGTTTTTTTGGGGACAATTTCAAAACTAGCTGAGCAATTTCTGATCGCCCTCATGTGCCTCTGCCTGGAAAGCTCTCCCTCACCTAGTTCTTTCTCCTCCTTCAGGCCTCAGACTTGATGCTACCTCCTGAGTGCTGCCCTCACTGTGATGGCACCGCCTCTCCCCCAACACACACAATTATATTTCATAGTATTTTCCTAAGTTCCTTCCTGTCACGTTATATTGTTCATATTATGGGTCAAATTGTCCCTGCCCCCAAAATTTGTATGTTGAAGTCCTAACCTTCAGTACCTCAGAATGTGACCTTATTTAGGGACAAGGCCTTTACAGAGGTAATCAAGTGAACATGAATGAGGTCATTAGGGTAGGCCCTCACCCAATATGACTGACATCCTTATTCAGAAGAGAATGTTTAGACATAGACCTACACAGAAGGATGGTGAAGATGGCCATCTACAAGCCAAGGAATGAGGCTTGGACAGATTCATTCTCCTCACAGCCCTCAGAAGGAATCAGCCCTGCTGACACTTTGATCTTGAACTTTCAGCTCCAGATGGTGAGACAATACCTTCCTGTTGTTTAAACCACCCAGTCTGTGGCACTTTGTTACGGCAGCCCTACTGTACTAATACATACATATTTTTTCTTTTCTGCCCTCTCTGGAGTACAGGCTTCAGGGAAACAGGGATCCCCTCTGTCTCATTCACAGCCCTGTCCCCAGTATTAATGTTACTGCATTAATGAATGGGTACATCCTGTTATTTTGTCGTTGCCATTATCTCTATAAGAGTGGCTCACCAAGTTTAGGTGCCTTACCCAAGTTGATGGCTAAAAGAGAGAGAACTCTTGATTCTTGGGGCCTATCATTCTAATTATGCCAGAGTTCCCTGAGGGCCTTCTTATAGTAGATAAAATCTGAAAACAAATTCTACTGTCTTTTCCTTCTTATAGGAGACAGAAGGCTTGTTCCTCTAAAAGCGTTTCAGCAAGTTCAAAGCTATCTCATTTGGGCTGTGGGGAGAGAAGCAAAAACAACAGCAAAAAAATCAACTAAACTGCAGATATCTTGAAGGACATTATTTCCAGTAAACAAAGCAAACCAACAAACTAAACAAAAACCTTCTTTTTTTTTCCTTTTAACCTAAATATTGGCAATCATACTCGTTTATAAAGCACACACCCCAATCCAATCTCTATGATATAATTTATTCCAATGTGACTTACAAAGATCTTTCAAGAAGCTGACAATGGTGTACTTAGAGCTATAGGCCCATTGATTAAAACACACCTGCAAACTAAGAGGCATTTGCCAGAATGGTCAGAAAAAGGAGGCCATGATAGCTTTAAAACCAATCCCAGAAAGGCTGTGAGAGAACAAATGCATGCAGAGGAGTGTCTAGGGATGGAGGGCGAGCAACGGATAGTAACTGTATTACTTCTTTGAGTGGCCAGATAGGTTGAAGCAGGTTTGCAATATGATAGCCCACTCAATGAAACTGTTTGTTTTTATCCCAAGGGGCCTAAATAGTATAGCTGTTACTTTAATTTGAAATGAGTTGAGTTTGGGGAATGATAGGCAGCATATTTAATGTATAGCTGATCACTGGTGCATTCTAACTCTGGCTATGTTCTCTTTTATGGTTTTGTCTTGGTCTCTATGTCCTTGGAGTGTCTTTTCTGTGCCTCTGTATATCACTGAATGTCTGTGACTTCTCTGCTCATTCTTCTGCCAGCACCTCTCTGCCTCTCTGTGTGTCTCTTGCTCCTCCTTCTCTGTGGACCTGTCATATTATCAGGCTGCCAGTTTGGCTGCAGTAGAACTTCCTCAGCCTCCCCTGCAGGAGAGTAGAGCTCTTTTGTGGAACAAAATAGCATTCAGAACAGAGAAAAATCTCTTTAAGTGTGCAAATGCTGTCTCATTATCCTGAGACTGAAGGGAGAAACCTCTCAAGCTTTGTCATTACAGTAAGAAAGAAAGACCTTTGAAATCTTTACAATTATCTGCACACTCATGTCTCCTTGTCCCCCACAGCAGCTAAAACATGGGTAAATAGTGCTGAATGCTCTTTGGCTGGGCCATCAAGGGCAGGATCATTTATTGAGATATTAATTCAGATTCCATCTTTGCTGCTGAAAGAGAATCAAAAAGAATGAGAGGCTTTGCTGTCCTGTGCTCTAGGTCTCTCCCTCACCCAGGCCCTCAGCTGGGCAAGGAAGCAGGGAGGGCCTATTATACTATATATACATATACATGCTTTTACACATACACACAGACACACACACACGTATATGTATGTATGTATATATATATATATATATATATATATATACACACATACATAAATACATAAGCTTAATCTCTTCTCTTGGTTGAAAAAGTATAGCTGAGTGGGTAAGAGTAACAGCTCTAGAATTATTCAAACCTTAGCTCAAACACAGCTTCATACCCACGGATTTATATTCCAGCTGTACTATGTGGCCTTGGGTGAGTTACCTAAATTCTCTTACCCTCAGTTTGTTCATCTGTAACGTGGTGATAATAAGGAAGTTACTATGAGAATTAAATAAATCAATTTATATAAAATATCTAGAAAAAGTGCTTGATCCCTGACAAGTATGTGAGAAACTGGCTCCTTTTTCACTATTACTGACTAATCTTGGAGAAGGAAACTGTTAGTGATTACCCACCATAAAGCTTTGAACTAGATGACTTCTAAAGTTCTATACTTCACTAAATACCATGGACACAGGCCTCTCATAAGGCCTTATTTTCTTCTCTACTTTTGACTAACAATGGGTAAAAGCCCTGATTAGAAATTGGACTGATAATTCAGTGTCTTAACACTTTAAAGAGAAAGATCGAGGGCTCACGGAAGATAGACCAGTGATCTGAGTCATGTGGCAAAGAGCACGTACGGCAGGGTTGGGGTTAGGTATACTGTAGCATTATTAGCACAGTTCACAAACTCTTCTTCCTTTGGGACCCTGGGGGCCCCAGAAGGGAATACAATTTACCTCCAAGAGTGAGTCAGTAGACAAATAAACAAGGAAGAAAAAAGTGAAGACATTGAAACAAAAAAAAAATTGGCTTATCTGACTTGTAAAATAATTGCCAGAGGGGGCTGAAGCCTTCACGAAGCCTTACACTTGCATGAACTCCAGGTTACTGTTGGGAGGAGCATGTTCATCTTTTGACTGCTTGGGAGAGATAAGGGGCAAGGGCTTCAAATCAGCCTAGAGTTTAAGACTGAGCTATTTGAAACAGTGGGTGGAAAGAACGGTAGCTGTCTTGAATATGCAGAATGTCTTGACTGATCACTATCTGCAGGGCAGGCTTTCAATCCTTTTAATCCCTTTGAGATGGACTCCACAGCACTACTGGGTAGTGGATCCAAGATGGTTCGTGATCCTAGAGAAGCTTCATCTGTAAAATGGCAGGAATACCTGCCCTACCTAACTCACAGGGTGTCTGTCAGACTCATAGAAGACAACAAGTGAATGCTTGGGGACCTGACCAGTTGTAATGGCACAAATGGGAAAATGCTTCCCATTCTCTTTCTTTTTCTCTCTCACTCACGTATGCCCCCATATCTGCAGTCAGGCATTTGTGGCATGAATAGCTTGGTTAGGAGTAGAGTGGGTAGTCATGAGCAGGGTGTGGAAGTTAAAATGGCACCTTTGCCAATTCCAGCCAAGCCTATGGCCAATAGCCAGGCCTGGTCTCTTCCACTTGACACTGGCCTGCTGGTGAGAGTCACAAGACCCCCTTGCTTTGTAAACATCATCCAAAATTATTCCATCAGTTGAAATCACCATCTGGTGGGGTCTCCTCTCATGGGAACTTCTGCTCAGAGAGGGAATTGCTGTGAGTCAGCAGAAATGACTAACAGATTCCAGAGAGAAGACACTGCCAGTTCATGGCCTCTTAAGTAAATAAATGCATCAGTTAAAAGGCTCTTGTCTGCTCTCTATGACTTTCAGAACAACTTCTCCCAGTTGTCTGACATTAAGAGTAATAGATCACTTGGAAGAAGTATCAACATAATTAACAAACTTAGACATAATGATCCCTGATACTTTTAATAAAATATAACCAAGAAAAGTCTACCACTTTATAAGTTCACATTGGAAACACACCTGATATAAATAATGAGTCAGAACAGTGGTTTCACTATTAAAAGTCAGCAGGTTTTACTATTAAAAGTTAGCAAAGAAAACATGAAAACTTGCAGGCTGAAAGAATAAAGACGATCACTACAGATTTTAAGCATTATTAGTCCTCAAAGCATCTGACTGGCTGATGATGAAGATGAATTTATTCTAATTGTCCTTGATAATCTCATGCTTTTTAAATCTCATGGCAAGATCAACTTGGGAGCCATAGTCCTCAACAATGGGCATGGCAGAATGATGGCTAGTAAGTGCAGAGCCCTAATCCGTTACCGAATCTGTTAGTCTGCATGGATACATGTGGGATGATGACTACTGAAGCCACTATTTAGCCTTGTATCTAGGAGTTCCTTGCCATCTGTAAACCCTAACCCCTCCCTTCAGGCAGTTTTTTAACCTAAGGTGGTTACCTATTTTTGTTTGCTGTCCTACATCCCTGGCCCCTTGATAGAATTCAACTGGTTTTTTGAGAACATTCAGTCTTCCCCTGCCCAAGTGGTCAATGTGACCCCACCTTAGCTTCAGAGATGAGCATGTGACTCTGCTTGGCCAATGAGAATATCACATCTCTCTAACGGTAGTTATTGGTTCAGGAATGAACATGTGACCCACAGCTAACCAATCAGAGCTACTGCTACTCAATTCAATGGTTTCCATGGGAACCATTGAAAAAGAGGAGCCCTCTTTTGGCTAGGGTTGCTATGAGGGTGGAATGGGGAACCTGGACAGCTGCAGCCATCTTACTTCAGATGGTGGGCATCTGCATCTGGGTGAATCCCAGGCAGAGGAATCAGAGGCAAAACATGGAAGGAGTGAACTCCTGACATCACTTGGGTTCTGAACCCACCATGCCCGAAACCAGCCCTGCCCTAGGTTTTTCAGGTACTCGAGCCAATCCAGTCTCTTTTCCTCTTCAACAAGGTTTGGTTAGTTTGCATCTCATGTGACTGAACAGAATGGACATTGCTCTCAGCAAGGGACAGTAACCATGAGGCCAGGTCCTAAACAGAGGTGGGGCCCACTTCCTCCCTTCTCACTGGTTTCCTTCCTCCTGAGTGGGGTCTATCTGAGCCTGGCATTTCCTTCATGTCAGTTTCATTTGCTCCTGGCCAGTTCCCTTGCTCACCATCAGCCCGCGGGCCAGCTCTGACACTGAGTTTGTCCAGCTAATGTTGGGAACCTGTAAAGTGGAACTCTAGAGTATGCAACTTTCTTTCTCATTAGCATGCTGTTTTTCTATCCCGGGTGATGCAGGCTGAATGCAAAGCGGCAAGATGTGCTGGTTTGAATTCCACAGCCTTCCTTCATCAGCCTGAGGGTTTGTGTACACACAGCTGGGCTGCAATGTCAGTTTCTGTCTGATGGCTCAGAGCCACAATTTTACCGTTATTGATGTCCATTATGTCATTTTTGAAAATGTAGGGATGTGACTGTCCAACTTATCCAAATATCTGTATATAAATAAATAAATGTACATTTAACTCCATTGTAACTTTGATGTGATCTGAGGGAAGAATTAGGTCTTTGTGTTTTCCAATGGAAATAAGAAGAAAGTAGGTTAATACATCATCAGTATCACAAGCAATAATGAAACACATTAAATATCATTTGTAAATTATTTTTGCAATTACAATGTCAGTTTTCCATGAAGAATTGTAGCAACGGCCTTCTCTCTCAAATAACATATTCACCTGCAGGCAGATGGAGAGTTTCTAAGATCCCAGCTTATGTTTCTGAGAATAGAAGCACCACAATTTAGTGGGCAAGGAAGTTACTAAGCTTGGTGTGCCCTCAAAGGCCACATCTGCACTGTGTATGATGATGTGGAGGCTTTGGACACCCATCAGCAAGTTTTACGTTAATAATTTTTTTCTCTTCTATCAACTGCTAAGACCAAAAAAGTTTGTCATCTGAATTTGACCAAGTAATTGTCTTCCCTCTCAGCTCCATTTTGTACCCTGAAGAAAGCAGTTGTGTCATGAAATGAAAAGGTGAGGTCTAGCTCCAGTAGACCAGAACTGGCATTCTGGAAAAAGTAAGACCCCAAAGATAACTTTTTACCATGATTTCATAGGCAAATAGGACCTGAGATATATATACATATATTTTTAAATGGAGCAAGAAAGCAATGCTTATGAGGAGCAGATTTGAGTCTAGTACTACCAAAGAGGCTGTAGAGACTTGTGGAGGCGTGTGATGGTGTTTCTGAACAATGTTTTAAATTGTGTATGTTTTGTAATAGAAAGGGAGGGAAGAGAAAGGAAAGAAGAAACGGAGAAGAAGGAAGGAGGAATGGGGGAAATTTTTTTTTTAATCAGAGAAATAATGAGAGCAAAAAGGAAACAGAAACCCAGAGTCAGAATCCTATTGCAGTATTATTGGCTAGTGTCACGCATGCTGCTAGCACAAAGAGACCACCAGGCAGGCTTTGTGTGGGCAACAAGGCTGTTTATTTTGCACATGGGTGCAAGTGGGCCAAGTCTGAGAAAGGAGTTAGGCAAAGGGGGTAGGAGAGGGGATTGGTTATATAGGTTGGAGCAAATGGTCAGCTAAAGGTGGTAATCTATCTTAGGGATGAGGAGGACATCACGGGATGCATGACATCAAGGATAGGGGTCGGTAATCTATCTTAGGGAAAGGAAGGGTGTCATGGGATGCATGATCACAAGGTAGGGGTCATTTACTACAAACAGGCATGATCATAAGGGTGGACAGTGTGATCACAAGGGTGGGGGGTGGGGGTCATTTATTACAAACAGGCATGATCATAAGGATGGGGAATATAGGTTACAGTCAGAGGGGAGGGTGCAGTAGATTACATAGTTACCGGGGGGCGGATCTCAAGAGACCCAATGTCCGGGGGGATATTTTTGCAAGGCTGAACAGGAATAATGGATGCAGGTTGCAGAGTAATTAGTTGAGGCGGGAATAAGACGTTTTACTTCTTTCTGTGGCCAGCTGGTTACTTGTGATTGCTTCAGACTTTGTGGTTTCTGGAGACCATCCAGAGGTGTATGTGCAAGTCACCAAGGCTAAAATGGTCAGGCCTGGACTTGGAGGCCTAACAGCTAGAGAAAAGGACACTTGGGGTTTGACAGGTCTTCGGGAGTGGCTGCTGGGTTTGGGCATAGTATAATGCATCAAGAGCTATCATGTGCAGAGCTGAGTAGGCTTATTTCTTGCATGACAGAAGGAAGGATTAGAACCAATGAGTAGGAAAGAGGCTTTGGTTCAGTTTTAAGAACTTCCTTAATAGAGAAATGGGCTTGCCAGTGGGTAGTAAGTTCCTTGTCTGGAGACTTTCCAGCAGAGACCAAACACATATAGGATATGTTGACAAGGGAATTTAAACATTGAGGAAAATGTTAGACTAACTACTTAGATTCTCTGTTTCACATTCGACTCTTGGAAATTAAGCAGTCATCTTAATAGAATGCCTGAAAGAATCTTGAGCTATTGGTAACAAATGACCCTTAGACTCATGCAGAGTTCAGAAAAGGAAAAAACTGTGGCAGCAACAACAATGCACAAACCAAGTTAACACTTTGCAGCAATGAGTCAATTACTTCCCTCCAAAAACTCCACAGGGAACAACAGTAGGTAAAAGTTAAATCACAAGCACTTCCCCTCATTATCTAGGAAATAACTTGAGTCGCCCCTCTAATTTGCGTCTATAAGCAGCCCTGTGCTGTCAGTTCTGGATAACTCTCAGAACCTAGTAAGATGATTATAAAAGATGCCCAATCCCATGGTCATTGTTGGCCAGAACACTGCCACCCACACAATGACATGAGTAAGAGGCACTGCAGAAGCCACTTAAACTGCAAGACATACAGCATAATAACACGCGGAGCTATTGTGTGGTTCTGCAATTCAGTGAGCTTCAGCATATTCTGAGAATGAACAAGCATCCGTCTTATGGTTAGAGTTGTGTTGGCATCTAACTTTCCATGTAGAGAGGCTTCTGTGCAGGAGGGATGATTACATTTAAAATAAAGGCTTACATTTGCATTGACCACATTTTTATGAAGCTAAGCAAAGTCTAAGCTACTGCTTAAAAGTTCTGATGAAAAACATTTTCTCCTCCCACCTGTTCTGGGGACAATATATGCTATGAACATGTTGACGGCCACTTTCTTCAGGCTGTGCTAGGTAGCTATATGTAAAATCATAGTTGCAGAATGTCAGGTCACTTTTTAATGTGCTTACTAAAGCCAAGGAAATAATTTGGCATAATTCCCCAAGCGTAACAGAGAAAACCAAGGCATCATCCAAGTAAGAGTCTTAATTTTGCACTTCTCTACTTTCTTCTGGGAGCTTGTCAATATTTGCTATGTGTTTTCTCATTCTTTTACTTGGAAATCACTATAGGTATGGGTTGGGGAAGTGAGGACGAAAGATGCTTTCAAAAAGTTCCTAGGGGCTGAAAAGGAGACAGGCACATCAAGTCTCTGGAAGGAATTAATCAAGTATTAATTATTTTCATGTGTCATGGGTGAGAAGCTTTTCTTCTCTCATCCAAGCAAGCCCATCCTTTGGCTTTTCCAAGGTAGAGGCTGTCTGCTGGCCTCTAAGAACGTTTTGTAAACATCTAGTTAATTAGCTGTTAAGCACATTAAGTGAGAAATAAATATGAGTGACTTCATATTCAGAGAGTTTGACAGGGTTAAAATCAATTGCTAACTGAGCAGAGGAATTTCGAAAAGAGACAAAAATATACCTAAGGATTTAGGTTTTGAGTTTCTGTTTTTATAGCCTAATTTTTATTTTGGTTGTGTAGACTATACTTTCTTGGCCTATATAGTAATTTATAACTGGGTGCTGAACACTGTAAATTCTACTTTGTTGAGTATTTGGATTTTGCTGCCTTCCTTTAAAGAGATTTGGACTTTGCTTTGGCAGAAAGTTGTTAGTTGAGCATCACATTGTTTTTTCTTTTCTTTCTTTCTTTCTTTCTTTTTTTTTTTTTTGTAGGTTTGTTTTTAAGTTTTATTAGAGTGGTCCTAAGGGCTAATACAATGGCATGGCTCTCATGAAGTTTCTAATAAATGCTCTGGGATTTTAACCAGGGCTCTCTACTCTGGCTGGTTGGAACTAAACTATCCTGCAATCCTGAATGAGCTCTGGGAATTGTACGGCTCACAGCTTACAGATAGCAGTTCTTTGACCAGTTCTGTGGAGTTTTACTCTGAAAATACACAGCCCAGTTTTCAGCCAGAAACCCATAGAGACACCCATGCAGATTTCTGGAGCTTTTTCTTTGTACAGTTCTTTCCTCTCTGGTATTCTACCTTGCAAAGCTGCCTCAGTCACTCTAAACTATGATCTCTGTCTCATCAGTTCACCAAAACTGCTGTGTTCTCCTTGGCATCTCTCTGAGCACTGAGGCCTGGAAAGTGCCTCCAGGCAGAAATCTGGGGTGGTTGTGGGGTTCACCTTGTTATTTATCTTCTCTCAGGGATTATGGTCTTATGCTGCCTGTTGTCCAGTGCCTGAAAGTAGTTTTATATATTCTATTTAGTTTTCCAGTAATTTATGGTAGGGAAATAAATCAGCTTCCAATTACTCTGTCATGGCCAGAAATGGAAGCTCTTAGCTTCCTAGTCTTTGCATGCACATGTTGCACTGGTTCTGCTGCCAACAGTTTATCAGATATTTACATCGTTGAATGGAAAACAGGACCTGGAGATTGGGGTTGGAGAGGAGACTGCAACTTAGCGGCAAGACATTCATAAAAATAAGTCCACTAAGGGGAAGAATAATAGCGGCGTGTAGTCTGGGTATGTCCTGCCTTTCCCTGTCTAGGACTCTCACCCTGATAACACTCTAAGCCGGGCATAAACACTTCTTCCCCTTCCCCTTATCAATACTGACTCACCCTTGACCCAGACGTACTTTTGTTTATGTGTTGTTTTGAAGCATTCTTTATTCTTTTTTATTTTAAACTTATAAGTTCAGGCTGCATGTGCAGGCTTGCTATATAGGTAAACTTGTGTCATGGGGGTTTGTCGTACAGCCTGTTTCATCACCCAGGTATTAAGCCTAGTACCCATTAGTTATTTTTCCTCACCCTCTCCCTCCTCCTTTTCTTGAGGGATGACAACAGTTGCTAATCTTGATGTAGTAAATGAACATGGACTATGTATTTTCCTCCCAAGATCCTGGGTACGTATTAGCCTAGACATGCTGCACACGAATAAATGATGTCTTTGTTCAGCAGGGAAGGACAATGAGAGTGATTTGTGTTAGATGGGGCTTTTCAAATTATACCAAGCAAGCAATTGTCGATGGCTAGTGGACATCCTCAACCCTAGCTCCATTGCTTTCCTTAGCTAACTCCTTCCCCAGTCCCCCAGTCAGAAAGGTCCTACTTGTCCTTTCCATCGCTTTTTCAGCCTTTGAGCTCAGCTCCAGCCTATCTCCCCTATAGGCTTGTTCCATCGTGTGTGCCAGGATACTTACTTGGATGCATGGTTTCCTGCCAGCATGTATTTTGTTCTTGGAGCTTATTCCTAATCAAGTGGGTGGGCCACTGAAGTGTCATTCTCTCTTAAGTAAGCTGGGGCAGGAACTTGAAAATTGTTTGAAGGAGGAGAATAAAGGGAAGTTGGCTGAAAGGATTAAAACAAGCCTGAGGAAATGTCACAAAGCAATAAAAATAATAAATATTAATTAAGGTCAAATAGAATTGTATAATGACTATTAGTTGTTTGCAGTTTTAGCTGCAAATGCTGGAATCCGTTGATCCTTTTGAGGAAGGTAAATCCTGGTTCCATCTCTGGGTTGTATTTGCAATTCTCAAGGCTGACTGAAGAACATGATAGCATCTTCACATTGAGAAAGCTTGCCAAGCTTTTCCCTGTACATGGGGATAATGCCTGTCATTTCACAAGGTCTGATACTCAGCTAATGTGGTCCATGGATATAAATGTCCTGAGTTTAAAACCACAGAAGAAACAGAAAAGATCCCAGAATTTTGCTTAATATTTTGTATATTTTGTATTCCACCCAGAAAGAAACCATATGAAGAGAAAATTTGTACAGTTAATTTGATTTTAGCAATTCTGACTTTCAGAATTTTGATTTAATAAGCCTCATAGGGTCCACCCAAATGCTATGTCTACATGTTTTCTCTTGACTAAAGACATCATAGAAATACCAGGAAAATGTCTGAACCTTCACTCTTGAAGGAAAACTAGACGCAGGTGAACCGGCTATGAAGGCCCTGTGTCATTCTGACTTCCAACTCCAGATTTTCCATTCTAAGAAGTTGGTTAAAATGCACCTGCACACATTTACACACACGTCACATACCACCACCAATAGCAACAACAACAACAACAATAACAACAAATTCTCAACTTTTGTAGCTAAAGGAATAGTTTGGTCTTGCTGGACTCTTCCTTTTCCCCAGAACAATGGAGACACCTGTATGCCCCTAATCTATCATCAGCCATTCCCACCGCTCCTGTGAAATATCCACTTTGTTTCTCAGGGCCCTTGTCACTGAGGGTTGGGATGCTGCCTCTGTAGTTGCTCTATTGCTCAAAGTATATCCTCCAACACCATGAGTTTTCAGTTACTTTATTTCTTTGAAAGATATTGCCCTGTTCTAACATGCCCTGCAGAATGCTAGTTGCTTGCTGGAAGGGGCTGGCTGAGGCTGCTACTGCTGTCTGCTTTTTCAGCATTACTCATTTGCATCTGTCTTTCTTTGGCAGTTATATTCCTACTCTAGGCTGTCTCAATGGGAGAAGAATTTATTAAATCAGCTTTATTGAAGTATAATTTATACCAATGAAATGCACACATTTTAAGTGTACAGTTTGATGACTCTTGAAAAATATATACAGCTGTCTAACTGCTACTCTAACACAGAACACTTTTTTCTCTTCAGAAAGTCACTTATACTCCTTCAGAATTAATCTGTATCCCACAGACAACCACTGATCTAATTTCTATCACCATTGATAAGTTTTGCTGGTTCTAGAGTTTCATATAAATGCAATTAATGGTATACATTCTTTTACGTATGACTTCTTTTGTTCAACATGTCTATTAGGATGATCTTGGTTGTTGTGTATATAATCAGTTATTTTATTGCTGTTACTTTTTATGGTTGAGTGTACTTTATTGTATGAATATATAAACATTTCTCCTTCACCTGTTTGTGGACATTGAGAAGTTTCTAGGTTTTGGCTACAATAAATGAAGCTGTTATGAATGTTTGTTTTTAAGATTTTTGTTCAAGAATGTTTTTATTTCTTTTTGGAAAATAGAGTAGAATTTTTGGTCAAAGGTTAAGAATAGAGTTGGCCTTATAATAGGGAAAGAACTTCCAAACAGTTTGCAAACTGTACCATTTCACTTTCCTACTAGCAATGTATGAGAATTCAAGTTGCTGCACATCCTCAGCAACACTTTGTCTTGACAGTCTTTTTAAATTTTAGCTTTCCTAGTGGGTATATCATTGTGTTAATTTGTACTTCCCTAATGACCAATTATATTGAGCATATTCTCATGTGTCTATTGGCCATTCTTCTGTGTGTGGGTATTTTCAGTATTTTACCAATTTTTAGCCATGTTGTTTCTTTTCTTATTATTGAGTTGTAGGAGTTCTCTACATATTTTGGTTACATGTCCTATTTCATATAGATTTATTTCAAATACTGGTTCCCAGTCTATCACTTGCCTTTTCATTTTCTTAACAGTGTCCTTTTAAAAATAGAAGATTTTAATTTTGTTAAAGTGCAGCTTTTCATTTTTTTGTCCTTTATGGTGTTTTTTTGTGTTTTGTCAAAAAATTGTCTTTTCCAAGGTACTCTTTATTCTGTCTTGTTTTCCCTTAAAAGTTTTAGTTTTTGCTTTTGCATTTAAATATATGGTTTAAGTTACTTTGTGTATAAGTAAAAGTATTATATATTGTGATTTTATGATATAGGAGAAGGGATAAAAAAACAATAATTCTGATTAGGGTATAATAATAGACAGTTCTCAGGTTATACCTGAAGTAGTGTAATGTTGGGTATCCTTTGATGAGTTAAAGACACATATTATACATCTTAGAGCAATCACCTTAGAAAAGAGATAAAGATAATAAGCTAATAGAGGAGGTAAAATGAAATACTAAAAATACTCAATCCAAAAGTGAGCAGATAAAAAGATAGAAAACAAAAACAAGATGGTATATTTAAACCCAATCATGCCAATAATTGCATTAAATGTAAATGGCCTAAACATTCAAATTAAAAGGTAAAGATTGTCAGAATGGATAAAAATATATAACTCAACTATATGCTGTCTTCAAGAAATTCACTTTAAATATAAAGGCAGATAAATTAATAATAAGGTCTGTAAAATATATATATAAGTATTAATCATAAGAAAGCTGAAGTGGTCAGATTAAATAGACAATTGATGAAGGAGTTAATTCATTAGAAAGACATATCAATCTTAAATATGCATACACCTAATAAAAAATTTAAAACACATTAAGCAAATGCTGGTAGAACTGAATGGAGAAATAGAGTAACAACTATAACTGGAGATTTTAACATTCCTCTTTCAATAATTTATAGACCAAATTAACCAAAACCAGAATTAGGTATAAACATTGGATATAGGAGATTTGAATAAAATCGTCAATCAGCTGACTCAATTGACATTTATGAAACACTCAACCCAACAGTAGCATAATACACATCCTTTTTAAGTGCACATGAGACATATGCCAAGATAGACTATACATTGGTCCATAAAAGAAGTCTTAATAAGTCTAAAAAAAAATCATAGAGTATGTTCTCTGATCAAAATAGAATTAACTTAGAAATTGCTAACAAAAGTATATCTGAACATTTTTCAAGTATTTGCAAATTCAGAACACACTTCTACATAACCTATGAGTCACAGAAGAAATCATAAGAAAAATTAGAAACACCTTAAAATGAATCAGAATAAAAACACAACATATGAAAAATTTTAGCAGAAAGCTGAAGCAATATTTAGAGGAAGATTTATAGTTTTAAATATTTATATTTGAAAAGAAGAAAGATATAAAATCAATGATTTGTTTTCAATTTAAGATAGAAAACCAAGAATGAAAAATAAGTAGAAGAAATGTAATGATAAGGATAAGACACTATCTTTTTAGTAAGATTTTGAGTAATTTTCAAAGGTTCACCTGTGTCCATAAGGCCTTGCACATATTAGGTGCCTTGTAAGTATTTTTTTTTCAGTTGAAGTAAAGACTTCTACTTTCTAATATACAGTTAAAAACAGTATGGGTTAGGAGACAAAACCTAAGTTAAAGAGTGTGGGCAGTCTAGCGTTTAAATATCAGCTCCCTCATTTAGTAATTGTGTGACCTTGGACAAACCATTTAATTTCTCTGAGCTATAACAATAGCTACATTTATTGAGTGCTTATTGGTGCTATGTACTTTATATGTATTAACTCATTTAATTCTTACAACAACTCCAGGAGGTAGATACATTTAACATTTTATTTTTTAAGGAAATAGTATCTAATATGGTTTAGAAGCCTCTCTAAGATCACAGAGCTAGGATATAGTAGCATTGAGATTCAAAGACAGGCTCATCTGAGAGTAGTCTTATGTGCTATTCCTGAAGACCCAGAAAGCTTCAGTTTCTTCATCTGTAAAAATAAGGATATTAATGCAAGATTGGTTGAAGGGGAGCAGGAATGGAGAACATACAATATGCAGGGTCTGGCTGTGCCAAGGGCACAGGGAGAGGGAATGGAATGCCCCCCAGGTGCTATTCAACAGAGCAGTTTCAAGATGCGTTTCAGCACTAGGGCCTGTAGGGAGAGAGGTCAGGAACATATTATATTGCCCATTGGTGGCATCTACTTTGTTGCGTCTGGCTTACAAGGCCCAGGCAGGTCATGTAAATGAGTGAAGTGGTAGGTAAGGTGGGCTGTGGCAATGAGTGATGAATCCTTTAAAGCATCAGCAGCCCCTTGCCTCAAACTCCCTGAGGCCACACTCAGATGTGCACCCAGCATCACCAGAGCTTCTGAGTTCTCAAGAGATGCCAGTAATCTGGCTTTTAAGTAAGATCTCTCAATTCTTAGGTATTGATTCTCACTTAAACTTTTTAAGGAAATACCACAGGGGCTGAATAAAATATTTTTGCTGGCTGGCTTTAGCCCATGATGGGCAGTCCGTAGTCTTGGGTCTACACTTAGTGTGTTTTTAAAGGATATTCAATAACCAGAACAAAAGTGTTTTTCTTATCTTCTAAGTTCTTTTGAGTCATAATTCCAAAGTACTATATGGGCAGCAATAGGTTGGGAGTAGTACTTACGTTGGAACGAAAAAAGAAAACTCGTGTGTGTGTGTGTGTGTGTGTGTGTGTGTGTGTGTGTACAAAGAGAGAGAGAGAGAGAGAGAGAGAGAGAAAGAGAGAGAGAGAATGTTTCTTAGAAGACTCCAAGGCAGCAGACAACATGGTTAATCTTATTAGTGGGAAAAAAAAGACTTAGCATCTCTGAGAGGTACTCCTTTACTCCTTTGGATGGAGTCAACCTTGTCAGGTAAGGAAAGGTGAGAGCAGTTTTCCTCTTACCCACAAGGGGAGAGCAGAAAACTTAGCAGATGAATGATGACCAACTAAAGAAGGCTCAGGGTAACATCCCAAATCCACAACGAGTAATATTATGGGGTAATATTGTTGCTGTGAAGTATATGTCACTAATGGCCACCTGTATTTAAAGCAGTGGGGAGAGAGGTCTTTTTCCTTTCTTTAAAAGAAACACCAAAGAAGAAGGAAAGAAAGAACAGATTACATCTGGCTTCTTTAACTTTCATGTGCACTCAGATCCCCTGGAGAATCTCATTAAAATGCAGATTCTGAATCAGTGGCTGGAGGGCACAAGAGGGCCTGGGAATCTGCATTTCTTACAAGCTCCCAGGTGATGCTGAGGCTGCTGGGTCCAGGGCCACATTCTAAGTGACAAGAAACTAGCTGATGTATTAAAGTGAGTACAGAAGTAATTGTGGTTTTTGCATTGTTGGAATTTGTTGTTTGATATTGTAATATGTTCTTAAATAAATGTGGTTAAGTTATACATCTTTATTATGGGCCTTTCTCTCTTTATGTTTTTTTGCTAATGACTTACTACTTACTGTTTATTTTAGACTATGGAAATGATGTTAGACAAAAAGCAGATTCGAGCAGTTTTCTTATTTGCGTTCAAAATGGGTTGTAAAGCAGCAGAGACAACTTGCAACAACACATTTGGCCCAGGAACTGCTAACAAGCGTACCTGCAGTAGTGGTTCAAGAAGTTTTGTGAAGGAGACAAGAGCCTTGAAGATAAGGAACACAGTGGCTTGCCATCGGAAGTTGACAATGACCAACTGAGAGCAGTCATCGAAGCTGATCCTCCTCACAACTACACAAGAAGTTGCCAAAGAAGTCAACGTTGACCGTTCTATGGTCATTTGCCATTTGAAACAAATTGGAAAGGTGAAAAAGTTCCATAAGTGAGTGCCTCATGAGCTGAGCAAAAATTTAAAAAATATCATTGTTTTGAAGTGTCATCTTCTTTTATTCTACATGACAACAATGAATGATTTCTCAATCGGATTGTTACGTGTGGCAAAAAGTAGATATTATATGACAACTAGCAATGACCAGCTCAGTGGTTGGAATGTGAAAAAGCTCCAAAGCACTTCCCAAAGCCAAACTTGCACCAAGAAAAGGTCCTGGTCACTGTGTGGTGGTCTGCTGCTGATCTGATCCACTACAGCTTTCTGAATCCAGGTGGAACCATTACATCTGGGAAGTATGCTCAGCAAATCCGTGAGATGCACTGAAAACTGCAATGCCTGCAGCCAGCATTGATCAATAGAAAGGGCCATTTCCTCCCCATGACAACGACTGGCCACACATAGCATAACCAACGCTTCAAAAGTTGATGAATTGGACTATGAAGTTTCTCCTCATCTGCCATATTCACCTGACCTCTCACCAACCAGCTGCCACTTTTTCATGAATCTCTACAACTTTTTGCAGGGAAAACGCTTCCACAATCAGCAGGATGCAGAAAATGCTTTCTAAGAGTTTGTCAAATCTCGAAGCACAAACTTTTATACTACAGCAATAAACAAACTTATTGTAATGGTCCTATTTTGATTGATAAAAACATGTTTGAGCCTAGTTACAATGATTTAAAATTCATAGTCCGAAACAGCAATTACTTTTGCACCAACCTAGTAAATTGTGAATTCTAGTGAAGGAAGAACATTTAGAGATCATCAAGGATGTCCAAACTGAACTAAAGAGCTCCTTCCATTCTCGGCTTTCCTTCCTCCCAGGAGCTCCTTGTTTCTGTGATGATGCAAACCCCAAGCCTCTCTTGTTGAAACCTGGGACCTGCTTAGGCTCTTGTTTGTCTCTCACTCCCAGACCTAGTCCCTTCACACTGCAGCCCAAGTTTATTCCCTTGCCTCATTTGTCTGTTCTACCTCCATAGGGTCATTGCATCCACCCTTATCCTGCCCTGCCTTCCTTGGCCCCTGCCTCTAACCTGGGTTTTGTGCTTCCTAAATGGCCTCTTTGCCGCCTGTATCCTCCCTATCCTGTTTGTTCTATGCAGAGCTTCTGATATGCTCTTCCTGAGTGCTGCTCACTGCACTCTCTTGCTCAGGAGTAATCAATGCCCAGCTTCTCCTCCCCTATCTCTCCTACCTCTGCCTTGCACAAACCTGCACCCATCGTCTCCTCACAAACCCCCTTGATGAACTCACTGTCTTTGCCCAAGCTGTTTTTTTTCCTCTATAGCATTCTCTACTCTCTTAACTGTCAAAATCACACCTCAAGAACTAGCTCAATATTGACGAGAACTGAGAAACACATTTTGTACCCTTTTTTCATAGTTTTAAGTTTCTGCTGAATGTGCCTCAAGGCTATGCTGTTTTCTTCATGTCAAACCATTGCCAGAAAATTTCTCTGTGACCTATTGTTACTGCCCGCCCCAGGTGATGGGCAGGTATCTCCTGGGCCCATTTTGATACCTACAGGCATCCTGCTTAGAAAATTCATCCTTCCCTGGGCTGTTCCTTTCCACTTCCTCCCCAGAGCACTTCTGTTGGATCACCCAGCAGGAGGTGATATGTACACTCCCTTCATAATTATAGCCGTTCTCTTTCTATCCTCTAAAATAATAGTTTCCTCATTTCCATCCTCCTCTGAAACACAGAGCAACAGCCCTCCATTCATCTTCCAAAATAGCAATACTTGTTTTGTTTTTTTAAAACTTGTCCTCCCACATGTCTTTCTCAGCCTACTCTATCTCTTTCTTTTCCTCCCATCTCCTCCTCTAAATACAGCTAATAGACTTTCTTCAGTTTTTCTTCCAAATGTCTTGTGTCCCTACTTCTGTCCCTACTTCAGAAGAGGAGCCACTGTGTCCCTCTGGAATGCCTCTTTATAAAGGAGCTTGTGTCACTTCCTGTCTTCCCTGTAAATGGTCATTAACCTCAGTGTTCACCCAACTTCTGATAACAGCTTCTGATAACAACCTGAGCTTCATCTGATGTCTACTATGTGCCACATTCTCTGCAAGCATCCCTCATTTTGTTTTCATAACCTCATGAAATAAATATTATTTATTATCCCCAGTGTACAGAAGGGAACACTGAAAACTCACTTGTTTAAGGTGTACAGGTAGAAGATGGCAGAGGCACAATTTAAATCCAAATCCAGGTTTCTCTGATGTCAAAGCCAGCATTTGATGCCACTCTCCAAACCATGTCACCAATTACTCTGTGTATTCATTTTTCTTGGCTGCCATAACAAATTTCCACAAACTGGGCAACTTAGCACAGCAGGAACATACTGTCTCAAAGTCTTGGAAGCCAGAAGTCCAAAGTCAAGGTGTCAGTAGGACTGGTTCTAAGGCACTATCTGCTCTATGCCCTTCTCCTAGCTTCTGGTAGCTGCCAGCAATCCTTGGTATTCCTTACCTTGTCCGTTTACCACTCAAACCTCTAGCTCTGTCATCACATCATTCTCTTCTCTGTTTCTTTTCCCTCAAATTCTCTTCTCTTATAAGGGTTTTGCTGATACAGTTTGGCAGTGTCCCCACCCAAATCTAATCTTGAATTGTAACTTCCATAATTCCCACATGTTGTGAGAGGGACCCAGTCAGAGATAATTGAATCATGAGGGTGGTTTCCCTCATACTGTTCTCGTGATAGTAAGTCTCACGAGATCTGATGATTTTATAAGGCATTTCTCCTTTCACTTGGCTCTTTCATTCTCTCTTGCATGCCACCATGTAAGATGTGACTTTCACCTTCTGCCATGATTCTGAGGCCTCCGCAGCCACATGGAACTGAAGTACATTAAACCTCTTATTCTTTATAAATTACCCAGTCTCAGGTATGTCTTTATCAGCAGTGTGAAAACAGACTAATACATTTGTCATCGGATTTAGGACTCATCCTAATATGATATAATCTTATCTCCAAATCCTTAACTATCATTCTTGAAAGACCTTTTCCTCAAGTAAGGCCACATTCATTGGATCCAGGTAGACATGTCCTTTGAGAGAAGGAACATTTAGCTTACTACACCATGTAATGAGAAATCAGCTCTGATGGAGATGTACAAGGTGATTAATGTTTTCATGCCTGTTAACACAGCATCCATTCTATAACCTGTGGATCAAGGAGTTATTTTTATTTTCAAGTCTTATTATTTAAGAAATACATTTTGTAAGGCTGTATATTTCAATAGATAGTGATTATTCTGATAGATCTGGGCAAAGTGAATTGAAAGTGCCTGGAAAGGATTCACCTTTCTAGATACCATTAAGATTCATGATTCATGCAAGGAGATAAAAATATCAACATGCACAGGAGTTTGGGAGAAATTGATTCCAACACCCGTGGATGACTTTGAGGGGCTCAAGGTTTCAGTGGAGAAAGTCACTGCAGATTTGGTGGAAATAGCAAGAGAACCAGAGTTAGAAGTGGAGCCTGAAGATGTGACTAAATTGTTACAATCTCATGATAAAACTTTAACGGGGTGAGGAGTTGCTTTTTATGGAGGAGTGAAGAACATAATTTCTTGAAATGGAACCTACTCCTAGTGAAGAGGCTGTGAACTGTTGAAATAACAACAAAGGATTTTGTGTAATACATCTACTTAGTTAATAAATCTGTGTCGGAGTTTGAGAGGACTGACTCCAATTTCTAATAGAATTTCTAGTACTATAGGTAAAATGCTATCAAACAGCATTGCATGCTACCGAGAAATCTTTCATGAAAAGAGGAGTCAATCGATATGGCAAACTTCACTGTTGCATTATTTTCATAAATTGGTAGGGCCACCCAACCTTCAGCAACTAGAACCCTCATCAGTCAGCTGCCATCAACATTAAGGCAAGATCATCCACCTGCTAAAAGATTATGGTTCACTGAAGTCTCAGATGATTGTTAGCATATTTTAACAATAAAATATTTTTAAATTAAGGTATGCAGATTTTTTTTAGATTCAATGGTATTACACACTTAATAGACTATAATGTAAACATAACTTTTATATGCACTAGGAAACCAACAAAATTGTGTGACTTGCTTTATTGCAATATTTGCTTTATTGCAACAGTCTGGAATTCTACCTGCAATATTTCCAAGGTGTATCTGTATTTTTCCACGCCACTGTTACTGCAGCTCCAGTGACTAATTTCCAAATCCTTGCATGGAAGTCACAGCCAGAGTGTACCCTGGATGTCTGTGCTGCTGACAGAATGCTCTCTGCCACATGCCATGGCAGCCAGAGGAGGGTTATGGCCCACTGGGGATGTTGTAGGAATAAATCACCCCCCAGCTGCAAGCTGCTGCTGGATGGATTCCTCCAGTTTAACAAAAGCCAGAGTCAGTGCCTTATAGATTGTTACAGTCAGACCCTACAGAAACATCTAAGTTTGGTGGCAGAACAGAGGAGGAGTCAGCAACCTGGGCTGCATAGTGAGGCTGTGACCTTAAAGGTATCATGGCTGTGCTCTGTGGGAAGGAAAATTGCAAGGGGATGTTGTTATAGGATTATCTCTAGACCCTTCATCACCTCCTGGGGAGAGCAGCTCTGCTCCTGAAGGCTACAGGAGTCTCAGTTTGCAGGAGCCAAACTATACCCCTAAGAAGGAGAGAAAGATTTGGGACTGATATCCATTGGTAAGACCCTACCAGGGTTAGAACATTGAATACTCCTGTACCAGTAAGATGCCAGTAACAGTCCCCAGAACTCACTGCCTGCATGTCATTCAGCCACTAGTGGCTGGACCTCTGACCCAGTAGGGGGCCTTGGGGAGCCTGATCATGTGTTCTGGGGGGTACCTCTTAGGACTAGTTGGTTTGTAGTTGCTTCCTAAATATTTTAGTGTCATCCTTGAGGAACAAGAGAAACTGGAACCAATGAAACTTGAGGTTCCCTGCAGGAGGAGAGAAGGAGAATTACCAAGGAGTTCCAGCCTAGAGCTGTGGGGAGGAACATACTGATGGTGGCTTCTGAGCTGGTGTGCTATTTTATACAGCTTCTATTAAACCCATCCTGTTTGAACAGGATTCTTGCTGAGGGTGTGTGAGAAGGCTGAGCCCTTGGCCAAGGCAAAGTTAACCTGGAGGAGCAAGAAGGACAGCATGCATTTGGGATAGATGTCTGTGTGCTGAGGTGCCAGGATGTCAGTGGGCTGAGAGCCCCACAGCCCTGCTTGTCCTGGGAAGGAATATGTTCCTGCTGATGAGTCCAGGGGTCAGTGGGTACAGCCAGACACACCAGGGCAGACAGTGGCAAAATACAAGTTGTGCTTATCTCCTTTGTTGTGTGGCTCATCTGGAAGAGGGCAGGTGTCATATTAGCCATGCTTTCTTATAAAGAGGCAAATTCTCTGACAGTTGCAGGGACTGAAGCAGTAGCTTCTATAATGCTCTCTCCATTGGAAAGCCTACCCTTTTCATAAGGAGGACTTCCTGTTTCTGCCTGCCTCTGGTTTCCACAGTCAACAATGTTTTGCCCGGGATTGGGCTTTGCTATGCTTCTGCTTTTAGTACACGCTCAGAGTCTATAAAGGTGAATTAGACACTGCCTGTGGCTATCCCAGCCTAGTTGTGGGCATCAGCAGCTTCTTCAGGGATAACACTTAAGTGGGTTAGGGCATTCTCTTCCTCATGCCCAGTTTCTCTTCCATATGAGGGGTTTATCTTGTCTCTGTTTTGTACCTTCCTGCATACTGGGATGGGCTTCCTTCCCCCACTCACAGAAGAGCCCCTCTCCCAAATGTGACTTAGAATTCTGTGTTCCCTGTTTAGTGGTCTTTAGTGCTCTCCTTGAAGTGCAATAAATTCTCCCTTTCCATCCATGTTTTCTGTCTAAATTAGATGTTGAACCCCTCATAATTACCTTTCCAGAGTTTCTTGGACCTCTATTTCCTAATCTGTAAAACTAAAGAAACCAGGCTAGGTGAATCTCAGATATTCAAGACTTTTTATCACTTTTTTTCACTTTGCTAATAGGTCCTAGTCCACAAAGCACATTTGTGGAAGTTTTAATTAGAAGCCTCTCCCTCCAAGACAGAGTCTATTCCAGGGCCCATGGTTTGGTGAGAAGAGCAATGGCTAGATTCAGCCTCTCCTTACACCTTTGGCCAGGTACTCTTGTGTAGTGAATAACCTGAACAACCATACTATATGAGTCTGTTCTCAAGTTGCTAATAAAGACATACCCGAATGTGGGCAACTTATAAAGGAAAGAGGTTTAACTGACAGTTCAGCATGACTGGGGAAGCCTCAGGAAACTTACAGTTATGGCAGAAGGGGAAGCAAACACATCCTTCTTCACATAGCGGCAGCAAGAAGTGCCAAGCAAAAGGAGAAAAGTGCTTTATAAAAGTGTCAGATCTCATGGAACTCACTCACTATCATGAGAACAGCATGAAGTAATCACTGCCATGATTAAATTACCTCCCACTGGGTCCCTCTCACGACTTGTGGGGATTATAGGAACCACAATTCAGGATGAGATTTGGGTGGAGACACAGCCAAACAATGTCACATATACATCAGCCTTGTTTTCCAAGTATCAGCAGGATATACAATTATAAAAACAAGTAGACAATAATCATAGTCTATATGATATGGCTCTCAAGCAGGGGTGATTTTAGCCCCTTTCTCCAGGGGACATTTGGCAAACTCTGGAGACATTTTTGGTTGTCAAAACGAAGGGATGGGGTGGCAGGGTTGCTAATAGCACCTAGTGGCTAGATGCTGCTGCTAAACATTCTATAATGCATAGCACAGCCCACCCCCCCAAAAAAGCCAAATAATTATCCAATCCTGAATATCAACAGTGCTGAGGTTTAAAAACCCTGGATGAAAATACTAGCCACAATAATAATTAGCCATTGCATAAACAAAAATAAAAACTTAAGCAGAAAGCAGGAGGAAAAGTTTAAATTGGGAGCAACTTTAACAGATATTTCTGAATCATGGTTTTGAATCTGCCTCTTTGAACTATATGTCTGCTTCCTGCAGTTGTTCCACCTTTGGCAAGAACACTCAATTCTTATTTGAGAAGTAAAGAAAAAGCCTGAAGCTTATGGCCCCTAAGGATGATTCCTTCAGTTCTTTCTTTGTTGTACCTTTGCAAGCTTATAGAAACCTCTTGCTAAACTGCAGGTTCAAATTACAAAGAAAAATTTATTTCATGCAGTGAAGTCAACTATAAATAAATCTACAACTGAGGCAACAATTTGAATGTTTATTCTACACAAAAGTACTAGGCAAAATGGTATTTAAAATCTTTATTAAGTCTTCATCTTTAAACAGTGATGGAAACGTATTGGCCTTCAGAAAATATTAAAGAATGACAGTATTTGGCATTTTATTATGAACAACATTTTTATATAAACAAAAATATAGATTAAATAGAAATTCCAATTTTAAAATGGAAAGCAGGTAAACTGCACACTAGTTTTGTCCCTGTTGGTCTTGAAAGAGAATTAAGAATCAGTTTTCATTTAGGAGGTAGAAACCTACACATAACAATGAGAAAAAGGCAGAAAAATCTGCCTTTGTAAATTATAAATTTTCTTCAGCCCATCAGAGGACTGAAATCCAAGCAATAAACCAAATTCCAAAGAGGGACAGGCTCTATTAAGGTTCACCTTACATAGAACATGGGAGAGGTGGCTGCCACACAGATGTGTAAAAAGAAATCAGCTAAAAGATGTTAAAACTGTTATAGGCTATAAAAGAAAATACAATTTCAGGACTCTCTAAATTTATTATGCCAAGTGGGAAGTTAATCTCTGGAGACTGAGTCACAGAGCATGTTTGCCATTCTGTTTCTTAGATTATGGGCTATTTCTCTTCCTCATTGTTCTTGTTCTGTAAACGACTAGGAGATACCAGAGATGAGACCCTCTGCCTCCCCAACATCAATTCTTATTATAGATTCACTGCCTGCTTTTCAGTCCTGTACGCAACTCAGACCAGATCGGGCAAAAGACTTCAGGACTATTGCATATTTGGTACAGAATGTCAAATATACCTTTTCTTAAAGAAAAAGATCACCCTGACTAATTAGATCGTTGTAACTATGCATTAAGCCTTACATAGAATGATGTTGAAATTCTGTTAAGCTTTCCTAAACTTTGTCTATATAAATGATCCCAAATTTTTACACATTGGAACACTGACTTCCATTCTTTGGAATCTCTGCTTTCTAGCTGGCCGTCCTTAAACTTTGTGCTGGTGTGAACTCTCTTTAAACTAGATTATGACCCTTTTGATTATTTTAGGTTGACAAAGCCACATGTGGGCTAGAATGTCAGTTTGTAACAACTGGGGGCTCAGACACAAAGGAAGCTCAGAGGCACATGCTCTTCTCCATGTGGCTTCACCAGTTACTGAGAAAAAGATGGAGGGCAGGAGGCTGGAGTGAGCCCCCCGCCTTGGTGGGGTAGGTGTGGAGGAGATCTCTGTGGCTGTAGGGAGAATAAACACAATCCTCTCCCCATCCTTTCCCTCCTAGGAAACAAGCCTTGAACTGCTGGAGGAGGGGCAGCAGACTCTCTTTTCCCCAAGGCACAGGCAAAAGGCTGGTGTGCTGGGGAGGGCCACAGCAAAGTCTCCAACCCCCAGTGGAAGGGCAGGAAGCTGTGTTGGGCCCAGGATATCTTACTGCAGGGTGAAGGCGGCGGGCAAGAAATTCTGGCCCAAGTCCAAGCTCAGATACAAAGCAGTGTTTGGCTACCATGGGCAGGAGGGATGAGAATGCCAACAAAGTCTCACCCCCAGGCCCAGGCACATGGTGCCTGCCTAAGACTAAGGCTAAACCAAGAGAACTGAGAACCACCTCTCTTCCCTTGCCCCTACACCCCAAAATGAGCCCAGCACTGAATAATAGGCCAAAGTAGTCTGCCACTGGAATAGAGGAACTAAGAGCATGGACAGAGGCCCCTCTGTGGCATGGGTATGCCAGGATAGCTGTGTTGGGGCTCAGAGAATGATACCCCAAAGTATGGTACTTTGGCATGCTGAGGACTTTTTCATTAAAGGGAATTGGAAGGTCTTAGAAGCTGCTTCAGAACTAAAGACCTTCTAACCTTCTCTTGTTTCTTCCCTCCACCCCGAAACCCCAAACACAGTAAGGGGCATTCTCTAGAATTTTCCTCATCTGAATAAGAAAAATTCTTCCAAAAGAAATGTAATTGTCTTAAAACTTCCTCATCAAATCACCAGGAAAGATGAGCTACCAGAGAAGAGAAAAGACTAAAAGTCATCGCCACTTCCAGACAGACTTTGCATCTCTTCTTCTGAGGGCAGTTCTGAGACATTACTTGGAAGACATTATCTGCATAATAAGACAATCTTTGTTCACAGGGAAGTTCCACCCTTCAATTTCCCAAAACGTGTTGCCACCTTCTCCAGGACTCAGAGGAACTATCTCCCAGGTCATTGTCTATTCTTTGGGCTCATTGATTTCCCCTAAAAATAATTCACTCTCCCTCAAAATTGCCTACATGCCGTCATCTTCCTCCCTCTATGAGGATGGTGCTATTTAAGCTTCAGCCACCTGGTCCTTCCTTGAATCTCATATTTTGTATGGTTCCCATGCATACATGCATATTAATGAATTTGTATGCCTTTTCTCCTGTTAATCTGTCAATTGACAGTTCATTTCAACAGACTTGACCCTTCAGAGAGAGAGGAACAATTTTCTTCCCCTCTATAACTGAAAGCTGAGGGGCAACCAGGAAACCTGAGAAGATTCTGGCAACTTGGCCCTCACACTAAGCATAAGATAACACAATTTCCACCTCTAGAAGAATTTGAAACCTGTGGTCTATTGAAGGTAACAGTGGCAACAACAAAACCCAGCTCAACTATTGACTAGATAACCTCAACCTCTGACACTAATGCTCTCACAGAAGAAGATATTGGAAACATTTATAGAATAAATACTATTTATCTTCATCTCTGCTGTCCTATACAGTCAGAAATTATGAGATATACAAAAAGCAAGGGAAAAAACTGTAAAGGGAGAAAGATGATCAACAGAAAGCCTCAGGGATGACTGAGACTTTGAGATAGAAACCATAAAAATTATAATTAATAAGGTAAAAGATTAATAGAAAAGGTAGATAACATGCATGAACAGATGGAGAATGTCAGCAGAGAGATGCAAATGATAGAGTTAAATGGAAGTGTTAGAAAAAAACACATGATATCAAAAATGAAGAGAGTCAGTAGGTATTTTATCCATGGGGACATCTGCATATAGATTATTTAAGGAAATTGGAGCTTCACTGAAATATTCTTATGACTTAAGGATAATTATATATATCTAATAAGTTATATATATTAGAATCTTAGAGCTGAAATCTAAAGTTATACATATATATATATTATGAGTCTTAGAGTTCAGCTGATCAACGAATAATTTTGCATCTCCAAAGGATTTGAGATATTAAAAGAAATTATAGTTCTAAATAAGCCTTCTCATTAGAACTGAGATTCTATTGTAGCAATGGGAGGAAATTTTCCTAGTTTTAATGGATACCAATGAGAGTGAACGTCTCTGAGGCATAATACTCAGGACAGTCAGAATCTGATAGAATCACAAATGGAATTGAGTTGGCTCTATAATTTTATAGAAGAACCAACTTTTAATATAAGTGTAAACCAAAAATAAAATTCTAAGCCCTCCAACCAACTGTTGGACCCTCTCCTTGACCCAAGGCATTCTAAAGTTAACCTGAAAAGCTAGTTCAGGCCATGGTGGGAAGTAGGGGTTGGACATCTTCATTTTACCCTCCTCCTTTTGGAATTCAGGCACTGTTGACCAGTATTAATATTAAAACAAAGATCTTAATACTAACAACAGAGACTTTTTTTGTAACAATAAGACACCAAATTCCAGCTTGACTCTAGTATAGCATTACATTACAGATAGCAGGCCCTGAAAATAAATCAAAGTATTTTACCCCAAATTATATTTCCTTGACATATTTTGAAATGGCCCTGCAAAAATGACTCTTGTAGGGGAAAATCTACATTCTATAGAAAATCCCCATTTCTTTCCATGTCTTTTCCCTGATCCAAGAGAGAATTAACTAAGACTCTGGCACCTTTTTTAGGTTTGAAAAGAAATCTGAAGCCTGCTACCTGCAGGCTTCATCTATATGCTAAAACCTTGGTCTGTGAAACCCTGAAACCCCTAATGTTTTTTAAGACAAGCTCTTGTTCTATTGCCCAGGCTGGAGTGCAGTGGCACAATCTCTGCTCACTGCAACCTCCATCTCTTGGGCTCAAGCCATCCTCCCACCTCTGCCTCCTAAGTAGCTGGAACTACAGTTGCACACCATCATGCCCAGCTAATTGTACTTTTTGTAAAGGTGGAGTTTTGCTATGTTGTCTAGGCTAGTCTTGAACTGCTGAGCTCAAGTGATCCACCTGCCTTGGCCATCCAAAGTGCTGGGATTACAGGCATGAGCCACCATACCTCGCCCCAAACCCCTTATCTTAACCCAGACACTCTTTTATATTGATTATAGGTTTTTATATAATAAATTTTTCGACCAATTGCCAATCAGAAAATCTTTGAATCCACCTATGACCTGGAAGCCCCCACTTCCAGTTGTTCTGCCTTTCTGAAACAAACCCATGTACATCTTATGGGTATTGACTGATGTCTTATGTCTCCCTAAAGTGTATGAAACTGAGCTGTAGCCCAATCACCTTGGGCATATGTTTTCAGGATCTCCTGGGACTGTGTCATAGGCCATTGGTCACTCATATTCGGCTCAGAATAAATATCTTAAAATATTTTACACAGTTTGACTCTTTTTGTCAACATATGCACACCCCAAACTTAAAAATAAGCAACTATTTCCACAAAACTATCTTTATTTTTTGTGAAAAACAAATGATGTTGAATATAGAAATAGTTGATCATTGATAGGATTGAGATACCTCCAACTTATACATCCAAAAAAGAAAATGAGGGATAGAAAAGTGTAAACTGTGGTCCCAGTCATCAAGCCAGTTGTTGTCCAGAAAAGGATATGAAATTCCCTTTGATTTTGCTTCAAATTTTTATTAACCTGTAATTTACATAAATACACATAGGATATGTATGTAACCTATAATTTACATACACATATCCTAAGTGTACAGTTTACATAACTTTCAAACTGAAAACACCCTTGCAACAAGTTCCAAAATCAAGGAACTTAACACCAGCTTCTTTGACTCTCTCCCTCATATTCCCTTGAAGTTTCTACCTTCTTCTAAAGCTAACCATTATCCTTATATTAATTAGCATAGACTACTTTTGCCTATTTTGTTCATATAAAAATGGAATCATACATTGGTACTATTTTCTGTCTTGCTTTTTATCCTTAGCATGTTTGTGGGGTTCACCCATATTGCTGTATGTGGTTGTAGTTGATTTGTGTTCATTACAGATATAGTATTGTATTATCTTATTGATGGACATTTGGGTATTGTTTCCAGCTTAGGGTTTTCATGAATAAACTATGAACAGTCTTTTACCAGGCATTGTGTAGGCAAATGTTTTCTTTTCGCTTACATTAATACCTATGAGTTGAATTGCTGAGTCATAGGTATATAAATGCTGCCAAACAAAAGTGGTCGTAACAATTTACATCCCACTAGCAGTGTGTGAGAATTTGCTGCTCCACTAGGGATATGAAATTTTAAGCAGCAGCAAAAACCACAAGTAAATGTAAAATTCGTATTGTTGCACACAGACTGTGAGAACCATAACTGTTAAGAAAGAATAGGAATTCACGAGAGCAGGCGCGTCAGAGAAGTTCTTCCTGGAGAGAAGATGGATGGATGGGCTGAAGGGCACCTGTGAGACAGCCTTTGGTTCAAGGCCAGGTTCCATAACCGACCAGCTGCATGACCTTGGGAAAGCTACTGGATCAATCTGAGCCTCTGTTTCATCATCCACAAAAAGGGGAAAATAACGATGCTCCTATTAGGCTAAAACGGCATTGTGCATGGAGGACACTAAGTATAGTGGTTAACACAGAAACATACTATTTTATTACCATTATAAATAATAAAGTGGACAAGAATTGAGCTTTGCAGGATGGTTGGGACTGGATCAGTGGATGGTGGAAGAGCTCTTTGGAAAGGGGAGAACAGGAAAGCACACAGCAGAGGGTGAGCTTGGTATCATCACAAACTTAACAGAGGCAGGTCAAACATGCAGGGACAATCCCTTCTCCTGCCTGTTTGTGTTTAGCATGGGGTAGCCTACTCCTGGAAGCCTCTGTGAAGTCTCCCACCCCCAGCATGCATTCATAGGGCACTCATTTGACTTAGCAGCCAGAGGGCACTTCTCTGGTTGTACTTAATTCTCTTAACTGAAACTGCTGGGTTACTGGCCTCTCTTTGTCCAGGAAAGGGTTGACCTCAGTGAGGACAAGGCTTGGTGACTCACTGAAAACCATGGGCCGCCATGCCTGGAAAAGGAATATTGTTTCATTCCAACAAATGATTATTAAAACACCATACGCCAGTCATTATGCTAAGTGATCTACGTTGTCAATGAGGAGACCTGTTGTAGTCTTTAGGGGTAAGCAAGGGGAAGTTCAGCGTATGTATCCGGTAACTGACTGAGCACAGGAACTTGTTTCTCTCATGAAGTCATGAAAACTTGTATGAAAAGAACATAAAGAACCCAACCAAATCAAGAGGAAATGTTTTAATGACATAAGTGATGAACGATAACAAACTGCAATTTACATCATTTTCGCAGGTTCTGGTTAAAGTCCACCCAAAATAATAATTTCTAAGTAAAAATTAAGGTAATAAGCATGGGTCAGTTTAGATATTGTGGCTTTGTAATACAATTTTTACTTTTGCTTGATGTTCTTCTTTAGTCACTTTAGGGTAGAACAAATGGAATCAGCTTCCCACCCACAGCATTCATTTGGCTCCACTTTTCATTCTTGGACTGCGTTTTGGAACAGTTGCACTGCCTGAGGGAGAGGAGGAAGGTGTGATTTGGGGGGAAGGAATGGATTTAGAAATTATACACCCCCACACATTTGAAAATAAAATATTCAGTAACATCACAAAACATCTGATATCTGACTTTCCCAGGGAACCCCCTCAAGGAATCCAGAAAACTCCTGTAGATCTTTAGGTCATCTTGGGAATCATGACATTTTTCTTAGACGCTTAAAACAATCTTGGAATAGTCAGAAAGCACTAAAGAAGTTCAAAGAAGGAGGAGAACAGGGGTTACTGAAGTCAGAGAAGGAGGCAAGACTAGCACAGGCAGAAATGAGCAACATCAGTGCAGAGCCGGAGACCAGTCAGATGCTGGCTACTCAGAGGCACCTGCCTTGGTCTGTGTTTCTTAGGAGACCAAACTGGAGGAAGCAGCCTTTCTTGTGTAAAAAGTAGCCTTTTCTCGCCAGGTGTGGTGGCTCATGCTTGTAATCTCAGCACTTTGGGAGGCCGAGGCGGGTGGATCACCTGAGGTAAGGAGTTCAAGACCAGCCTGGCCAACATGGTGAAACCTTGCCTCTACTAAAATACAAAAAAGCAGCGGGGCGTGGTGGCAGCCTCCTGTAATCCCAGCTACTCGGGAGGCTGAGGCAGGAGGATCACTCGAACCCGGGAGGCAGAGGTTGCAGTGAGCTGAGATTGCACCATTGCACTCCAGCCTGGGTGACAAAGTGAAACGCTTTCTCAAAAAAAAGGTAATAATAATAACAGCCTTTTCTCTTGGGAAAGAACTGACTTCTAAATTTATAAAGCATGGCATCAAAATATTTCTTAGAGTTGAATGTCTTCCCACAGAATATTTTGCCAGGTATCCCTGCTGGTAATTATGACGGCCTTGAAAGTGCTCCTCTCAGATCCCCAGCTTCAAGGAGCATAGCTGGTGATGGTCTCAGCTGAAGCCCATCCTTCCATTAGTATCACGCTCCATATGCTGCTCACAGCCAATGACTGGGCTTAGCAGGAATTCTAAAGAAAGTTCGTTTGGGAGAAATAGGAATCTTCCAAGGAACTTGGGCTCGAGGGCGCCCCCTGGGCTTTGCCAATGTCTTAGAAGGACTACACCCTCTAAGGCTCTCTCCACCCTCCCTCCGTCCTTCCCTGCATCCTCCACTCAAACCAGACCTGCATCTGATCCTGCAGCTCTCCCAGAGTCCTCCAGCTTCCCGCCTCCACCTCCCATTTCCCCCCAGCAAGTCTCTTCCAATCGTCCTATCTTGATACCTGCTTCTCGGAGGACCTGAACTAACACAATAATGAACTTTCTGTAAGTATCTTTGTTTGCATTTGATTGTGTATGAGGTTCTTTATGTGGGCGGCTGGTGACATGAGATGGAAAAAGTTTCCTTAGGAGCTGGGGCTTGGGTCTGACTCCTCCCAGCTATGTGGTCTTGACATTTAGCCTTGCCCCCTAGTTAGATCTCAGCTTCTTTATCAGAAAAATGGAGATAATAAATTACCTGCATCATAAAATTATTGTGAGATTAAGAAGATAGTGAATTCAAGATCTCAGTGCACATAATAATACCTGCTATTTACTGAGTGCTTTCTATGTGTTTTTCATATAATTCACTTCATCCTAGCAATTTCCATATGAGATATGTACTTTTCCCACAAGAAAACCAAGGTATAGAGTGGCTAAGAGATAGAGTCAGCATTTGAACACTTCAGAGCTCAGGCTCTTTACCACCCCATGATTTTCCCCAAACAGCACATGCTCAGGAAATGACTGTTGTGATTCTATCATTAAATTCAGGATACTTTTTTCTACTTTCTACTCCAGTGACCTGGCAAGGGTCTTCAACTGAAGACAATCTTGTCATTTTGGGAATGTGAAGTGAGGAAAGGGATGTAAAACACGTGTAGTAGGTGCTTAGTAGATTCTCACCTGAATTTTAGCTAGCATTGTAATTATCATTATTATTAGCTTTGAAATGCTAATTCCTCTTTCTTTGTACACTTACTGGGTACAGTAAAGGAGCAATGGGTTATTTGTTCCCAACTTTTAGATGTGATGTCTAAATGAGAATTGAAATAAACCGTGAAGGAGCTGAGTTGCAAACACGTCCCTGATGACTGCAGCAGGTGAATAATCAGCTCTGATATTTGATCATACCCTTTGCAAGCCTGAATCCCTTTGTAGGTCCTTTGCCATATTCTCACTTGTTTCTCTGTAGCTCAATCTGCTGCCTGCCCAGGGCCATCAATAATAAATGTCCCCACAGACAGCTGAAGGACATTAAAGACAGGTGGTGATGGATCAGAGCATGCATCAGCCACTGGGTGTAGACAGTATAAAAAGCTGGGTTCAGAGGCCACCATGGTCAACCTGCAACCTGGCAAGAAATGGGGTCAACTCCACAGACAGCAGTTGTCAGAGAGCCCAGGTGAATGCCTGGCTGCTTCATCTTTATGTATTGTTATAGCACAAATGAGTCTATTTCCTTTCTCCCTAAAATAGCAAAGAGAAAATAGGAAATGTGTGGTGCATAGTTTTTATATCATCTCTCCATCTGTGTCATACTTTATTAACAAGGTCAAACCAAAATCATACAGATGTTCTGGGACATCTTAGGTGAAACTCTTAACAGGCTAAGTTTGTTCTCGCCATTGCCATCCTCTGCTCCTTTTCTCATTGACTGCCCCGCAACCCATACCTCTCAATAACCTCTTTCTGACAAACGTGCTTCAATTTTTACTTCCATGCTTTGCTTACATCAATAGTCACCTGAGTTTTATGACTCACCCTCTCAGGGTCCTAGTTGATTAATACTTAACATGCTAATCTCATTCATACAATTTAATTGTGCAGACATATGAACACCTGTAGTGCTAGACCTATTGAAAGACACAAGGAAAATGTGGTCCTTGCTTTGCAGAGACTATTGCTGTAGATCATTCTCACTAAGTGTACCTCTGAATTACCTGGAGGAATTGTTTAAGCACAAACTCCTGTACTCCAGAGTTTTTGATTCAATTGAAGGAGAGTAGGTCTGATCATTTGCATTTCTAACAAGTCCCCAGATGATGCTGATGCTGCTGGTCTAGGAACCAGATTTTGAGAACGCTGATTGCTGATCTAGCCTGAGACACACGTATCCATAGGTACTGAGATAATTGGTACAATAGTGGTTGTGTTGCAATGTTGGTGGGGGCCAGTTTCTTAATGGGTCATCCCAGAGGAGATGGCATCTTTGCATTCTCACAGGTACATTCTAGGCATGCAACAATGGAGAAGTGGTTTTCATGAGGCACTGTGGCAAATCAAGGAAGAGGGGTCTGGGGATGGGCAGCAACTTTGACATCCCTGAGATCCAATTGTTGACTGACCTCATGACCTCAACTGGTACCTGCCCTGACTCAGGATAAGAGAGGGATGCTTACACCAGAAGATGCTTGGCCTCCTCATGTTAGGGAATAATCCATTTTTTTCTTATTTAAGTGAATACTTCACAGACATTTGTGCCATTTGACAGATCTTTCAATACATAATGAGAACAGCAAGGTGAAGACACTCATGTTCATGCAACCAACACATAGCAAAACATTGCCCAGAGGAGGCGTGAAGAACAACAAGGAAAGGACAAGGAAGGGATGGTCCCTGCTCTCTGGAGTTCTCATCAGCCTGGTTGAGGGGCTTCTAAGGAGCCCTAGGATCCGCAGCACAAGGCAGCAGCTGAGCCATGCCTCATTTATTCATTTCCTCTATAAACAGGCATTGTATTATTATTTTAGGAACATTATTGAGCATCTGACAGAAGAATTGGGAATAAAAATGAGTAAGACTCATTCCTCTAACTAATGCTGTAATTCAGATTAAGCTTCTGGGTAAATTTGGTGGATTTTTAACATGTATCTACGTCTGTTCCCTCTTGAAACAACATTAAAATGACAGAAAAGGGATATTTTAAAAATATAAACCCTCAAGGACAGGAAGGATGAGAGAGATGAAAATAGCAATAACAATTTGGAAGCTGATAAGCAGACAGACAAGGGTAAAAGCACCAGCCTGGATCCTAAACCTGCAATGGAAAGGCTGAAGCCAACTTGCTTTTCAGAATTACCTAAAGGCTCTGGAAATGCCGCAATGGTATCTCAGTAAGTGGAAGTTAAGGAAAGGAACTAAAATAAGAATGGGGACAAAGTGGCATTAGAAATGGCTGATTCCCAGATTTCTCCTCTCCCTTCTGGAAGACTAGCTTTCCCTCCATCTGGAGAGGATAGAACAGGATTTCACAAATGGTTGGGCACAGGAGGCCAAACCCAAAACAGAAAAAATAAGCACTGAATACTGAATGCCAAGCATCCAGCCCTCTTCCCCAAGTGGACCCCCATAATGCTGGTGGCTAGGAATCTGCCTCCCCCCAATCCTTACACAAAGCAGAAAATGAGGAAAGACCTAAATATTTGTTCGTTAGAGATTCTACAAATAAAAGGTCCCAGCAGCTCACAGCTTTGAAGTTTGCAATCAACCTGCTCCACACACATGCTCAGAGGGTCCAGTTCCCCACTTATAAAGACAACTCGGGATGCCAGGCATCTGAGAAAAGCCTTTAACATGGAAGATGGAATTACAAACAAAACAAACTTCACAGAAACAAACTATGAAGGGAAAAGGAAATTTCAGAAAATCTGTACCCGGTATCCTCAGAGATATAAAAGAAGACATTGTAACAATGAAATAAGAACAAGATGGCATTACAAGGAATATTCCATCAACAATCACAGTACAACAACAAAACCATTATTTAAAATGTAAGAAAAAGTGTACCGTAACACTTAGAAGACGAAGACCCCGGAAAATAGAGTATAAAAAGACAAGGAAGAAGGGATAAGACCCCAAAGACCCGCCTAGAGGTACAACACCTGAATAATAGGTCTAGGAAAAGAATAGGAAGAAAACAGGAGGCAACCATCTTTTTATGAAATTATTCAAGAAAATTTAGCAGAACATAAAGGGACCCACTGAGTGCTCGGCATCATGGAAGAAAATAGATACTCACTACTATACATAATTGTCAACATTTCAGAAACATTAGAACAAAATCTTAGAACTTCCGGAGAGTAAAGCCAGTTCATAAATGAAGGGCCAAAAACCAGAAGGACTCCAGCATCTCTAAAGCATCATGGAAAGTTAGAAGGTAATGGAAGAATCCTTAATAATTCCAGAGGGAAATAATCTATACACGATAACCTGATGGCTTCCAGGACAAGCATCTGTGACTCTAGCTGAGGACTTCTTGGGGTACTCTGAAGGAAAGAGAATGCCCCAGGAACAGGAGCAGCTGTAGCCTTCAACTGAGGACAGGCTTACTTGATCTTCAGGTGAGGTATCTCTAAGGTGTCCTCTATGCAGTCCCCCAGAGGTCTCCAGCAAGACTGAGGCCCAGTTGCCCATGATGGTAACCTCTTCCTTTCTGTCCCTGCCTCAATTCCTCATTCTCCTCTTGATATCTCACAGGATCACCTCCCAAATACAATAATTACCCTAACTTCCTTGTCTTCAGATCAACTTCTAGGGAAACCCAAACTAAAACACCTGCTAAACTATCAAGTGTCAGGTTAGAACAAAGACATATCCAAATAGCCAAAGTCTCAAAGTTTACATTCCAGACAACCTTATTGGGAAAATATCAGAGAATGTGTTCTACCAAAATGAGACCATAAATCATGGATATGGGAAGCAGTATCCCCCACAGGAGAGAGGTGAGAAGATTCATGAGAATGATGCTAAAATGAGATCCCAGGGCAATAGCTGGGTACTAATTGCACAGGGCCACTGGTCCAGCCTGGAGCACAGCTGAAGGATCTGGGAGAGAGCTTCCTTAGGAAGATCAACTTTAAAGAGCACCAAATGGATCTAAACTTCTTGTGAAGATATTCAATTGTTTATGTGTTTGATCTTAGATTATTAATAAGAACATAGCATACTATGCAAATTTTTAAAAAGCGACTCCAGCGAATAAACAACTTAGCTATGTTACAAAGTCATAATATTGTAAACACTGGATATTGATGCAATCAAAATCACAATATGGCTTTACTGGGAGAATGGGAAGTAGAAAGACGCACATGGTCAGGTGCTAAAGTCCTATCTTCTCTAGTGTAAAGTCAATTAAAATGCCTTAAACTAAAAACATTAAAAGTTAACAAAATCTGCTATTTAAAGATGTGAAGATGAAAATGAAAACACTCAGCGGAAGGGGGCCCACGTGGCTTGCTCAGATGAACAAAAAATGGTAGAAAAACAGGGATCAAAGGGTTTCTACAATAAATCTTGAACAGTTTGGCTCTTTACACCGTGTGTTTGCCTCCATGCAAACAACCTAAACCTACAATACAATACAGAACAGAATCTCAGCTGAAGAGCCAGCTTTCAGGAAGCTCTGCTTCCAGAGTCTGACTTACATGCCGTTTTCTTGTGCCTGCCCCATGTGAGGGACATTGAAAGTGTAAATCTCATCTTGGGTTTTCTGGTTGGTTTCTCAAGATAGATTCTATCTCCTTGAACTCAGGGACCCAGGGACTGTGCCAGTGCATCTCTGTGCACCTAGCACCCACAGTCCCAGGGCCTGGCACACAAGGGGTGCTGCACTGATGCTTGTTGAATGCAGTGAAGGAGAGAAGGAAAGATGTCCAACTAGAGAACTGCACAGGCAGCGGTGATGTGGGGAGCAAGGGCTCAGATCAACTTGAGGGCAGTCTGGAGGTTTTGCAGGAGGACTGGGTGAACTGGTAAGGTGGGGAAGGGCACACCCAGGCAGGTGGAACAGCTGTGCAAGTGTGAAAAGATGCTGTGTGCAAGTGTGTGTGTACATATGCTTAGAGTGGAGTGGTCCAAAGTGAGGCTGTACTTGTGAGCTGAGGTCAACAGAGCCTCTTTGGCCACTCCATGGTTCTTAGAGGCTTCATATCTAAAGATCAGGGGTTCCTTAAGCTGATTCCTTATCAGAATCACCAGGCAAGCATTTTTAACATATTCCTGAGTCTCATTCTAAGAGATTATGAGCCTTGGTCTAGGACTGAATCCAGGAAACTGTATTTGTCAGAAGATTCCCCAGACATCAGCAGATGAGCCAGCCTTTGGGACAGGCTTGGAAAGGGGAAGGTGATGAGGGAGGGAATAGGCAAGGGTCAAATATGGGTTTTCAAGTCCCAAGTCACATGGACTTTTCCTGAAATCCAAAGTGAATGCATTTTGACCTATTTGAATAAGAACAGAATAAATAATGCCTTTGTGTTGATTTAAAAACACATATTGCAAAAGAGTTATTTTGTGAGCCTTTTATTGCCAAATCCATAGAGTTATTGCTGAAATGAAGTTCTTTAAATATGAAAAGTTAAGATTGATTTCCAGATGGCCCACTTTCATTACTAGAATTTAATAGGTTCTCTAATAATTTTCTTTCTTTTGTACATTAGTAGCAGTGAAGTAAGTCCTAAGGTGAACTAATGCATTTCACACCTAATTGTGACATCGGTGCCATTCAAAATATCCAATTTTAATGAAGGAGAATGCTTTAAAAATACCCCAAGGAAATACCATTTCCTAATATGCATAGTGTGATTCCTATCATGATGTTCATTTAGTTCAGTCTTATCTTACTTCAGAATCAACCAATATCCACTGGGTTCTTCCTCTCTGCAAGGCTTGGATTTGGGAACAGGAAGCTGAACTGCTAGAGGGAATATAAGAAAACATGAGCCATGAGCCCTGTTCAAAAGAAATTTACCAGCGGGCTGAGGAGATAAGACTAAAACACATGAAAAAAATTACTAAGGACTTCAGGCTATGATCAAATGAGAGGTATAAGCAACACAAGCTCTAGGAATGCAGATGGGGTGTGGGGAGAACTATGGGCTCAACTGTTCAGGGAAGGCTTCATGGAGGAGGTGTGCTCTGGGCTGGTCTTGAAGGCTTGGTGAGATTTTGCTAGACAGAGTTGAGAAGAGAGATTCCTGGGGCAGGGGGTAGGAGAGAACCTAAGGAAGAAGGCTAGATAGAGGTAAAGTCCTTGTCTGGGAATTATTGGAGGTAAAACTATATAAAATGTTTTCGGGGTGAACCTGGAGGACCCAGGATGCCAAGATTAAAACCAGTAGGCAGTAGGGAGTGGTCGATGATTTTTGATTTGGTTAGAGAAGAAGTAGTTGAATGTAGAATTTGAGAATGCTAATTTGGAGAAGTGTTCAATTAATTAAAAAAACAATGAGACCAGTTATGAAGCTGATGTTACAGGTAAGTCTAAGGGAATGAGATTCTGAATGAGGCCATGGGATTGGCATTGATTTTTTTTTTTTAAAGGAAGGTGGCTGGAAATGTTACAATGAACAACTAAGCAGACTCTATAGCCAGCTATGATTGGCAGAAGGAGAAGGGAAGAAAGCCCCAAACTGAGGTTTTCTATGGGAACTATTGGATGAGTGATGGTGTTGCTGGTAAAAATAGAAAGGTCAGGTGGGGATGCTGGTTTAGAGAGAAAGACGACTTCAGTTGCAAGCAGGGAGCAGAGGGAAATGAAAACAGGCAACTGGAGATGGGGGAGCTTTGTTTTGGAGAGAATTTGCAACTAGTCATCCCCATGGAGACAACCTGAAGTTGAAGAGTGAAGAAGATTCATTCATTTATTCATTCACATATTATTTAGCAACTACCTATTATGTGCCAGCCACTTCCAAAGGTGCTGGGAATCCCGCAAAGCAGATGAATCCTTTGTGGAGCTTGCATTTTGCTGTGGGAAGCTGACCACAGACAGGCAATTTTACAAAGGTCCTGCTACTATTTGAATATCTGTCCACTCCAAAACTCATGTGGAAGTTTAATTCTCAGTGTGACAGTATTGAGAGATGGGACCTTTAAGAGGTGATTGAGTCATGAAGATTTTGTCCTTGTGAATGGATTATTCCATTTGTGGATTCATGGATCAATGGGTTAATGGATTAATATGTTATTATGGGAGGGGGACTGTTGGTTTTATAAGAAGAGGAAGAGAGATCAGAGCTAGCACACTCAGCCCCTTCATTCTTTGATGCCCTCCAACAATTCAGGACTCGTCAGAGAGACCCCACCAGCAAGAAGCCTCTCGCCTGGTACAGTCCCTAGACCTTGGACTTCTCAGCCTCCATAACAGTATGAAATAAATTCTTTTTCTGTGTAAATTGCCCAGTTTGAGGCATTCAGTTTTTAAGCAGCAGAAAACGGACTAAGAGGCCAGGAGAAAGAAAGCTGCAAGAGTGAGTAAGCAAAGAGTCTTCTTTCTTCAGGGTGTGAGGAGAAAACAGAAGCATGATGCAGGCCAGAAGGATTCTGAACTTTAACACAGAGAAGAGGAATCAGGGAACTTTAAACTGTTGCCTGTCCAGGACCTCTCTGGGGCCCTGCCTGATTGTCCCATGTGCTTTTAGGCAGAGACCATGTAGTTTTAGAGGCAGCGACCAGCCCTCTTACTTTGAGGCAGTTCTAACCTTAGATTGTGAATTAACCAAGGAATCTGTGTGACTGACATCTCCACACAGGCCTCCTAAAAAGGGCTGGAAAATAAAATCACTGAAGGGCAAGCAGTCAATATTACCATCATGCATTTAAGGAAACCAGTTGGAAAAATAAATCAGTTAGTGGCGTTCTCACATTAATTCCCCATGGGGTCCAACGATTTCTTTAGAATGCCTGGGGATGCTTCACGATGAAAGCCAAGTTCATGTTCCCATCAGCTAAATGAGGCCTCTCATTACATAGTTCCTCTTGGAGGGAGAATGAGTGATGTTGATGTGACTGATACATATGCATTGGCTGATCAATAATAATGGCAGTGAGCTGAGGTACTTGTATGAATTTTGCATGAACTCATAATAATGTGAGAAATCAGTGATGAATTGCAGCTGTCTCCTTAGTTGGCCAACCCTTGCCAGGCTCATCGGGCACACTGTGTAGCAGAAGGGGAGGGATTCTTGGGGACTTCCAGCATTTCCCTGTCTGCAGCCTGTGTGTCAGTTTCTCCCCTCACAGCTCTCATATGGTACTTGGCTCACAGTCATGCAATGATTGCTTTCCTGGTTTCTCTCCTGGTATTGGAGTTCTTGAGGGCAGAGTCTGTTTTATCAAGCTCTGTGTCCTCAGTACTTAGTACAGTACATAGCACAGGGCACAGGTGCTCACCAAATGCCTGGTATGTGAAGCTCACAGGATGTCCCTCATGATGAAGGGAAGGGGTGTGGAGCAGCTGTAGGTACTGTTAAGTGGTCAAACCCACCAAAGGAATCCTGGAGAATAAAGAACCAGTTCTTCTTTTTAGATTCTAGAGTTACATTCCAGTCCACCTGGAGGAATAGGTGAGAGAGAATGTGCACACATGTCTAGGAAAATCTCAAATGCTGTGCGGAACTGAGTTAACTCAGCTTGTAAAATCTTGCCTGGAAAGGAGTAGAAAGACCAGGAAGTGAATAGGCTCAGCCATGCACAGAGGCTACTGGGCATAGCAGGACCAAGCACCACATACAGTCCAGTGACACCAGGGATGATACAGGATACTGTGGGATCCTCTAACTGCCCTCTCATTTGATACTCTAATTCCCCTCCATAACATAAAAATAGCCTTGCATGAACTGTGTGCTTCCCCTACCCCCAACAGCTTCCTGAGTTGCAGGAGATTAATGAGGATGGTGGGAAGTAAAAACGATGGAGACCATGTGGATGGAAGGCAGCAGCTCATTCTTGGCACCAACTAGAGGAAAACCAAGAGGACAGTAGGGGAGAGCCCTGGGGACTGAGGGAGTAATAGCAGGGCCACTTATGTTACCAAGGATTTCACCGGGTTGAGGTATAGAATCATATTTTTTATTTTCTGTATTTTATGTTGCTTTAACTTCTTGGGACCTTGCAGACCTGAGGAGGGACTGCTGTTTCCAGGATTAGCTAATTCCTCCAGATAACAAATGACTTGCCTGTGAGCTCATCTTTGATATGAAAATCAACCAATCTAGAGCCCAAAGCCCCAACCAGCTCCTTTATCTAACACACACAAAGCTGATGCTCCTACTGCCCTAAATTACCCCAGAGCCAGGTACTGGATAACTAGAGACCACCCTATATCCCTGAGCCCACCAACATTATTCAAATTAGGCAAACCTAAGTTATTTACCTTGCTTTGTTTTTCCATGGAAACCACAATACAGACCATGCTTGTACCTTCTTTTTGTTCCTTTTGCCTCCAGACAGACCCACCCTGGTGTCTCCCCAAGTGGCCTGAATGGTATGGGGTGCGCCCCGTTTCTAGGGATCTGTAAGAATAAAAACTTTTTTCACTATTGTCATTTTCATGTCTGCATATCTTACTATACATGATTAAAACAAATCCTTGGTACATTTTAAATCATGGGCAAAAGAAAGTTTCCAGTTGGGGATTTAGCAGAAAAGTAAAAGAAACACATGCCCTTTCCCCCAAAGTATCTTCTACTTTGTGTCTTGGGCTCAGTAAAGATACAGGCCAATTTACTGTGCCTTTAGTATTCACTTTGAGGAATCCCAAATTCTCTCATTAAGTAACATATTGACATATTTAGAGTATTGTATGTTATGAGGCCAATATGTGGATACTAAAGATTTTAGAAAGTTGTTTTAATGGTTGATATTTAAAAATAAAACAGTGGATTCCTGTGTAACAATATGATGCATAGTTTGGATTATCTGCTTCTAAGTAAACAAACAAACAAAAAAAACCACACAATTTAACACAAAAGAAGGAAGTTAGGAGCTTCTATTCACTGGAAGGAGGGCACTGGAGGACAGTGGAACAGCCTTCAGCGGGACAAAGGGCACAGCTCAAGGCTCTGGGAGTAGGAATCCAGGGGTTGTCTTTTGAGGGTCTATTCATCAGAATGACTCAGCCCCAGCCACCGTGCTCCTTGTGGGGTTTTGCCCAAAGTCAGGACAGAGCTGGTGACTTGGCTCAGGTTGTATGTCCCTCTCTTTGTCCAAGGAAGAGACCATTGTGGTTGACAGTGCTCCTGGCCTATGTCAGGGGGTTGTCCTCCCAGTGGAGAGCCCAGAGGAAGTGTGAGGGTGTATGTTGCAAGGTGGGGGAGCTATGGTCCTATTGGCTGGGGTGCAAAACCTAGATCTGCACTGGGTGGCTCTGGGTACATGGTTTTACCTTCCCGTTAGATGGAAATGCTCGCCATCCTGCAGGGTAACAATATGATGTAGAGTTTGTGCTCTTTGCTTATAAGTAAAAGAAACCAATTTAAATAAATTAGCATGAAAGAAGAAATGAGGTAGGAATGCCTAGCCCATGACCACCCTGAGGGTCAGTGTGAAAAGGATGTGAAGACCGTGAGTGTAGAATGCCCGCTATAGTTCCTGGCATAAAGGAGGCACTCAAAAATGAAAGCTTTTAATCATAAGATAAAAATCATCAATTGAGTTTGGAATCAATTAGACCAAACTCCTCATTCCATATGATTTCTGGCCAATCAGGATTTTTTACTTTTCTAACTTGTTTTAATTTTTAGAGTTTAATCGTAGCTTCCAAGCACACTCAGGACCACAAATAAAGCATTTCAAGATTCTTCTAAGTCAAAATGTTTAAGGTGATAAAAAGGCAAACTGTTCTCTCCTCGTTATTAGATGACTTATACAGTGCAAGAGCTTGATCTGTTTTTCTGGCCAATCCCCTGAGCCCTAGCTCCCAGGTGGCTCTTGTCTCTCTCCTGCTGGTGACTTCAGGCACATCATCCCCTTACCTGGGCTTCAGTTTTTTTTGCCTGTAAAGCGAGGGGTTTTAACTGGATAGCTCCAAATAATGACCAACATCTTTAAGCTATTTTCAGATTGCAAAGTTCTTTGATATCTACTATGCTTTTTGATTCTTCAAGTGTAACACTCAATCACTGTGTAAACTTGATAGACATCTTTGCAGCCCACCATTGATCAATGGAAATAGCTGGTGCCTTGCTGTTCTGATGGTCCACATGGGTTAGTGCTGTTCTTTTTCGCAGACCTGCAGATACAACAGCCTCATCTCAATCTCTTAGAAAAGTAGCTGAGGCAAAAGAAGACAAGCATGACAGTCCTAGAGAATAGATTTGAACTAACTAGCTTTCCATGCTTGACTTCATCAGGAAACAAGGCACAGTTGTAACATCTTAGACACAAGAGTCTTTCCTCTGTCTCCATAAAAAGTAATATTAATAGATTCATTCACAGCAGGATCTGTTTCATTCTCTGGGGTGGGGGTATTGTAGCACCTCACTTCTTGTTCTCCATTGAAGTTAGGCTTACCTTGTAGCTTTGTCTATTCCTAAATTGATTTAATTGTACTGGTGGTGAATGGTGGTGTGAACTTGCCCTTCGAAACCATCAATATCGGATTTGCACAGCTCATCGAATTTCTTAGTGGTCAAATATTTCCTTCTTTGTGATCTCTGATGCTTGAACACTTCATCCAATTCTTCATATTAATTGATTTTGGTTTTACCTGTTGTTATTGTTTGAAGACATTTCTCATTCTCCTACTTAATTTGGTGTGTGTGTGTGGTGGCGGCTGCAAGTGATTTTAGAGATAATCTACTGCTTTATTGACACAAGTTAATTGAATCCCAGAGAGGTTAAGTGAATTGGTCAAGGTCGCAGAGCTCCGAATTCAGATTTCTGACACTCATCCAGAGCACTTTACACTTCACCAGTCTGCACAGAAGAAAGACTGCAGGAACATTCTTTTATTACCTCAGGTGTCATTATTGTGAACAAATAGTGACAAAGAGCCAGAGATGCAGGAGTGGAACGCTGATGGGAGGGAGTAGGAAGGAGGCTAACATTACAAAATTAGATGCAGGTCATAAATTACAGTAGGGAAGTTGACAACACTCTATATGAAGGCTGACTTTGTAAAGCTGAGTTCACTAAACAGCAGTATGGGATAAAGAAAACTTCAGCACCAGACTTCTTAAATTTCATTGATGCTTTTCTATTGCTTCTGAATCCCAACAAGACATTTTTAGGCACCCATGCTGTTTAAAACTAGCTAGCAAGACATTAGGCTGAGTTTGTGTCAGCTGCTTTCCTGACATTTTCATAGAGATGTATTCTCTCCTGGGCTAGCGTGTAGGTTTGTCACACAGCATGCAGGAAAGCTCCAGCAGTCTCTGTTCCAGTCCTTCAAAAAAAGACACAAGGAGACAAAAAAGAGACAGGGCTGGAATGTCTCTCTCTACTCAGGCCTGCCCGAGCACCCTAGCTCAGTGGGACATGCTTTGGGGACGAAGGGCAAAGAAAGAAAATAAGAACAAGTCCTCCTTTTTGTGCCTAAGAATAGTCGGGTACTATACCTGGGGAAGATCCTGAGTAGAGCTCTGATACCTTCACTATGGGAGAAATCTCACTATCTAGCCACCATCTCATTCCCATTCCTTCCTGATCTGCTAAAGCCTCTGGGGAGTTTAGCAATCCTGGGCACCTGAAATCAATCTTGGCCCCAATATTTACTATGCCCTATTTTATAAAGACTACTTCATTTTACTTGACCTCTATTTTGTTATATAGCATAGAAAATTAGTCTGATGTGAAAATTCCAAGGTTTTGTGTCTCTGAAGAATGTGCCACTGACAATCAGACCAGATGTGGCCTCACCACAGGGATACTATCTGTGTGTTAGGTGACAACCCCTGTACCACTCAGATGGTGCCCCAAAGTTTGATCCCAAACTCACAACAAAAGCAATCTCCTTCAGCTCCCTGCTGACCCAGAGAAAGCCCTTCTGGGCTGCTCTCCCTGAGCTCACCCAAGGCAGAGAGATGGGTTGAGGTGGGCTCCAGAGCAAGCTTTTGCAAGAGGCTTTGGGCCTTTCCACCTGCCTGCAGCTAATGGTTGACTGTTCCTCTCAATGACTGCCCATGAAAACAGGTGTGATTACAATGAAGAAATGCCTGGTGATGAGGACGGAAGTTGCATACCCTTCAATTGACTGTGGTCCCCGTGGATCTCCAAACTGGCCACAGAAGGTTGGAGGAGGAGGAGGAAGGGAAGTGAGGTAGCTCCTTGGAAGGGGGATTTCCTAGGCAGTAAAGGAGCTGAAAATCTGAGGTGCTCCCATTACCCCTGCTGGCTTAGGGGCAGCTATGACTTTCTCTGTGGGGCAGATGCTGGAAGTCCTACTTTAAGAGCTGTGGAGTGACCACCTCTGGTCACCCCAATGTGGTTTCTTTCTATGGGGCTTTTTTTTCCTTTTAGGAACTGCAGAGGAGCCCAGGCTTATAAAAGATATAAATTACTTTTAATTTCCACAAGGTATAACCTTCTACAACCAACACAAATGCGTAAAGACCGAAATCATCAGGAAGTGCCGAAAATCAAACTCTTTACACTTGAATACTAGACTCCTGCCTGAACACCCTTTGAAACCTCACTTTAAATAATACCATTTGTTTAGGGGGATCCAGCCTGCTGACAAGGAGGCAGGAAACCTTTAGGAGAAGCCACGCCCACCCAGCAAAACCCTTTCCATTATTGGCCCTTTTCCATTATTATTACATTCCAGCAATGGAATGTAAAAATATCCCATTATTCTTTTCCAGCCATGGAGATCCTCTACACAGGTGTCTACACAGGGAGCACCACTGACATCGGGATACCTTTTCTTCTTCCCACCCTTGCCAACCACAGCCAGTGCTGAATGGGTCCACTCCAGATCATCAGATTTGGAGTTCCATATTCTCTACTTACTGCCTGTGGAGCCTTGGGTGAGTCACTGGCTCTCCTTGAACCTCAGTTTCCTCCTCTACAAAGTAGGAGCAACATAGGTACCTTGCAGTGTTGTGAAGATTAAATGAAATCATGGATATTAAGGCAGGCACGGAGTCCATGCTTAATGATTGGTAACGCCAATTGTAATTGAAAGAGCAGGGATTGGTAAGCTTTGTCTGTAAAGGGCCAGATAGTAAACATTTTAGACTTTGCAGATTATACCACCTCTGTCATGACCGCTCAACTCTCCCTTGCAGAGAAAGCAGCTGCAGACAATATGCAAACAGGTAGGTGTGGCTGTGTTCCAGGTAAATATTCTTCACAAAAACAGGCAGCCACAGGATTTGGCTCCCACAGGCCACCCCTACCCTGGAATATAAGAGACTAGGAGGGGAGAGACTAGGAAGGGAATGTCTGACTGTCAGTGGCATGTTCTTTAGAGACACAAAACCTTTGAAGTTTCACATCAGGTTAATTTTCTATGCTGTTTAACAAGATAGAAGTCAGGTAAAATAGAGGAAATCATTGTAAAAGAATGCATAGTAAATAGCGGTGCCAAGATTGATTTCCAGTGCCCAGCTAGTCTCTAGTTGTTCTAGTCACCCCAGCGACAGCCCCAGCCCTGTGCAGGAGGCCGCCCCAGGTCATCCGCCAGGCAATACCACATGACGCAGACAGGTCATCCCTATCACACCTGCTCAAGTTCCTCACCCACAGAATCATGAGTAGTGGTATGAGTGTCTGGGGCATTACTTGTGTGTTTGTTTAACCATGCAACAGATAACTGACTCCAATTATTGATTGAAAAATTTTACCTAAAAATCCAAATTCCCAGCTTCTCTTGAAAATTCAGATGCTCTGGCCAAATGGACCACTATATCCACAGGGCTACAATTTCTTGGACCCAAGTACCACTGATCATCTTTAGATGAGGTATATAGTCTCCAGGTGGCCCAGCCCCACCCTTCCTGTTGTCTCCTTGGTGTCACTTGCTGCCTATCCTCATACTTGCAGAGCTGTTCACCTTTCTCTTGGCCTGCCTCATTCATTTATACAACCCGATTGGTTCTTACAGGCATTTGAGTGTGCTACTCCCAGCTTAGATGGATGGTCTTTTTTGGGCCATGGGTCCTTTCGACCTTTTTGATTGTCACCTGGGCTGCTCCTGCATCCCTGTCCTTAGGCTAAGGACTGTGGCAAAGACAACTAGCTGTCATAAAAAATGCACACTCCCCCCTCCATCCTGGGAGGCAGCTGACCAGCCAGGGTTGCATTTCCCAGACTTTTTTCCATGCAGGTATGCTCAGGAGCCTAGTCTCATCAATACAATAACCTGGGTCTTCTGTGCCACTTCCAGGACCAGTGTTTTAAGTGAGTGTTTCTGGCCCACTATTTCTTTCTCTTTACAAGGTTTAAGTACAGACTCCAAGCCTCTAAGGAATGGCAGGATCATAGAAAGAGACTGGGAACCTAATTGTCACCTGGAGCAATGCCACCTGCTGACCACACACTGCCACATTGGGGTGATTTGTGAGACATAAACTTTTGCTCTTTGGACATTAAAATGTTGGAGTTTGTTTGTCACAGCACCTCATGTTAACCCTTCATGTGTGCTATCACATTTAGTCCTCACAATAAATCTTTTTCTAGGAAGGTGTTTTCTCCCTGTTTTATAGATAAGATGACCAAGTGAGAAAGCAACTTGCCTGAGTCCCTAGTGAGAGGCAGAGGAAGGATTTGAATGTAGGCAAAAGTGAATTCACTATGAAACTAGGGAAGCTTCAGCTTCGGGGTCCCTTGTTTATACTGCTTCCAAAACTCTGGAACATGTTTATGTGGTCATATATTTTTGTAAAATTTTCATGAGTAAAGTATCTTGTCTGCAATCAGTTAAGATCACTGTTTCTTTCCATTCCAGCTTCCCATCCATCTGCTTCACTCTTACTGGTTTGACTTTGGAGTAGCTTTGGGTATGTCTAGGGTCTAGCTAAGGGGATGATGAATTGGGTAGCATTTGGTTTAGTTAGTGGAATATTTGTTTACGGTTTGCAAACACTTCTGCATTGGATTATTGTTTGTTCTCCGAAGGTAAGCATGAGTTCCAGGAACATTCCTACTGCTAACTGTGCCAACTCACCTCAAATCAGGAGAGATTATAGCTGGTATTTTACACCAGGAATAAAGAAGAGAAGAAATGAACCTTTACCTGTATGAAGCTATGAGGCCAATCTGTGGAAAATTCTTCCAAAAGTTACATCTCAAATACAAAAAACAGATGGATTTTCCCAAATTTAACAACAATCCTAAAAATTGCATGACATTACCAATGACAAGTTGTAAACATAAAAGAAATGTTTCTAAGTTATCAACAAATATAAAACAAATATTGGTCAATTATGTTAGAGCAAAGGTTGAATTGTCTTCCTATTTTACTTGATCCAAAAGTGTTGCAAAAGGAGATCAGAAAGTAAGTAGCCAAAAAATTATAGAAAAAATATAGAAACCAGGTAGTGATTAATAAAATTATCATACTATTTTATGGAGATCTTGACTGCAATATTTGTCAAATTTATAAAATTTGAAATTTACTGTAACTCCTTTTTGCATTCTAACTAAGCTTTATAATCACATTTTTTGGTCTTTTTTCCTTAAAGGGAGCTCAAAGATTGTATGAGCTTTTAACCCCACAAAACTTGTACTGCCTAGAATCTAGGAAATCTGAATATAAAATACACATTGTTAGCAGCAGGGCTGTGCCATGCCAGAGTTGACCACAGTTGTAGAGCATCCCCTGGAAAAACACGCTTGCTCACACTCACCTGCAAATCTCAATTTGATCTCATATTTACAGACAAGCCTCTGTTTCTGATGCTAATTCGAACACTTCTGGCTGAGTTGACTGCACACTCTGTTCCTACATTTCCAAATAGTACATCACAAGATTGCTGATTTTTTAAACACAACTTTGTTTACTATCTCCAGAATTTAAGGCGCTTGCTAAAAGAAATTTTCTCTTCATGGAGGGGATCGCCTTGCACTGTCTGGAATTTGTGCAGTCTCAGGGCTTTTTAGGTAGACTCACCAGCAGCAAGGAGGCCTCTGGGAACTTCCTACTTTCTGCATTTCCTATGCCTCCAGCCTACTCTGTACCCCCAGGTTTTACTGTCATGGGTCATTTTTACTGTCATTGGTCATTTCAATTGCAAAGGAGGCTGCAGCACAGGAGGTGTTAGGCATGGGGGCCCAAGCTAGCTTTCCCATCGTTTATATTTTTTTTCTTTTCAAATTTATGATTACTGAAGTAATTTTTGTGTATTTGGTCATAATTTTGTCATCTTTTATTCTAGCTTTGTTTTTGGATGGGGAGAGATTCTGTTTGTTTGTTTGTATTTTGAGACAGAGTTTCACTCTTGTTGCCCAGGCTGGAGTGCAGTGGCACAATTTGGACTCACTGCAACCTCCACCTCCCAGGTTCAAGGAATTCTCCTGTCTCAGCCTCCCGAGTAGCTGGGATTACAGGCATGCACCACCATGCCCAGCTAAGTATTTTTAGTAGAGATGGGGTTTCTCCCTGTTGGTCAGGCTGGTCTTGAACTCCCTACCTCAGGTGATCTGCCCACCTCAGCCTCACAAAGTGCTAGGATTACAGGTGTGAGTCACTGTGTCTGGCCCTTCTGTTTGGTTTTACTTTCTTGTTATTACCTTGTTTTTCTCATCTCTTACATGAATATCATGCTGGTTTGTTTGCCTTCATTTTCTAGTACAAATGAATGTTATAACACTGATTTCAGGTATTTTAAAATATATTGAAACTATAATTTCTGTAATTATCAAAGTGAAGAGTAAAATCGTGCCTTCTGACTTAATCTAATATGAAAGAAAAAATTAAAGATACATTTTCTCACTACATTTAGGTTTTGGGAATGTAACTTAGAGACGAAAACTCTTATTGTGAAGGATGTTTGTATTTAAACTTCTCACATTCATTCTTTTCATAATTACTTGAGCCATTTGTCTGAGCCGTTCAGAGTTCATCATCTTTGCTTCTACCTAAGGGCCTAACATAAAGCACTTTTAAAATCTAGTTTCCAAGAAATCTCTTTCTCAGCTCCAAGAACTCGGTGGCATCCTATCAGGATTGTTGTTTTCCGATCAAGATTGCTGTTGATTCATCCTGTAGCTGTATGTTCGTGATCTCCCCGAGGGAAATGGGTATTGTCCTGCTTTTTAAAGGACTCTTTAAAAAGTGTAGTCGCAATAAATGTGGCACTTGAAGTTAGGGGATCTAACTTACCTGAGTACCTAGAGCAGTCAAATTCATAGAGACAGAAAGTAGAATGGGGGGTGCCAGGTGCTGGGGGCAGAAGAGAAGGGAAGCTGTTGTTTAATGGTTGCAATGTTGTAAGATGTAAAGAGTTATATGTAAGGATAGTGGTGGTGATCACACAATAAAGTGGATGTACTTAATGCCACTCAACTGTACATTCAGAAATGGTTACAGTGGTAAATTATATGTTATGTTTATTTTACTACAATTAAAATTATTTTCAAAACTTTATAGGGTCAAATATCTAGGGATAATACTTACTGAATTTGTGTTAGATGTTTTTTACCTCATTTTTTTCCCACTGAGTCTATTGGTGACTTTTAGCCAAGAATTGGATCTAGTAGGTCTAGAGTGGAGCCTGGGCATCTGTGGATTTTTAAAAGAGATTTGGGTAATTCTGACTCTCTTCATTGAAATCTCTGTTCTGTTATCCGATTGCAAATGATACCTTTTACTGACTTTCTGTCTCTTACTCAATGGTCAACTCTTTGAGAACAGATAAATATTCTGCTCACCTCTGTACTCCCTGCAGCATCTAGCAAAGGTCCTGTAAATAGGTGTTCAATAAATAGTTGTTTATTGAGACAAGAGGAAAACCTAAAGTATAAATATTCCATACATGGTGGTATTACCCATTGACTTATCAAAGGCTACCATCGTCTAAGCTCTAGAAAGGGGTTACCTGCTTCTGATTTCCTGTGAGACACTAGGGAGCTGTGCTCTGTGACCAGAATTCCTTGGACTCTTAGCATGAGTTCTTTTCTTTTTTTTTTTGAGATGGAGTGTCACTCTTGTTCCCCAGGATGGAGTGCAATGGCATGATCTCGGCTCACTGCAACCTCTGCCTCCCAGGTTCAAGCAATTCTCCTGCCTCAGCCTCCCAGTAGCTGGGACTACGAGTGTGTGCCACTGCTCTTGGCTAATTTTTACATTTTTAGTAGAGACAGGGTTTCTCCATGTTGGTCAGACTGGTCTTGAACCCCTGACTGCCAGTGATCCACCCACCTCAGCCTCCCAAAGTACCCTTCCCCTCCCCTCCCCTCCCCTCCCCTCTCCTCTCCTGTCTCCTTTCCTTTCCTTTCCTTTCCTTTCCTTTCCTTTCCTTTCCTTTCCTTTCCTTTCCTTTCCTTTCCTTTCCTTTCCTTCTTTCCTTTCCTTTCCTTTCCTTTCCTTCTTTCCTTTCCTTTCCTTTCCTTTCCTTTCCTTTCCTTTCCTTTCCTTTCCTTTCCTTTCCTTTCCTTTCCTTTTTCCCTCTCCTCTCTCTCTCTCTCTTTCACTCTCTCGCTCTCTTTCTTTCTGTCTTTTGTTTCATTCTGTTGCCCAGGCTGGAGTGCAGTGATGTGATCTTGGTTCACTGCAAGCTCCACCTCTTGGGTTCAAGTGATTCTCCTACCTCAGCATCTCGAGTAGCTAGGACTTCAGATGTGTGTGACCACACCTTGCTAATCTTTGTATTTTTAGTATAGACGGGGTTTCGCCATATTGGTCAGGCTGGTCTTGAACTCCTGACCTCATGATCTGACCACCTCAGCCTCCCAAAGTGCTGGGATCACAGGCGTGAGCCACCATGCTCGGCGCATGAGTTCTAATTGACACAATCATTAGATGCTCTTCTTAAGTGTGCAAATTCACATGAAAGAATAGCTTTTGTTCTATAAAAGTATAGAAAATATAAAAGAAAGCAAGAGTCTTCTCCTCTTAACAAGTTCTTCAGTACCTTGATTTTCTCTAGTCTAAACAATAGAGGTAAGAGCCATGTGATGAGGGTGTCAGAAGGGTCCTGGATTCCTGGGGACAATGATGAAACCAGCAGCATAAAGCCAGATTTGTGGACAAGTAAATTGCTTTTATCAGGATTTCCCCTGTTTGTTATAGAGAAGATACTTTCAGAAAAATAAACAAGGACTTAGTTCAAAAAATGCTCCTTTATTAGTCTGTATTCCCAATTTTTCTATGATAATCATGTTAGAAACAGAAATAATCATTATTTAAAAATCAGGATCTCCGATTTCAAACCTATAAGACATTGTTATGAGCTGGAAGGTTCCCATCTTTTAATGCCCAACTGAGAATAATCAACTGGATTCTTTAAAAATTATTAGGGCCATTAACTTTGATTTGACTGTATAAGAAGTAATAAAAATCAAAACCTTACCTGACTAGGGACTAGTTCATCTATTAATTCATCCAGCTAATAATTACTGCATGCCTACTGTGTGCCAGGCACTAGAGGAGATGCTGCACATCTTTCAGTGAACAAGATGGCCCCAATCTCTAAAGACCTTATATTTCTGAGAGATATAGATATAATTACACAATAATTTTTAAATGAACAGTCTCATTGCGACATAACTGACATACAGTAAATTGCACATACTTAAGGTGCTCATTATGATGAAATCTGACATGAAGATACACTTGTGACACCATCACCACAATTAAGATAGTGAACACATCCATCACCTCCAAAGGCTTCCTCTTATCCCTTTGTAATCCTTTCCACCCACCCCTCTCCATTTCCCCATTCTCAGGTAGCCACTGATCCACTTTTGGTCACTAGTTTGCATTTTTAAGGATTTTATAGAAGTACAGCTAGTGCTCGACTTACAACCACGATTGGGACTGGCAGACCGGTCGTAACACTATTTGGTCGTAAGTTGAGTAGACTATATGTACAGTTGAAATGGTGCATGCGGAGATGGTAGTGCTGCCGGAAGCTGGTCTGCACTGTCATACGCCCAGCTGGGCAACGTTTGCGCTGCCAGATGCGGAGCAGTCGTGGCTAGTGATTGTGGTCGTAAAGTCGAAGGGTTGTAAATTGCATAGGTCGTAAGTCGATCAATACCTGTAAAATCAGAGAATATGCACTCTTGTTTTCTGGCTTCTTTCACTTAGCATAGTTATTTTGAGCTTTGCTAATGTTGTTGAACATATCAAAAATGTATTCCTTTTTAATTGCTGAGTAGTATTTCATTGTATGGATATACTACAGTTATTTTGTTCCTTCACCTTGATGGATATGTGGGTTGTCTTTAGTTTTTGGCTATTTTAAATAAAATATTCATGTGCAAATCTTTATATAAATATATTATTCCATATTTCTTGGGTAAGTGTCTAGGAGGAGAATGGCTGGATTACATGATACGTGTATGTTTAACTTTTTAAGAAATTGTTTTTCAAAGTGCTTTTTACTGTTTTGCACCCACACAAGCAGTGGATGAGAGTTCCAGTTTCTCAACATCCTTGTCACTAATTGGTATGATCATTCTATTTAATTTTAGCCATTCTAATAGTATGTCATGGTATTTCATTATTATTCAATTTGCATTCTAATGACTAATAAACATGATTAATATTTAATACTATAAGTATTATGAGTTTGTGTAAGTGGGAAGCAAAATCTCAACTATGTGAGTGCCTTTTCTCTAGAATACTGATTATCATACAGTTCCCAAAGCCTGACACATATCTTTCTAGTGGATCTAGTTTTTGGGTGAATCTGACAGTCCCCTGAGTAATAATCTGATATTTGGCTACTTTCTGCCTCTTTTGTAGACTAATAATCTCCATATGGATATGGATATGCCTGAATATTTCTCTGAACTGGGCCATCTTCAGCTCAGTGAATTTATGGGTGTTTAATAAATGACTAATCTTTCCCAGCCCCAATCCTACCCCTCACATTACACTTGTGCCAGCCTTTCCCAAGGAATGAGTTCCTCTGAAAGGGAAATGTTCAGAGCCTTTTTCTTTAGCTTGCACAAAGATCAAGGCGAAATCTTGCTTTTGTATCATTTGCAGTGGTTACATAACAAGATCACTGGCCCCAAAACAGAGCTGAAGGGAGTGAGGAATATAACACTTGAGTCATAACTCAGGGAAATAGAAAAAGGATGCAGCTATGGCTCATCCTGCCAGATGCCCCCAGGCCCACACTGCTGTCTTGCACAGTGGCTCAGCTCCTCCGTGGTGCAGGGCCTTGACTGCTTCTGAGAGGGGGCAGGATGGGATGGGTTTGTTCTTTGAGTCTGAGATAAGGAATCAGATTGCTTGGCACCCAGGGTCTTCCTTTGCTCAGGTATGAGGTTCTACAGCTCTCTAAGAAAGAAAATAAACAAAAGTAAAAACAAAATATAGCAGAAAGTGAACTTTTTAGTTTACTGTTTTTATATTTTCTATTTAATCTCCATAGTTGGTTATTCCATGGTCAAAATGAAAATTTCATTTCTCAATTCTTCAAATGTTTAAAATAATTCCCAAGTTGTGGCCAAACAGATTAAAAGAAAATGAAAATATTAGGTGAATGTACCTTGGTGATGCATGCAGGAAAAGTGAAGACATTGAATGTTGCCAAGAGCCATGCCCAGCTACCTCATGAAGATAAGCAAAGGGTCTCAGCAATTAGGGAAATTAAAACACTTCTCTACAGAATTATCAGCCCTCACCTTTTCTTTGTACCAGGCAGTTTAGTCTTGACAGCTTGGTGCATTGTACTCTCTCTGCTCCCCCAGCCCTATTGTCTGATCTCTTGTACCACCTGAATGCCTATGACAACACTGATTTTATTGGCTTTCTGTATTTAGGACCTTTGTTTTTTTTTTTATCATTGATTTAATGTTGCAATCTCTTTGTCATCCCTAAGAACATTCTACTGCAAGTATCTGTTTTTGAAGTTACAAATCTAAATTAATTTTATTTTGAACTTACTGATAAGTGTTGTGAAATGACTTGAGACAATATGGAATCCGGTCATGAGACAAGTTTTTCCTGAAAAGAGGATCAGGTTGGCCTAGTGTGGGCTTGGGGTCTGCCACTAGTCTCATGGAATGGCCAGGAGGAGCAGGGAGATGTGGCACAAATATAACCAGAGGGATCGCCTTTGCATGTCCTTGAACAAAGGAGAAGAATAAATAGTTGACCCTCTAAACCTGTCTGCTATGTGTAGAAAAAGAGCAATGGATCCCAGATTCTCAGGAGGTGAATAAAACAGGTTCTCTGCTCCCTCTTTTGTCCTTGTGTGAAAACCAGCTTTGTTATACATATGGCAATTTATTTCCCAAATTCTTTTTTTTTTTTTTTTTTTTGGGACGGAGTTTCGCTCTTGTTACCCAGGCTGGAGTGCAATGGCGCGATCTCGGCTCACTGCAACCTCCGCCTCCTGGGTTCAGGCAATTCTCCTGTCTCAGCCTCCTGAGTAGCTGGGATTACAGGCACACGCTACCATGCCCAGCTAATTTTTTTTGTATTTTTAGTAGAGACGGGGTTTCACCGTGTTGACCAGGATGGTCTCGATCTCTTGACCTCGTGATCCACCCGCCTCGGCCTCCCAAAGTGCTGGGATTACAGGCTTGAGCCACCGCGCCTGGCCCTCTTTTTTTTTTTTTAAACGGGGTTTCACCATGTTGGTCAGGCTGGTCTTGAACTCCCGACCTCAGGTGATCCGCCCGCCTTGGCTTCCAAAATGCTTGGAGGCCCGGAGGTTGCGCTGAGTTTGGCTGCTCGCTGGGTTTTGGATGTTGGATTCGACCACTTGAGATGGAAATGGTGTGTCACGGTCTGGTCCTTTATTTTATGCTGCCACACATAAATTGAGATGGACCTTTAAATAAAGCCTTTGTGATACAAGTGAAAAAAAAAAAAAGAGCCACCACGCCTGGCCCCAAATTCTTCTCTAGTTCTTTGTTTGCAGCGTTTTAGGGATTTGAGGTAGTCTCTACTTTTTAAATAAGACCTAGCTAACCTGACTTGCATTCAGCACTATTTTGTGACAGCAGTTTGTACCACTGGCATTATCCTGGTTACCATAAATGTTTATTGAATGACACACCTGGTGCTAAGTGTCTGAGCATTATTTTTTTTTTTCAATTCTCATGCAACCCTAAGAGACAGATGCTATCATTATCCCAATATAATGGATGAGGTGAAGTTACTTGCCCAACATTGACACAACTGGTTAGAGGCAGAACAATTCTATCCAAATCCATCTTGCTCCAAAGCACAGTTTTGCAGCATCATGCTGGGGTACCCCTCGTAGTTTTCTGATGATTCCTTTACGGATCTGTTACATCCTAATAAGCCAAATGTCTCTCTCCATCTGGCTGATAATCATTCACTGCAAATTTATTACATGTAGCTTCAACTGGCTTCTCTAGTTACTGCTTCTCTGCCTTAAGCACTGATTTTCTAAGGACCATAATTCTCCTAGAAAGATTTTGCAAATCATATGATAATGTTTTCCCAACGTTCAAAGTAAACACAAAGAAAAGAAATACCCAAAGCTCCTTTCTAACACTCTGACAATAATCTGCAGGAGATGTTAATTCTAAGTGAATACCATCTTCAGCAATTTCTAGCACAGTCTCTGGGTGTTTAGCCAATTCAAAATATTATAGTGTCCTCACTATGTTATATATATTTTTCAAAATAATATCAAATGTTAAAATTCCATTTCCATCTTGATTGGTGTTGTAAATGGCTCTATTTAATTTTTTGCCGTTATCTTTATTGATATCACTTTAAAAATGTTAGTATCATTTTAGGGACGCAGCTTGGTATTGCCTATAATATGATTTGTTCTCTCTCCAAAGAGAGACCACAATTATTTGAGATGTGTTCATGTGTCTCCCCTCATTTTATATAATGAGAAATAGTCATGAGTTTGCTATCAATATTCAAACAGGACACATTAAATTTTTCTCCTGGGGAAAAGCTATGTAAGGGTCAAACCTAAAATTAAGATCTTGCCTGCTCTTTAGAATAATAATGTTTATTTCCCCCCTGCAAGAAAGACTCCAGTTGGTAACCAAGATTTGCAAAAGTTAAAACTCCTCCCTAATTCATTTCTTCCGGGCTGATGTTCAGCTTTCATTAAGTCCTAAAATGTTACAAAGTGATGCTTGTTCAGATTCCTTTAAGACTTATGATATTACTAACTGTTGTCCGCCTTCCTCTCCCCCAAATCTGAGAGAAGTAAGTGAATATTTTCTCTGTGCTGAAGCATTTAGAATGGGTAATTGCTTTCATGCCAGGCATTTTTGTGAAATCAAATAGTAAACAGGGTTTTAAATTGTTTCTCTCAAGTTGCATGAGCTTAAAAAAATTTCTGTGGAGAATTTTATTTCTTATGCTGCAACTTTAATAACTCTATTAAGGCTCTTGCTTTCTACCCAGTCCCCAGCTGTGTATATTTGGGTGTGGAATGTAATTTTCTCTGGCTACAGCTAGAAGGAAGCTTCTTAAAATATTCTATTTCTTCTAAAATGTGAAACACAATCAAGTTTCTCCTGGGAAAATAATGAGCATTTATTGACTAATTCAGGAGTCTGCAGACTTTTTCTGTAAAGGGCCAGATAGTAAATATTTTAGGTTTTACAGATTATACGGTCTCTGTTGTAAGTCTCATCTCTACCTATGTAGTGTGAAAGCAGGTATATAATCCTAAGTGAGGATGGCTGTGTTCCAAAAACACTTTACTTATGGACATTGACATTTGAATTTCAGATAACTTGTACATGTCATTAGTATTATTTTTCTTTTTTTCATCAACCATATAAAAATATAACAACCATGTTTTGCTCAGGAGCCACACAAAAACAGGCAGCAAGTCAGATTTGGCCCATGAGTCAGTTTGCTGACCCATGTACTAATTCATTAAGTCAATAAAATTTTTTTGAACATCTACTATATACAGTGAGCAAAACGAATACTTGCCCTTACATAGTTTATGGAAGAGAAAACTATTTGGAAATACTGAAAACAAAGACATTTTCAAGTTTTGGAGAAATGATAGCTTGCATTTATTTAATCATGTCCTAGGCAGTGCCTCCAAAAATCTTGACCATAGGCAGTTCTATACAGTTATGTCTGAATATCACTAAAAGCTGAAGAATATTTCGCTCAAGTTGGCTTGTAGCCCCACGTTGTAGGAACAGAAGCTATTTCTCAGTCTGTGAAATGCAGGGACTTAATCTCTCAAAAAATTCATACTAAAGATGGTAAGCTCCTTGAGAGTAGAACATTATACTTGATTTGTATCTCTGCTGTAAGCACAGGGCAGCCCAATGGAAAAAGATTAATATGTAAAAGCACTCAGAGTTCCTTAGAACTGCACTGTCTAATATGGTAGCCACTTCTCATGGTGTCTATTTAAATTTAGATTTACATTAAATGTAATTACATTTAAAATTTATTTTCCTTTTGCATTAGCCACATTCAAGTACACAATAACCGCATGCTCTGGACAATGAGATGCGCATTTCCACCATCATAGATTGTTCCCTTGGGCAGAGATGCTTTAGAACATGGGGATACTTTTCCTCCCTCTGCTCTTGCACCCAAGCAAATTCATTGTGAAACTATGAATTCTGTAATCTCATCCTCCCTTGGCAAATGGTAAAGAGGTATTTTGGAATACAAGAAAGAAGGTGCTTGTACTATCAGATGACAGCAGCATTATGTGATAGTCATTGAACCTCCCTGAATTCCCACATAAAAATAGCTAAAAGAAACCTAATAATAATTCAGAAACTCATGGTCAAAATTGACAAAAGCATTAAATGACTGGTATCTCTCACAAAACCCAAGATACAAGTAGGTAGGGGCAAACCTCCAACAGCTCGGGAACCTCTATGTGGAAAGAAGTGGAGAAAAGTAACAGGGCGTTTGGAGTCGTGAATGAGGACCCCAGATACCTGGAAGATGTTCACAGCAAAACAGTCTTACTAATTTTTGAATAATGGATAAAACTGGGAGTAAGTGAATGGAAGAATTCCTTAGCGAGTTCTAAAAGGGGTTGAAGCAGTCTACGTGAGTTTGAAACTGACTGGCCAGGGCTCTTTTCTGGGACAGAAATTCATGCCAGGGACAAATATCTGGGAATGGAATCATTCTCGGCTAAAGTAAGGTAGGAAACAATACCAGGAAAATTTAGAAAGTGAACTATCATATTTTTGCACATTTGAAAACAACAAGAACAGCAACAGCAAAAGCCCAGAAGAGGAAACTCTGAGGAGTTAGAAAAGTTATTCTGAACATTGCCTTCTTCAGGATAAAATAAACTCATATAAAAATAAGAAGGAAGTTCAGTTCTAGGTCAAGTCCATTCAGAGTTATAATAAGAAAAAAATGAGAGAGAGATGAAAAATATCCATAAGACAATAAAAGCATGCTGAAAAGCCAAGCCCAGAAAACTAACCTACTTTCAAAATGAACAAAAAGACATTTGAAAAATGACATCTAATATAAAAAACAATATAAATTAAAATTACAAAAACTCAGAATGGCTACACAAAACTCCAACAAGAATTAGAAGCAAAATTTTAAAATGTACCTTAAAAATGAAGACTAAAGTTATTAACCCATTTATGGCTAGTGTTCTTATTGAAATGCTAAGTTTGCAGGAGTTATTTATATCCTACTTCTCAAGGTCATCGCCGAGGTCTAATTTTTCACACACAAAAATTTGCAACCTCCAGCATAAATGGGTTAAGGAATACAAAACCAAGTGATTTTTAAAACCAAAAAGAACCAAGGAAAGAAATCAAGAGAATTCAAGTGAAGGTGACAGATATTGAAGATGGGCAAAGAATATCCGATATGCAGACAATGGGCTTCTTAGAAAAGAAAATAAAACAAGAAATCAAAACAAATATCAAACAATATTTAAAAAACACTTACTGAATTAAATATCTAAAGCTACATAGTTTCGCAAAACCCCACATACATGATAATATCAACACAGAATGATCAGTGTCCCCAAAGTATATGCAATAAAATGACTAGATTTTAGAAAAAAAAAAAAAAAAACCTTTGGACATGTAGACAAAATGAATAAGTGATTTAGAAGAGAAAGAAAATGAAGTCATTGTCACACTTTTGACAGCAATGCTTGATGTCAGCAATACTTTGATTTCTTGACTTGGTGCTTATAGGATACTCACCATAGAAAAATTCATTCATTCTAGACCCAGCAATTCTGTTACTGGGTATATACCCAAAGGATTATAAATCATTCTACTATAAATGTCAGAAGAAAATGGAGTAACAATATACTCAAGGAAAGAAAATGTGAGCCAGGTTTTATAGCCAGCAAAATTGACTTCAAAATATAAAGGGTGCAACGTATTATCAACAAGAAAGAACTCAATTTATGTGATTCTTCCTGAAAAATGTAAAGTAGAATGTGAACTTCAGACCAACATATTGGTATCTGCATATCTGATATTCTTTGTCCATCTTCAAGTTCTGTCACCTTCACTTGAATTCCCTTGATTTCTTTCCTTGTTTCTTTTTGGTTTTTAAAATCACTCAGTTTTGTATTCCTTAATAACTTTAGTCTTCATTCTAAAAATACATTTTTAAATTTTACTTCTAATCATTTACCTAAGACTGGAGGTGAGCAGTAAGTATATAGTAGTTTGTGGAACTATAAAACTACATGAAGTTAAAAAAGAGAGAGCATAGTGTGTATAGCTATCTGTAGCTGTACATATATAATGTATACATATATATATGCTACAGCAATGTAGATATGATACAACTATTTTTTAAACGGAGGGAGTGGAGAGAGCATATGTAAGAAATTATTTAATAATTTTAATAAACATATTACAGTTGTAGTATTTCTATTATCATTGTTATTCTGAAGCTATTAGGCATGTATTATAAAATGAAGCAAATAAGTAATTCTTTGCTTTTGAGAATTTCATCAGGATTCTCAGGGTGGAAAATAAGAGACACAGATGTGATATACAAAAGGACCCTCTAGTCCTGCATTTAAATTAAAAATATTAACTCATGAGATTTGTGTTAATAAAACTCAGATACATACACACGAACAGGAACACAGAAATACACACTTACATATATTCCAGCTCTTTGCACTTAAAAGCCTAGGAACGATGTCCTACCCGTTGGTAGTTTTAAAATACCATTTTCTATCAAAAGAAATCATGGCTAACGCCAGGTCTGGGGCAGGAAAAGGGCAATACCCTGGAACCTATTGGCACAGCAGATGGCAAGATAGTTATCGAAGACCACTAGGGTCATATCAAAAGTCAGCTTGAGTGGGTTCCCACTTGCCAGAGATGCACAGTTATTGTGCCAATGAAGATAATAATTGCAATGGATTAAAACGTATTAAATATATTTGAGTTCATAAATGTATAGTAATAGTTAAAAAAAACTAATTAGTCAACTTCACAGACTTTCATTATCTTGCAAATTAATAAAGGAAAAGAATGATGCTTTTCTTTTTCTTTTGTAAGAACTTTACCATTGGGTAATCAAATAGGTGAGGGAAAGCATCTCTATAAAAACATTCCAATTAAAAGAAAAAAAATGAGGAAATTAGAAAACCACCATTTAAAAATCCCCACTCAACAGATCTAGGCATCATGAATTAATAGCACTAATGGCACAAAAAGAGACAACTAGACATTGTTTGCCTCCCAATGACAGAGCACAATATACCTAGTCTTATCAGTGGGATCAAACTTGAGTATGATCAAGCCTTTGGATCCAGCTTCAGTTTGAAGGAAATACATAGGAAGGAGGGACATATGGCACTGCATACTGATTATTCAGTCAACAAGATTTAGGCTGTTAGAAACTATAGGTTACATAGCCTGTGCTTTTTTTTTTTTCATATATATATATTTATTTATTGCACTTTAGGTTCTGGGGTACATGTGCAGAACATGCAGGATTGTTGCATAGGTACATTCATGGCAGTGTGGTTTGCTGCCTCCATTCCCTTCACCTATATCTGGCCTTTCTCCCCATGTTATCCCTCCCCAACTCCCTACCCCCTGCTGTCCCTCCCAACAGACCCCAGTGTGTGATGTTCCCCTCCCTATGTCCATGTGTTTTCATTGTTCAACACCCGCCTATGAGTGAGAACATTGGTATTTGATTTTCTGTTCTTGTGTCAGTTTGCTGAGAATGATGGTTTCCAGATTCATCCATGTCCCTACAAAGGACACGAACTCATTGTTTTTTATGGCTGCATAGTATTCCATGATGTATATGTGCCACATTTTCCTTGTCCAGTCTATCATCAATGGGCATTTGGGATGGTTCCAAGTCTTTGCTATTGTGAAAAGTGCCTCAATGAACATACATGCGCATATGTCTTTATAATAGAACTATGGCCTGTGTTTCTCAATACATAAATGTAAAGAAATGAAAGGTATAGAGGTAATTCTGGATATTAAAAGACATTTAAATGACAATTTTTTTTTTTGAGACAGAGTCTCACTCTGTTACACCGACTGGAGAGCAGTGCTGTGATCTCGGCTCACTGCAACCTCCACCTCCCAGGTTCAAGTGATTCTCCTGCCTCAGCCTCCTGAGTAGCTGGGACTCAGGCATGCCACCACACCCAGCTAATTTTCGTACTTTTAGTAGAGATGGGGTTTCACCATGCTGGCCAGGATAGTCTCGATTTCTTGACCTCGTGATCTGCCACCCGCTCCCGGCCTCCCACAGTGCTGGGATTACAGCCGTGCACCACCGTGGGCAAGATGAAACTAGTGTCTAGGGATATACAGCAGAGTGAAAAACCTAAAAAGAAACCCAAGGAAGTGACTACTATAAAAGTGAGAATGGAGGGAGGTATAATTGGGAGGGGGCTCAAGGAGGAGCTCTTGGATGGCCGACCAAGTTTTATTTCTTGACTTGGTGGTACAGGATACATATGCATTGATTCTAGACCCAGCAATCCCATTACTGGGTATATATCCAAAGGATTCTAAATCATTCAACTATAAAGACACATGCATATACATGTTGACTACAGCACTATTTACAATAGCAAAGACTTAGAACCAACCCAAATGACCATTGATGATAGACTGGATAAAGAAAATGTGGCACATATACACCTTGGAATATTATGCAGCCACGAAAAAGAATGAGTCCATGTCCTTTACAGGGACATGGATGAAGCTGGAAGCCATCATTCTCAGCAAACTGACACAGGAACAGAAAACCAAACACCGCATGTTCTCACTCAAAAGTGGGAGTTGAACAATGAAAAAACATGGATACAGGGAGAGTAACATCACACACCGGGGCCTGTTAGGAAATAGGGGGAAAGGGGAGGGAGAGCATTACAACAAATACGTAATGCATGCGGGGCTTAAAACCCAGATGATGGGTTGATAGGTGCAGCAAACCACCATGACACATGTATACTTATGTAACAAACCTGCATGTTCTGCACATGTATCCCAGAACTTAAAGTAAAAAAAAAAAAAAAAAAAAATTAAAACAAGAAAATCATAGGCATAGGGAAGGAAAAAAACAAAAATTCATTGAATTACATATTTGTTTTACGTAGTTTTCTGTATTTTTTTTTTAAGGTGTTGATAGAATTTAGTTCAAAGAGTCTGGTTTAGCTGATGTCAGGACAGGGTATGCTGTGTTATTTAGTCCCAGTTAGGATAGACACTGAGGGAGGTGCTCAGGTTTACTATATCTTAAAAGATCCCCCAGAGATTTTAATGCATAGTGCTGATTAAGAAGGACTAGCCACACGGTAGTTCTCGAAGCTTGGTACCAGCAGTTTCAAAATCAGCTGGGACTATTATGAAAAACAATGTGTTTCCTTTACCTGAGAACTTGCTGGAAATGCAAATTCTCACACTCCACTTTATCTACTGAATCAGAAACTCTGGGGCCCAACAGTTTGTATTTTAGCAAACCCTCCCAGTGATGCTGAGGCAAGCTCTAGTTTGAAAATCTCTGCGCTGCCCCAAACAGAGCCAATTTCTCCAATTTGTCAAAGGCTCACACCTGTACTGGAATGAAAAAAAGCATAGGCTCTAGAAAGTGCTAGAAGTGGCCATAATTTTAGATTGAAATTCATCTATACAGAGAGGCCCCCTCATCTTCTTTCCCTGGACAGTAAGTACGAGAAATGCAAATACACGTTTGGACTATTTTTCAAATTATGACAGTCTGATAGGTCCTCTCAGCTTTAATAATGCAATATACGGAGCTGATGCTTATTACTTTAGAGCAGGCATATCTTCAACTGTAAGCTGGTTCCATTACAAAACCTTAACAAATCTTGATGGTAACATCGCTGAACTCTGTGTGTAAATTTAATATGCAGAAATTATCCTTTTAGAGCGACTCAACAATAGCAGCAACAAGAAAAAAAACCATGAAACTGTGTTTGAGTTCTTAGAGCACAGTCATGTCTGCACCTGTAAGGGGGTAAGCACAGCAGAAATGCTTTCCCCGCAAGCTTAGGGACTATCCAAGAAAGCCATTTCTTTCTTATTTGTAAATTCTGGGGCAGGTTTTCTGCAATCTTCATCTGAGCAATATGTTAAAAGTCTAAAAATTGCTGCTCCTCAAAGTACCTTTTGGAAGGCATGGCTCTAAAACTGGGAAGCTTCATTCCATTTTATTATTTGCAAAAGGAAATATTTTTTAAATGATGTCAGGGAAAAAGTAGAATTACTCCCCCTGGATTGGCCTTGGCTCTCTGTTCTCTAGTGAAGATTAGACACACTTTGTTGGCCGTGCACCAGGTGGGCACAAGCTTTATGCTGTTTCTCCAGGACAGGGAGAGATTTGCATTTAACCATCAGGAGACAAGAACTCTTCTGGGTTGCAGCTCTCTTTCCCCAGCTATAGCCTGAGTCAGAGCACACCCAAAGTTGCCAGTTCTGAAGCTCTATTTGGTGCCAGTGACTTCTTCATAACACCTAAAGGCCCTGGGGTGCCCATTCCAGAAAGGATCATAAACAAAACCTTGGAGAAAAGTGACTTTCTTCAGAAACACCTACACTTTTGTTTTTTGGTCCCTGATACAGGTACACAATGGCCTGGAGTGCTAAGATTCAACTAGCATCTATGAATGTAAAGATAAACAGATGGTTTGTGGCCACAGGT